>NC_084468.1:133716176-134024264 GCF_027409185.1 Cynocephalus volans
TGGGGGCTCATGATAAGCCCATGAAAAAGGCTGCCTAAGCCCTGTGAAGGGAGAAGCACTAGGGAATGAAGAAAATGATGGGTGCTAGTAACTAATTACCATCTCAAGGAGAGCCTTATCTGTTCAGAGACCCTCCAAAAGGGGCTAGGAACAAATTATCACCTCAATAAAACACCCTCAGATAAGTCATTTTTGAAAACGAATCACTTAGATTATTTTCTTACAAGCAAGGAAAAGGTTCAGCCCTAACCTCAACTGAAAGGACTCAGAGTAGGGAAGAGGTGATTTTCCAAAAGAAAATCAAAGTGCTTCTAGCAGAAGAAAGAAGAATGGGTTCTGGGCAGGCAAAACAAGCAGATCTCCAAAATTACTCCTGTCTTCAAATAGTGTTCCACCAACTTGCTTGAAATTCTCACCCTTAGAACTATTTCTTTAAGACTTTGAGTCTTGGGAGTTTCCTACAATGATATAGGTACTCTGGGGCAAAAGTTCTCAATGGTGGCTATACACAAGAATCACGTGGGTAACCAAACAAATGCTTTAAAAATATATGGATGCCTGAGTGTAACATCTCAAGTGAGGTCCAGACATTGGACTTCAACACCCCAAGCTTTGTCCATACAGCATGTATTTGAAAGGAACAATTAAGTTGTGCAAAGCTAAGCAGGTGTTATCAGTTCCTCATCCCATACCTCCTCTCCCCTCCCTTTTCCCCTCTCATGCTATCAATGAGGACCATGACAGAGTAGGTGCCCAATAAATATTGGCAGAATTGATTATAATGGAACAGAGTGGGGAGAATATACTATTCATGCTCACGTGTTTTCCTCCTTTGAACGTACTTGATCCCTACTTTCTGTTTGGGATTTACCAAGTCAAGGCAAGAAAAGTGGTGGAGGATTCATGTGCTCAAAACCCTGCAGTCCAGTAGGGGAGAAAGATGAGTCTATAGGAATTACTGCTTGGAGTTGGGGAAACATGGGGAGGGCACAACAAACCCCACCTTAGGGAATCAAAAAAAGTGAGCTTTAGAAGTCAGCAGAAGGAGGGAGTGTGGAGTTTGCTTAGCATGTCTGAAGTCGGGTAAGCCAGAAGAATCCCGGCCCCTAAGGGGACTTGCTTCATTATGGCTAGGGGATAGTGCCTAACTAAGGGCAGAATGACTGGGACCGATGCTGGAGAAAAGAGCGCGGACTTAAGTAGTAGGTTTACTTTTTATTTAAATGCTCAGGGCTCTAAGGAAGTGTTTATTAACAGACCAAAATCTCACACATTCTATCATTTTGAACTTGCACATTTTCTGTTTGTGAGTTGAAGAAAGAATTACAGTTTTAAATCGGATTTTAAAAATCGGTCAAGAAATGAATCCCACCAAAAGGCTTCCCCGGCCACTGTGCATTGGTGCTCTTGTGCTGCAGTGCCACCGCTGGGCCACAGGGGCGCAGTGCAGTTCAGCTGACGGTGGGAACTGGAGAAGGGTAGAGGGGCCGGGTTCCAGGAGATCCCTCCTCAAAGCAGCAGCTATGGCTTTCCTTAACTAGGTGGCACATATCAGCCCCATTTTACGCCACAAGATTTTTTGTAAAATGATGGTCCCTACGGGACTTGATTATATGTCCTCCTTCACCAGTAAACAGTGGGCTTCCCTTGTAAAGAAATTGGAAATAACCAAAAGGTCCAGTAATCAAGGGCCGACTAAATCATTTGTGATATGTGCAAAGAAATACAATGCAGTGATTAAAATAAATCTGTTCTAGAAATTATTTAAAGGTAAGGAAAATAATAGTGAGAGGATGTTAAGTGGAAAAAAAAAGCAAAAAGTAAAATAAAAAATAAAATAAAAATAAAGAGAAAAAGCAAAATCCAAACAAAATATATAGTGAGATTCCAGTTTTATTAAAGTGTTCATATAATACATATTTACACAGAATAAAATCTCTAGATAGTAGGATTACTGTTTTTTACAATTTCTTCTTTAGAGTGTTTTATATTTTATAAAATAATGAATGTGAATATTTTTACACTTAGAAGAAAATTTATGAAGAAAATAACAATACATATAAATAACTCTTCATCCTACCATATGAAAAGGATGACCAATTTCATCACAGTTATATGAAGCTATGTTAGCTCATGGGACTGAGTCCATGTTTGCATATTGACAGGATCTTCTGATGACACAGGCCAGGAACTGAGAAACATATTCACAACTCCTTAAAAGAACAATAACAAATGATAACATAGTAGTAGTAATTATAGATAATAGTTTATTTTCTTCTGAATTCTTTCTGTATTTTTCAAATTTTCTATAGAAAGCAGGTACAGCTTTTACTTAAAAATATAAAAAATAATGGCAGGTACAGACAGCCTACAAAATGAAAAACAAACACAATTAAATGAATAGGAAGGAAGAAGGAAGATTTGAAGGTCTATCTTACAGCCATTTAGTGGTAGTTCTGCCTAGATCCAGTTTGAAACAGGATCTTAGGGCCAAGCCCGTGGCACACTCGGGAGAGTGCGGCACTGGGAGCGCAGCGACGCTTGCGCTGCGGGTTCGGATCCTATATAGGAATGGCTGGTGCACTCACTGGCTGAGTGCCGGTCACGAAAAAGACAAAAAAAAAAAAAAAAAAAGAAACAGGATCTTAACTTTTCAGATATAATTTGAGGTCGCTATCATTATTTCTGTTAAAAATGACTATTTTAGGGCCGGCCCCCGTGGCGCACGGCGGGTTAGGATCCTATATAGGAATGGCCGGTGCGTGCGGGCGACACCACACCAAGGGTTGCGATCCCCTTACCAGTCACAGAAAGACAAAAAAAAAAAAAAAGACTATTTTAATAAATATATATTTCCAATCATAAAACTTCAAAAATTGTACACTTTAAAACTTTTCAAAAATTACAAAAGCATTATGCAATTTTTGTGGATAATAACTAGTAATTTCTTCACTTAGAACTGTAAACATTGGGCCAGCCCATAGCTCACTTGGGAGAGCGTGGTGCTGACAACACCAAGTCAAAGGTTAAGATCCCCTTACGCATCATCTTTAAAAAAAAAAGGAACTGTAAATATTTTGTTGTATTTTCTTCCACATACAGAAACAGGATATTTTTAAACAAAGTAGGAATCTATTGTTTTGTGAACTGCTAAATTCACATAACTATATATCTTGAACTTTTCCGAATGTCATTAAGTACATGATTTTTTTTTTTTTTTTTTTTTTTTTGTCTTTTTCCGTGACCGGCACTCAGTGCACCGGCCATTCCTATATAGGATCCGAACCCGCGGCGGGAGCGTCGCCGCGCTCCCAGCGCTGCACTCTCCCGGGTGCGCCACGGGCTCGGCCCAAGTACATGATTTTTGATGGCTGGACTGCATACTTATTTTAACATAAGTGCATACTATAACTTATTCAACCAGTCTCCTATTGTTAAATATGTTTCTATTCTAGCTTTTAGCCATTAATAATAATAATAATGAAATTAATATACTTGTTTTTTTGGTGTATGTGTCTGATTATTTTCTTAATTGTTAGAAATGAATTGCTGGATCAAAGACTTTTCATCCATTTGCCAAATATACAGAAATGGTGCGGCAAACTATACTCTCCTCAGTAGTACCTATTTTGAGTATTATAGCATTTTAATAAGTCTTGAAATCAGGTAGGCTTAGTCATTCAACTTTGTTCTTATTTTTCAAAGACCTTTTGGCTATTCTAGGTCTTTTGCATTTCCATATGAATTTTAGAATCACCTTGCTAATTTCTACAAAAAAATGTGAAATTTTGACCGGGATGGTACTGAATCTAAAAAAAAAAATTTTATTATTTGAATCAAAATAGATTATACATATTTTGGGGGTTGAACATTGAGATATGTTAACTAAATCAATATTACTAGCATATATATTGTTACAAATCGTATTTATTCTTTATACCCCTTGTCCAACCTCTCCCCTTCCCCCATTCCCTCCCCTTCCCCCCTCTAAGTGCCCTAGATTTCTTCTCTCCTTCTGAAAGAATAATGGTTACTCTGTTAACATGTTGCCTAGATGATCTGTCCAATGCTGAGAGATGTGATCAGGTCCCCCAATATTAGCATAGAGCAGATGCTTCTTCTGTCACTCTGAAATGGGTTTTGTGGAAAGAGACATCCTCTTCTTTTCTTTGTCTCTGCTGGTGACTTTTCTTGTGTGAATGCACTCCAGTGGTTGGCGGACCATCTGCGTGGTGGTTGTGGTGTCTAGCTGCTTTTGCAGCAGCCATGGTTACTGTGGTGGCTGTGGTGGGCCACTCACATGGAGGTGCTGTTTTTGGCACGCTCCTTGGCACTGGCGGTATGCCTGGTTGTGGGGTGTGTTTGGTCCCCTTCTCCGTGCCTCTGGTTCCTGGGCAGGCCCCAAGGCATGGCACCATGTGCCAAGTAGTGGGAGAGGGGTCCAGTCCCCTTCTCCATGTCCTGGGTCCCTGGGTGCACCCCGAGTTACTGGCATAGTGTGCCTGGTTGTGGGAGGAGGGTCCGGTCCCCTTCTCCATACATCGGGTACCCAGGTGGGCCCCAAGGTGCTGGTGTTTTGTGCCTGGTGTGGGAGGAGGGTCCAGTTCCCTTCTGTATGCCTCTGGGCCGGGTGGACCCTGAGGTGCTGGCATGGTGTCCCTGGTTGTGGGAGAGAGGTCCAGTCCCCAACTCCATACCCTGGGTCCCTGGGTGGGCCCCAAGGCACTGGCTCAGTCTACCTGGTTGTGGGAGAGAGGTCCGGTCCCTTCTCCATGCCCTGGGTCCCTGGGCAGGCCCCAAGGTGCTGGCGTGGTGTGCCTGGTTGTGTGAGAGAGGTCCAGTCCCCTTCTCTATGCCTCGGTTCCCCACGCGGGCCCTGAAGCGCTGGCTCAGTGTGCCTTGTTGTGGGAGAGAGGACCATTCCCCTTCTTCTTGCCCCAGGTCCCTGGGTGGGCTTGAGGTGCTGGCATGTTGTGCTCGTTGTGGGAGGGTGGTCTGGTCCCCAGCTCCATAGCTTGGGTCCCTCGGTGAGCCTCAAGGCGCTGGCTCAGTGTGCCTGGTTGTGGGAGGGGGGTCAAGTCCCCTTCTCCATGCTTCAGGTCCCCAGGCTGGCCCTGAGGCACTGGTGCAGTTTGCCTGGAAGTGGGAGTGGGGTCTGGTCCCCAGATCCAAGCCTCCAATTCCCAGGCAGGCCCCAAGGTGCTGGTTGTGTGCCTGGCCTGGAACTAATTTTTTGTCCTTTGCTTCTAACATGGGGGAACTTCCTGTGGGAACCAGTACTGGAACTGTGCGGTTGTTTAAATTGCTACATTGCTGCTGTTTCCCTAGGGAAGGCTTTTTGTGCAGCTCAGGGTTTAATGGCTGACCTTATAGGTACTTCCAGCTCTCCAGAGACCTGGTGGATCTGTGTTCTGTAGAATCTCTGATCTGGGCCTAAGTTTTTTCATCAAACTGCACCCCGTGCAATTCTGCATTCCTGACCAGTCTCCTCTGAGTGGTCCTGTGCTGATTGGGGTGCAGGTCAGCTGTCCTTGCTGTGCCCCAGTGATCCCCTGGTGAGCCTGTCTCCCCCACCACCTGTGCTGGAAACACTTCCCATGGGACGGGCCCTGCACCAGTCCCTTGTGATGACTCACTGGCCTCTGAGTGGCTCCCTTTTTTCAGCTGTTCTGGTTCCTTGCTCCTGTGTGGGTCCACGTGAACCCTATTAGTGGTCTTGCTGTCCTGGGGGCCACCTAGGCCCTCTTCTCCCCTGCTCCCTCCAAGTAACGCCATCTGAAGGGCACAGCTGCGGCTTCTGCAGGCTCCTGCTCCTTGAGCTCAGCAGCTCCAGCCTTAAAGCAGCAGTGGCCTCAAATGCTCAGAGCAGCTTTTTCTTTCTCTCATCGTAGTTTCTCCTGCCTTCATGAACTCCGTAGGTTTCTCCTCCTCTTCCCCTGAGCTCCAGCAGCCCTGGCTTCAAGATTTTTTTTGTTTTTTTTAGAGCAGTGTTAGGTTTACAGAAAATTGATCAGAAAGTACAGAGTTTCTACATGCCCTCTCTACCCCACCCTGAGATTCTCCGATTTACATCTCCAATTTTTATGGTACATTTGTTACAGTTCATGAACCAATATTGATACATTATTATTAGCTAAAGCCTATAGTTTACATAGGGTTCACTCTGTTTTGTACATTCTACTGTTTTGACAAATGGTGTTACAATATGTACCCATTATTACAATATAATACAGGTTAGTTTCATACTACTGATTTTTGTATATTGATCTTATATCCTACAACTTTGCTAAAATTACTTGTTAGTTTGAGTGGCTTTTTTGTAGATTCCACTGGATTTCCTACATAGATGATCATATTATCTGCACATAAAAGCAGTTTTATTCTTTCTTTTCAGAACCTCCAGTACAATGTTGAAACGTGTTAAGAGCAGACAACCATGCCTTGTTCCTGATTTTAGGGGGAATGCATTTAGTCTTCCATAATTAAGTATCATGTTAGGTATAGATTTTTTATGGATACCATTTATCAGGTTGAGGAAGTTCCCTCATTTGTTGAGAAAACAGTCATTTTTTTTTTTTTTTTTTTTTTTTTTTCCATGACCGGCGCTCAGCCAGGGAGTGCACCGGTCATCCGTATATAGGATCCGAACCTGCGGCGGCGGGAGCGTCGCCGCGCTGCTAGCGCAGCGCGCTACCGAGTGCGCCACGGGCTCAGCCCCGAAAACAGTCATTTTTTAATGGTAGGCCGACTCTCCATTCCTAGAGTAAACTTTACTTGGTCATGATGTATATTGTTGGATTTTGTTTAGAATTCTATCATCTAATGTTGATGAGTGATATTTGGTCTATAGTTTTCTTGTAATGTGTTTGTCTGGTTTTGGTATCAGGGAACTGCTGGCCTCATAGAGTGAGTCAGAAAGTATTTCCTCCCACTAAATTTTCTGGAAAATTTGTTTATAATTGGAATTATTTCATTCTTAAATATTTGGTAGAATTCACCAGTAAAGCCATCTGGGCCTGGAGTTTTCTTTGTGGTAAGATTTTTAACTGCATTCAATTTTGTTAATAGAAATAGGGCTATTTAATTTACTTAATTCTTCTTGAGTGAACTTTGGTAGTTTGTGCCTTTCAAAGAATTTTTTCCTCTGATTCAGGTCGCTTCCTCATACACATGCGCTAATCAATACTTGGCTGAATATTCCAGGGACTTTTTTATGTATCTCTAGTGTTTTCTCTTTGTGCAGCTCTTTCTTCTCTGGTACTCTGTCCTGTGAACTCTAGATATCTTGGTTTTCTTGGACTATCAGCTCCATCTCCTCAACTCAGAACAACTATACCACAGCCTGGAATCTCTCCCAAAGCAATGAGCTGCAGCAATCATAGGCTCCCCTTACTTGTTTCCTATCTTCCAGGGATAATTCTGCCGTCCATTGCCTTGAAAACTTGTTTCCTGTGTTTTGTCTTTTTCAACTGTGGGTGTTTCAGGCAGGTAAATAAATCCGGTCCTTGTTCTTCTGGTCATCTCGTGTGGAGACGGAGTCCTTTTCATGTTTTTATATCTTCATAGCAAAGGTTTTTCTTTTTAACAGTCCAAAAATTCTTAATATACATTGGCAGATACTATATATCTTTGGATAGCAATGAATTCAGTAAGAACAACTGTTTTGAAATTATTTTGAGAATTCCTCATTAAACTCTGTGAGAACACTAAACTGAAAGCTCTATACAATTGCTATATATTTTATTGTTATGTTTTCCATGTTGTATAAAAGCTTTATATATACTTTAGGCTTATGTTATACTCCTGCTTTCACATAACATTTAGAAGAGACTGGATAATGGAACTTGGGGAAATAGTATCACAAAATGTTTAATTTTTGTGACTTTATCAACTGTACTTAAATTTTCTAGTTTAATGATGAGTCATTATACACAAAGATCCTTGATAAGACTATTTTAAAAGTTTATATTGGAAAAGGCTTTCTTTATATATCTTGACTTTGTCTAGAACCTCAGGAAATGTTTCAGTGAAAAGAAAGGTAGCAAAAATTACAGTAATTAATGAACATTAAGGACAAAGGTTAAAATATCCATTCAAAGCTGCAAATGTAAACCTGTGTCTCTTATCATGGTTTGAACTGAATATGCTCTAATGCACACTGAAATCTATCAAGTTTAATTATTTTATGAATGATAAAATAATTGTAAGTTTTCAAAGATGATGGCAGGAGTCACAGTAAGTGCTTTTGGAGCACTGAACGCTATTTTTTTTTCTTTTAACAACTGGTAATAATTTAGTGAATAGTTTAGCAAACTATTTCTTAAAGACTTTTTCATCAATGGTAGATATTTTAAATGTATTGAAAACATGGGAAGAAGAATAATCATAAGAGAGTCTGAAGATAAAGATTCAGCCAGTGGGAAGAATTTCCCTTTCCAGAGATATGCATTTCCTTATTCCGCCACTGTATGGCAGAGTAACGACAAACCAGCCAATCAGCCAAGAAAATTAATAACTCTTTCAAGATCACCTCATTAGTATTCACAGGTAACTGTCTCCAAGGTTCTAGACAGATAAATGAAATAACTATGAATCCTTACTTGAGAAAATTCTATTCTCTTAATGATAAAGAGGAAATAAAACTGGCCCACTGATGAGTGCACATGCACTATGTATTTTAAAAGGTTAAGTTTGCAAGTTGTCATAAACAAGATCAACCAAGTAGAATAAGGGAGCTCAGATTTGGAATCAAACCCATTCTGTATTTTGAGTCATCCAATTTAGATTCATATAGTTACCTGTCCTATCAAATACAGAAACCAGTGAGCAGGATAAATTGGACACCTGACAGCTTTCTAGTTAAGTAGTTTTTACAGCTGCCTTCACTGAAACTATCAGGAAATTTCTACTTGACTTGAACTTCAAGACTGAAGTTTCCTGCGAGAAAAGATGATTACTTACTATTGTATCAATTTGGAGATTCCTGGGCTCAATGAAAACAAGCAAGGTATATTTCCCCCATGGGAAATGTGTTACATCAGACATAAAGTTCATCCCAGTGTTCTGCTTCTTCCAAACAAATGCACCCTACCACAGCTATGAGGACGCTGGCCACTGAATCAGTTCTTAGCAGAGAAACTTTAATCTTTTTCTTTTTTAAAAAAAAATCAAAAGCCAATCATAATAGTTCTGACACATGATACAACGTAGATGAAACTTGAAGAAATATTAAGTGAAATAAACCAGTCACAAAAAGACAAATATTGTATGATTCCACTTACGTGAGATTCCTACAGTAGTCAGACTCACAGGGACAGAAATTAGAAACGTGGTTGCCAGAGACTGAGATGAAAGGGAATTGGGGAGTTAGTAGTTTAATGGGTATAAAATTTCAGCTGGGGAAGATGAAAAAGTTCCAGAGATGGAGGTGGTATAGTTGTATAGCAGTGTGAATATACTCAATGCTGCAGAACTGTACAATTAAAAATGGTTAAAATGGCAAGGGGGAAGAAGACATAACAACTACAATTCCTTGAAGTTGATACACAAGCGAACAGAAAGGACATTGTTGGGAGGGAGGGGGGAGAGGGAGGAGGGAGGGAGGTTTCGGTAATGGGCCACAATAATCAACCACATTGTATATCGATAAAATAAAATTAAGAAAAAAAAAAAAATAAAATAAAATAAAATATGTCTTATAAAAAAATGGCAAATTTTATTTTATATATACTTTACCACATTAAAAAAAAACCAATGGAATCATAATCATTATTATTCCTTTTTTTCTTATAAAATCAATGTACATGTCTATTGTAGAAAATAAATAATCAAGAAGAAATCAAATTCTACAGTGTTAACCACTGCTAACTTTTGCTCCATAATTTTTTTGGTCATTTTCTTCTGTAGAAATGTGTGTTTGTGTATGAGAGAGAATTTATTTTACAATGTGGCCTCCTTCTGAGACTATGAAGCTCCACGGGGGAGAGAATGTTGGTGATTAGTTTGACATTCCTTATACTACTTTATACAAGAGGAGAAGGTAACTGCACCTAGAAAGGAACTGCAGGCTGTGTTTGAAAAGATTGTAATTGTGTAGTAAGAAAGTTATAGTTATTTTTTTCACTTGAGCCAAACGGACAATGGTGACCAAATTATCTGGTCAGAATAGTTAGTAGCCAGTGGCTTGACCTAAAAATTTCAGAACATTGGCCGTGGGGATTGGACAATAAGGTTTAGGCAGAAGCATATACTGTACACAAAATCAAAATCAAGGCATTATTCAAGACAAAGTTCTAGAAAACACTTTCAGTAATGTGGATGGTTCTTTTACTTACTAAATATTTGTGTTTTTTTAACTTGGCAAAAATGTTCTGCATATGTGAAAAATACAGAGACTAGTACAATAAATACCCACATACCCATCACTCATAATTAACAAAAATTATCATGTTGTCAAATGAGCTCCTGATTTAAAAAAATATTTAGGTAGTAAAACACTATGCTCAAACATTACATATAGAGTGCCCCCCAGGCTCACTGCCTTTCCTCTTCTCCAAAGGCATCCTCTTTCACGTTCATGATCTTGCTGTGCATCCTTCCAGCCCATATTTTTGGTAATTTTAATACATCCATATGTATTCATAAAAGTACATTATATTGTGTTTCTAAAATTTACATTAATGGATGCATAGTCAGTATGTATTTTTTGCAACTTGCTTTTTAAACTATAAACTATATTTTAAGATTGATTAATATTACTAGTTCATTCTTCTAAACCAGTGGTTCTCAACAGGGGGCAATTTTGACTCCCCAAGAGACATTTAGCAAAATCTGGAGACATTTTTGATTGTCACAATGGGGGGTTAGGGAGGGTGGGGACGGAGGTGTACTGGTATCTAGTGGGTAGAGGCCAGGGATGCTGCTAAAAATCCTACAATGCTCAGGACAGCCCTTCACAGTGAAGAATTATATGGCCTAAAATGTCAATAGTGCCAAGGTTGGGAAATCCTGATCTAAAACAAGGATTCTCAAAGTGTGATCCTGACCAGCAGCAGTAGCACCTAGGAACTTGTTAGAATACAACTTTATGGGCTCTGACTCTGACCCAAAGAATCAGAAATTTAGGGAGTGGAGCACAGCGATCTATGGTTCAACACACACTCCAGGTGATTCTCATGCACACTAAAGTGAGAACCACTGATTTAAACTATAGAATAGAATTCAATTGTATGGAGACACCCCAATTTATTATCTTATTGACCATTTCACATTTGTCAAGAAAAACAATGTTCTTCATACTATCATGCTCCTTTGTTTTCCTACATTACGCTATAAAACATACCCCTTAACAAACTAAAATTGATATTTTAGTAATAAAAAACATCTACTGAATACCTACTATGTGCTTGGCATTATTTTAAATATTTTTCATCTATTAATTACCCATAAGAATCCCAGGAAGTAGGTGCCAGCATTATCCAATTTCACAGAAGAGATACTAAGTAGTTAATAATTTGCTCAAAGTCACACACTAATAAGTGTCTGGCTGAGACAGGATTTGAATCTAGGCTGTCTAGGACTAGAGCCTGTTTCTTTAACATTACACACATTCCCAGAAACACAGATCATACCATTTTGGCTTAATGTTCAGAACCTAGTATAATGGATTATGCATCCAAACATCTAACAAAATAAGATGTGAGAATGAGAGAGAAAAGGGTGCAGAAGATGGAGTCTAATCTGCACTTTGGCATGCTTCTAACAAGCATAGAATCCATATTTTATTTAAAATTCCTCAAAGCACCTGCTTCAGCTATACACACAAGCATTTATATCACTAAAACATGAGTCTCCACATGAAATTTGGAGGAAGAATCTGGCTACTCAACACTATGTATTTTTTTTTAAAGATTAAACACAGGATTTGGAAACAGGTTGAGTTTTTGTCTAAACACATTAAAAATAGATGCTAAAACTTTAATGGTATTAACAATAAACTTAAAAGAAAAAACATTAATGGTGACTAAACATTGGTGGTTTTAATTTTCTCGAGTGTCACATTATATTTTGATGTGCTATGAAGGTTTAGTGACTTTCATCCTAAGATATTTTCTGATCACTTTCTGGAAATCTACAATGTTGTTAGGAAAACAAAACATATACATGGAAAACAGTTGAATAGCAATGCAAGGGCAAATAATCTTGAGTCTAAAAATGTAGCACATATGAAAGGAATAAAGGCTATAGTAACCCAGAGAAACAGGAGAAGGTAGTATCTGGACTGGCTTGGAATTCTTTATGAGGGAGATCAACTTGCATTAAGCCAGAAGAATGGAGAGTATTACAAAAGAGGAAAGGCACTAAAGTATGAAATTTCAAAAAACTAACATTAAAGTGTGAAATTTAAAAAAACTAACATTACTTTCATTGATGGATAAAACAACTTCTGGCAGCTTCATATTTATACCCGTCCAGCCTAGTAGTCTAAGTAGAAAGATTCGCATCTGCTCCCAGCATCCTTACAGCAATCCAAGGAAGAACTCTGATTTTTCCTGTTCAGGACATGTGACCATGTGATCCCTGGCCTGATCATTTTTCTCAGAGAGATGAGCTGCTGTTATAGGCCAGGTTTAGGTCTTGTACTCACTCTAGTGACCATGTGGGATAGAGGACATGCCGTTCCTCAAAGGAAATAGGGGTGGTGGGTACTCAAAAACTATAGCTCTCTGTTCCACCTTCATATCAATGTTATCTCTAACTCTTCCCCAATATGAAGCACACCATGATTATCTTGCCCATCAGTCTGTTTATCGATCATGCCATGTTTGTCCCAAACTCTAAAGCTAAGGCTTTGCTCATGTTGTTTGTTTCTATTAGAATATTATTGTTCTTCTGTATTAGCCTGTTTCTGTTGCTTATAACAGAAATATCTGAAACTGGGTAATTTGTAAAGAAATAATATTTATTGCTGACAGTTTCAGATGCTGGGAAGTCTGAAGTCCAAGGAATATATCTGGTGAGGGCCTTCTTTGGTGGTGACTTCAGTGACACAGGGTGTCACTTGGAGAAATGGCAGAAGCAGAGAGAGAGCTAATTCCTCATTGGCTCTCCTTTTAAAGCTGTCAGAACCACACCCATAACCGCCATTAAACCATCAATGGATTAATCCATTCATGAGGGCATGGTCCTCACAATCTAATCACCTCTTTAAGGCCCCATCTTTTGATTACCATAAAAGGATTTCCCATCCCGTTAACACTGTCACAGTGGGGATTAAGTTTATAATACCTGGAACTTTGGGGGTGCCTTGGATTGAATGTTCCCCCCAAACTAATTCCTACTATAACTGCTGAGGGTGGGAAATCCTATTATGGTAATTGAAAGGTAGGGCCTTGAAGAGGTGATTAGATTGTAGGACCATGCCATAGTCAATGGATTAAAAATTGTGGTCAGGGAGCATGGTTTGGAGGGCTTTAAAAAGAGAGTGAATGAAGAGGTTAGGCTCTCTTGTGCTCTCTCTGCTCTGCCATTTTCACAAGTGATACCCTGCTGTGACCGAAGCCACCACCAAGACCCTCAACAGGTGTGTTACCTGGACTTTGGACTTCCTAGCCTCCAAAACTGTAAGCAATAAATTTTGTTTTCTTACAAAGTACCCAGTTCCAGGTGTTTTGTTATAAGCAACAGAAACAGTAATACAGGGGGACATAATCTAATCCATTACATTCTGCTCCTCTCTGCTTCTGCCATTTTGCCATGTGATACCCTGCATTTCGGAAGTCACCACCAAAGAAGGCCTCACCATATGTGTTCCTTGGACTTTGGACTTCCCAGCCTCCCAAACTGTAAGCAATAAATATTTTTTTTTGCAAATTACCCAGTTTCAGGTACTTCTGTTATAAGAGTAGAAACCGACTAATACATCTTCCTTTCCTCTTCTCTAAATACTATCCATTAAAGCTTAACTCAAGTCAACCTCCCTCATGAGGAATTCCCAGCCAGTCCAGACACTTTATTTTCTGCTTCTCCACATTCCTACAGCCCCATATTAAAGGAACTTCCATATTCTCTTCACCCATATTCCCCATTTGCTCCGTCACCATTTTTCTCTATTATATATGTTTGTGTGTGTGTAGGTGTATATATTCATTATCATTAGTTTATATTTTTCTGAACCGTTTGAGAGAAAGGCACAGACATGAAGTCCCATCTTTTCTAAATACTCCAGTATACACAAGTGTACTTCAAAAAGTTTGTGGAAAAATAGAATAAAAACAAAATTTTCCATGAACTTTTTGAAGTAACCTTGTATTTCCCCAAAACATAATCACTCTCCAGCTCTTCAGGTCAGGATATCAACATTGATTTCATACTACCATCCAATCTAGAAACCCCATTTAAATGTCACCAACTGTAGGGAAAGTGAAGGAAAATGGTCAGGTCCCCTCAGGTGTTCAGAATTTTGCCGAGCATTTGATGTAAATATGCACACGTGCCCAGGTGTTCCTTGGTTATTGTCTAACGTAATTGCGCATGTGCACCCAGGTGTCCTGGATTATGGACTTAAGGATAAAGGACGAGTGGCTCTAATCCACAGTGACCCCCGCCCCCGGGGGGGAGGGCCACGGGGAGGCTGTTGCTGCTGGAGACTGTTGCTGCAAGCTGTTGCTGCCAGTGCCCCTGGGACTCTCTGCGAGGCCACTGCTGCTGCTGCTACTGCTGCTACTGCTGCTGCTGCTGAGGACTGAGCTCGTGTCATCTGCCAATGGTTCCCAGGATCTTTCCCAATTACCTAGCGTGGACCTGCATGTGAGAGGTTTGGTGACTCAGCCTGGCATGTGAGGGGTCTGTACAATGGGTTTGAAGGGTCTGAGCCCTAGCCCTGACAATACAAATGGAAACTTAGTATAACTAAAATAACAAAATGTTTTGGCTTTAGTTATGAATAGCCTTAACCATACAATAAGCATAGCAATGGCTATAACACATCAATTGGCATAGTCGTGTAGCTTGACACCAACTATCCCCCAAATATCTCATTTTACTTTCTGGCCCAGAATTCTATCCAGGAATATGCATTGCATTTGGTTGTCATGTCTCTTCAGTCTCCTCCAATCTGGAATAGTTCAGTCTTTCCTTCTCTTTCAAGTCTTCCACAGTTTAAAAAAGTACAGCCTCACATTCTGTGGACGATCCTCAACCTGTGTCCAATGTTTCCTCATGCATGGTCAGAACCAGATCATGCTTTCTTGGCAGAAACACCATAGAAATGATGCCATGCTCTTCTTAGTGTATCACACCAGGAGGCATATGATGTTGACCTATCGTGCCAGCCTTGATCATCTAGTCATGTTGGTGTCTGCCAGGTGTCTCCATGTAAAGTAATCATTTTCTCCTTTTTAATGGATTAGTATTTGGTGGGGAAATATTCTGAGATTATGTCAATACTGTGTTTCCCATCAAACTTCTGACCATCAGCATTAGCCTCCCTTAGAAGCTCCCACCGAAGTCAACCACCATTGTGATGGTTGCTGAATGATAATTTTCTATCTTCTGTTGCTTTGCCTTGCATGGATTTGTCACCTCTCTTCCCCTGGGTGATGGAGCCACAAAAGGGATTACTCAAAGCCCATTTTTTTTGAGCAGTGAGAGACCCCAGAGGGGTTAATTTCCTGGAACACTCAAGAGAGAGGCATTCCTTCCTTTTGGAAATTAACCATGAACTGGGGTTCTCACCCTGTGTTTATTCTCCAGACCAGGAAGTTACATAAAGAGAACACAGGTGGGGTTATGGCCAAGCATAGCTTAACAATATAGGCTGGTAACAAGCAAAGTGACATTCCATAATGCAATTTGCAAAAGGTTGAGTCAATCCCCCAACAAAAGCTTGATCTTAGTAAATACTGTCTTTCACTACAGCAGCTTTCCCAGCATTTTTACATATCAATCAAGCAACTTGTCTGTCCTTGAGCCAGCAACCTTGCTGTTACAATTCTTTATCTTACAATAGAGACTTTAGCCTGGGGAAAGTTTCCTGTCTTTTGCAAAGTTAACATTTCTATATGCAATCCCAAAAGGTTAGGCTAAACCTGAGACTACAGGGCTTTGGAGGCCCTGTGAAATACATTTGCTTTACAGTATACTCCACAATCTTCATCATTTCTTCTTCATTTATCATTTATCATTCTATTGTAAGGAAGGGCTTCTCATTTATTTATCTATATATGGAATCATGGATTTCTATTTTTTAAAAAAATTTTCCTTATTTTTTTTTAATGTTCAAATTGTATCATATTTATACAATGGGAACCCCTCCAAGGTAGCTCCTGTGTCTTCTTGACATGTTCCCATTATTTTTTGAGTACCTCCTAATTTTTTGGCACAAGATACTCCAGGATTATCTTCTCTGTCTTTTCTGCCCTAGCCTAGAATTATCCATTTCTCCAATAAGCCCTACGTTTCTTTCAGTGGAGGATGATGTAGAAACTACGATCTGGGGACTTGGTGTGCTCATTGCCACTGGGGGTGGAGGGAGGGTCATTGCTTTTTGGCCTCAGTGGTCAGTGCCAGGAAACATATGTGTGTATGGACAGACACACACACAAGTACATCTATAACCATTTGTAAATCTATTTATGTACATGCGAAAACACGAGTTCATATGATCCTTCCAATTCAAATGCAATACTGTAGGCTTCTTTCTAGCTTTCCCTTGTTCCATGTTTGTAAATACTTTCTCCAACTTTCAGTGTATTTACTTATTCACTCAATTGATTTACTTATTTGTTCAATGTAACCAATTCCCAGCACACTGGCTGTCCCCTTTGCCTGCCACCTCCACTCTCTGCCTCCTCAGTACCTTGTGTCCTTGCTGATGTACCCCTGCATGGCTACTCCCTTACCTGCTTACCTTCAGTGCCCCCACATTCTTGGATGCCACAAGGCATAACAGTACTGTTTCTTAAAGGGGGAGCTATTGAGATTTGGGTGATACAATTCATTAGGTAGAACAACTCTCCTGCACATTACAGAAAATTTAACATCCCTGCTCCCCACTTCTAATTGCCTGGAATGTTCCTAGTCACTGTGACAATGTAAAATGCTCCTGGATAATTCTGAATGTGCCTTGATACTCAAAATGTGGCCCTTGGATCAGCAATATCAGTGTCACCTGGGAGCTTGTTATAAATGCAAAACGTAGGCCCCCACCGCAAACCTAGAGAATCAGAAACTGCATTTTAACAAGACCTTGGGTGATCTGTAAACACATTAGAGTTTGAGAAGCAGAGTAGGACTACCTGTGGAAAGCCATTTCCATAGAGAAACTCATCCATGTATACATCGAGGCATGTACAAAAATGTTCAGACTAGAGATGCTAAAAATTTTGCAATGTGGTTTCATTTGTGATTGAAAATCACTAACTTAGAGCATTTCTTCAAAATAAAGCTGACATGCAATGGGATGAAGACTCAGATGGGAGATGAGCACAAGTAAACAAGATTATTTGAACTCCTCAAAGCATCTTTACCTGTAGCTGTCAATAAACCTATTTTTTTGTTTAAACAGGTTTGTGTTGAGTTTCAGTTACATGCAATTGAAAGAGCTCTGAGAAGGCAGCGTTGGGCAAGACTATAAACAGTCTTACAGGTTAGGCTAAAAAATGTGAACAGATATTCCCAACTAGGAGTCTGTGAATGGATTACCCAAGTCCCAAGAGGCTGATTCTTTCAGCCTTTTGGACAACCATACAAAGCCTGAGATGGCCAGAGACCCCAGGTGGTCACCTGTAGCCTCAAACAACTTAACCCATTTACCCTAGTGTGCTAGTCATCATTTTCCATGTGTGCCTTGATGGGAAAAAGATTGGAAATTACTGCTGTCAGCAATGGGAAATCACTGGAGATATGTATATATGTATGTATGTATGTAGTTTTAAATTATAGTATAATATGTATAACATAAAATTTACCTTCTTAACCATTTTTAAGTATACAGTTCAGTAGTATTGAGTACATTCACACTGTTGTGCATCCAGTTTCCAGAACTCTTTTCATCTTGCAAAACTAAAACTTTATGCACATTAAGCAATCTCCATTCCCCCTCCCCCCAGCCCTGGGCAACCACCATTGTACTTTCTGTCTCTATGAATTTGACTACTCTAGGTACCTCATATATGTGAAACCAGTTATTTGTCTTTTTGTAATTGACTTATTTCACTCAGCATAATCATGTCAATGTTCATCATTGTTGTACCACGGATGTTCCTTTATAAGGCTGAGTAATATTCCATTGTATGCACATACCACATTTTGTTTATCCATTCGTCTGTAGATGGATACTTGGATTGCTTCCACCTTCTGGCTATTGTAAATAATGTTGCTATAAACATTGGTTTACAAATATCTCTTCAAGATCCTGCTTTCATTCTTTTGGGTAAATACCCAGAAGTAGAATTGCTGGATCATATGGTAATTCTATTTTTAATTTTTTGAGAAACTACCATATTGTTTTCCATAGTATCCACACCATTTTACATATCTACAAGCAGCACATGAAGGTTCCAATTTCTCCACATCCTTGTTATTTATTTACTTTTTACATTTTACATTGTTATTTACATTAGGATGTAGCCATCCTAATGTGTATGAGGTAGTATCTCGTTGTAGTTTTAATTTGCATTTCACTAATGATTACTGATGTTGAGCATCTTTTCTCCTGCTTCACCATTTACAAATCTTCTTTGGAGAATACCTAATGAAGTCCTTTGCTCATTTTGTAATTGTTTTTGTCATTGTTGAGTTGTAGGAGTTCTTTATATATTCTGGATATTAACCCCCAATCAGATATATAATTTGTAAATATTGTTATCCTGTAGGTTGCTTTTTCACTCTGTTGATTGTGTCTTCTGATGCAAAGAAGTTTTTAATTTTGATGTAGTCTACTTCATCTATTTTTACTCTTATTGGGTGTGTTTTTGGTGTTATATTTAAGAAGTCATTACCAAATCTAATGTCATGAAGATTTTCCCCTATGTTTTCCTCTAAGAGTTTTATAGTTTTAGCTCTTACAGTTAAGTCTTTGATTCATTTTGAGTTATTTTTTGTTATTTTTTGAATAAATGGAGTGACATAAAATGAGCATGGGCTAAGGATCCAGTAACCTAAAATTATCATTGACAAATGCTTCATTCACATCCTCAGATTATATGTGTTAACCACAGTAAATATAATCCTCTCTGTAAAAAGGCCTTGATCAACTTCAGTAGTGATTCTCAACCTTGGCTATCCTGGAAGTACTGGGAAAAGCTTTAAAAAATACTGATATCACCCAAGGTCAAGTGCTTTTAGATCATACCAGCCAGCTGCAAAAACAAACAAAATTCACAACAACAAATTAAAAATAAATTGCTATCTTTTTTCATCCCCGGAGACTTTTATTTAATTGTTCTGGGGCAGAGCCTGGTCATTGGTGCTTTTAAAATCTCCCTGGGTGATTCTAATATGCAACCAAGGAAGAGAATCATTGTGCTGGAGAGACTTCTACCATTACAAAATTAAGCAACGCTGTGTAATGATCACAGTTGTCACTGTTTATTTGCTTTACTTATTGTCTTTTATAGAAGGACTGCTTTTTTTCTTTCTGTTTTCCTTTGAACATGTCTTTAACCATGCTTTTATTTTTAATCTGCTTTTATTTTTCAACTCAATAAAAAGTCCTATTGAATGATTCACAGCACTCACAAATTTGTATATGTGAATGTGTTCTAATATGAGATCCCATAATCCTTCATATGGATACATTTCATTTATTAACAATGTTTCGTTTCTTTTTTTTGACCGGTAAGGGGATCGCAACCCTTGGCACTGTGTCGCCTGCACCATGCTCAGCCAGTGAGCGCACCGGCCAACCCTATATAGGATCCGAACCTGTGGCCTTGCTACCAGCGCCGCACTCTCCCGAGTGAGCCGCGGGGCTGGCCCTTCTTTCTAACTACAACAGTGAATTTTAGAGTACTGCTGCCTTTCCGAATTTTGAATAATCAGAGTGTGTATTATGGGAGTGGGAGTGGCTGGTAGGAAACAAGGGCTGATGGCATAGAGGGAAGCAGATTTTATTAGGATAACCTGTAGATTTCAAGTATTCATACAATTTTATCCTATGAGTAATCAAGAATTCACTGTGGCTCTAATTTTCTGTTGAAATTTTCCTTTTAAAAAGTTCCAGATAGCAGCTTAATTATAATCTCTCTCTGCCTACTCAGAGAAACCTCTTGAAACTGGCTGTAGATTTCCTAAGTATCTAAAAACTTAATGTGTCATTCTGCAGTCTAGGATTGAGGATAAAGCACACAGTATAAAATGTTATGTAGTAAGGCACAAAAAGATGCAATTTGTGGGAAATCTAAAAGATAACTGGCAAGCATTCTTAAGATAATAACAGCAGACAAAATAAAGAGCAAAAGGAAGAGTAGGTGACTCAGAAAATGCTGCTTTTTCATCTCTACTTTTAAGAAGAAGCTTATCACAGACAAATGAGAGTAGTACCTCCTATAAACAGAGAAGGTAAAAAATACCCTCAGATGTCATGAAAGCTTGAAGAATATGTTAAAATAAAAACTGGACCGGGCTGAGCCTGTGGCGCACTCGGGAGAGTGCGGCGCTGGGAGCGCAGCAACGCTCCCACCGTGGGTTTGGATCCTATATAGGACTGGCTGGTGCACTCACTGGCTGAGTGCCGGTCACGAAAAAGACAAAAAAAAAAAAAAAAAAACTGGACCAATTCATATCATAAGAGGCTAAGAGCAGGGAACTTTTAAAAAATGGAAGTTCATGAGAGCAGAGATGCCAGTAGCACCAATAACAATTGAAAAATGCATTCCGAGGAAACAACAAATAGAGTGCCTGTCTTTTTAAAAAAGGAGGGAAGAATGTGCCTTGTAATTTTAGGATAATAGGTTTGTATTAAAAGCTTATGAAGATAATTTAATTGGCCTCAATCATTGCTCAATCACCAAGAAATGTGCAAGGCACTAGGAAACAGTCTATTTTGCTTTCTAAAGAGAAAATTGGGTCGGACTAACACTTTCTATAACAATAGCAGGATAATTAGAGAAAGGGAATATCTAAATATCCATTTTAGGGTATTTGATTTTTTCCTTTTTGAATAAAGATCACATCCTGCCAGCCAGCTGTATAAAGGGTCTTAAAGACATTATCTGGGATAATGGACAAAATATTCATGGACCTTTCAATGAGAAAGAAGAGACAGGGCTTTGTGGCTATCGTGTAAGAACTGTGACCATAAAACAATGAGACACTCTACAAATTACACACAAAAACCAATCTTATCAACTTAGAGTTTTACATATATCCAGCCCAGGACACGGAGACAATACCACATATGTACCTAGGTACTCCTAATATATACTAACAAGAGCAAATCTGTTTGTTTGTTTTTTACTCCTTTTTGGTCCAACTGGACTATTTCCCATTCCATGAATATGCCTCTTTAGCTCCAAGTCATTTCTGATATTCCTTTTTCACAGGAAATATCTTCTTTATCAATCTTGACCTGTTGAAAGTCTACAAAATTCCTCAAGGTTTTGGTCAAATACCATTCTACTAGAGCTTCCCAATCTTAGCCCCAGCTAAATTACTTCCATTTAAAAAATTCCTTATCCCTCTAATTCATGTTATTCCTTGTGTTTTGGATGAGATTAACATTTAAATCAGCAAACTTTGGGTGGGGCAGATTGCCCTCCACAGTGTTGGTAGGGCTCATCCAATCAGTTGAAGTGCTGAATAGAATAAAAAGACCAGCTTCTCCAAGCAAGAGGGACTTCTCTGCTTGTCAGACTATATCTGCACCATTGGCTCCCCACGGTATCTAACCTCTTGCCCATAGTGAAGATTTGGATTTGACAGTCTCCATAATTGTGTGATCCAATTCCTTATAAAAAATCTCTTTATACACACACACACACACACACACACACACACACACACGAACGCACATACATGCACACACATCCTATTGGTTCTGTTTCTCTGGAGAACTCTAATACAGGGGATAAAATGGGTTATTACATATTGGTAAAAGAAATAATAAGTCAAGAAAATATATCATAAACATAGATAGCACCAATAAATGAAGAAGTGTGCCCTAAACAGTATACACTCAAAATACGGGGAAATAAAAAAATCAACAATAATAGTTGGTAAATTCTAACAAGATGCCCTTAGAAATTTTTGATAAGGCAAATAGGAAATAGCAAACAAAATGTTTGCATAACAAGATTCTTCTGGCCTGGTCTGATAGGTGCTCCCTTACTGGTGACTTGACGCTTTTCTCTTGCATCTTTTAAGATTCTCTTTTTGTCTTTCAGCTTTGTCAGCTTGATTATAATGTGTCTTGAAGAGGATCTTTTTGGGAATCTGTTTGGGGATCCTTGAGCCTCCTTGATCTGAAGGTCCGTGTCTCTCCCTATACTTGGGAAATTTTCCATTATTTCATTGAATAGGTTTTCAGTGCCTTTTCCTTTCTCCTCCCCTTCTAGAACAACAATGGGTCTAAGGTTTGTGCACTTAAGGTTGTCTGCTAGCTCTCTTAGATTTTCTTCATTTTTAAAAAATTCTTTTTTCTTTTTTTTGGAGTCTGTGCCTGGGTTATTTTGGAGAGACTATCTTCAAGATCAGAAATTCTTTCTTTTGCTTGTTCTACCCTGCTGCTTAAGCCACTGGTTGTGTTTTTTATTTCACTGAATGAATCTTTCAGTTCCATGAGTTCTGCTACATTCTTTTTTCAGGTATTAATCTTTTTTGTAAATTCCCTCTTTCACATCCTGGATTTTTCCCCCTCATTTTATTATGTTGTCTGAGTCTTCTCACATCTCAGTGAGTTTCCTTAAGATTCTTGCTTGGAATTCTTTTTCAGTCATTTCAAGGGTTTCCTGCTCTATCGGGCCTGGAATCTGAGAATTTTTGTACTCTTTTGGTGGTGTCACATTTTCTTGGATTTTCATATTTCTAGTATCTCTATGTTGATGTCTGGTCATCTGGTAGAGCAGTTGCTTCTTGTATAACTCTGGAGTGGGCTTTGAGGAGAGAGTTGTCCCCTTCTTTTTCTGGTCTCTGCTGGTGACTCTCCTTGTGTCAATGAAATTGAGTGTCTGGCAGGCCACTTGCATGATGGCTGTGGCTGCTGCTGTGGTGTCAAGCTACATTTTCGGCAGTGGTGGCTGTGGTGGGCCACCTGCACAGAAGTGGAGTTTTCAGCATGATCTCTTGCCTGCTTTCAGGCAGAGGGTACTGTGGCCCTTGGTACCTTGCCTAGGAGCCTGGCATGCTCTCTTGTCTACTTCCAGGCAGAGGGGGCTGCAACCCTCAGCTCCTTGCCTCGGACCCCTGGTGTGCTCTCTTGCCTGCTTCCAGGAGGAGGGGGCTCCACATTTTGTTTAATCATTCATCAGGTGATGGATATTTAGATTCTTTCTACTTTTTGGCTATTATAACTAATGTTGCTATGAATATTCATGTAAAGCTTTTGTGTGGAAATATGTTTTATTTCTCTTCAGTATATGCCTAAGAGTGTAATTACCAGGTTATATGGTAACTGTATGTTTAATCATTTGAGGAAATATTTTCCAAAGTGACTGTTTTCCAAAGTGGCTGCACCATTTTGCATTCCCCACTTCTTATTGTTTTTTTGGTACTTAAATAATTCTCTTACTTTCCTATCATGCATTTAAAAAGATTAAAACAACAACAGCTTATTTCTGCCACCCAGACCACCATCAACAGTAGAATGGATAATTAATACATGGAATATTCGCCCAATGCAGTATGATATACAGCAAATAATAAACCATCCATAATTACATCAATAATGTGGATGAATCTTACAAAGAATAAGCAGGCAGACACAAAAGAATATATATTTTATTATTCTACTTATATAAAGTACAAAAATAGACAAAACTGATCTATGCTGTTAGAAGTCAGGATTACCCTTGAAGAGAAGTAGTGACTAGAAAGAGGCACAAGGAAGCTTCTAGATTCTGTTTCTGATCTGGGTTCTGGTTACATGGGTCTATTCAGTTTGTGAAAATTAATTGAGCTGTACACTTATCATATGTGCATTTGTCTTTATGTGTATTAAAAGTTAAAAAAAAGTTTTACAAAAATCCAAATTTTGGGTGTGCAGTACCTAGGCAGTTTTCCCTGAACCTTATTGCCTGACAATTCTGACTACACAAATTGCTCTAGGAAAAGAAAATGGGGCAAAGTACCCTACTTAATTTACAAGGCCAATATAATGTTGATACCCAATTACATAAAGATATAAGAAAAAAAGGGCCTGTTTTACTTATAAACATAGATGCAAAATAATCCTAAATAAAATGTTAGCTAATAGAATCCAATACCCTACTAAAGAATATATTATAATCAGGGTTAATACTAGTAAAGTAAATTTAGCTTAACAACAGAAGATCTACCAGTAAAAATAATCACTTCAAGGGATGTAAACCGAAAAAACATCACATGAACTTCCCAAAAAGAAGAAAAAGCATTTTATTTATTTAATCAATATACAATGTAGTTGATTTTCATGTGCCTTCACCGATTCCTCCCTCCACTCTCCTTCTCTCCCCTCTCACCCATCAACATCATATCTGTTCACTTGTCTTAACAAGTTCAAGGAATTGTGATTGTTGTGTCTTCTTCCCTGCCCCTCTCGTTTGTTTGTGTATTTATTTATTTGGTTTTTAGCTCCCACAAATAAGTGAGAACATGTGGTATTTCTCATTCTGTGCCTGACTTGTTTCACTTAATATAATTTTCTCCAAGTCCATCCATGTTGCTGCGAATGGTAGTTATTCATTCTTTTTTATAGCAGAGTAGAATTCCATTGTGTAGATATATCACAGTTTCCTTATCCACTCATCTAATGATGGACATTTGGGCTGGTTCTAACTCTTGGCTATTGTAAGTAGTGCTGTAGTAAACATTGGAGTAAAGGTATCCCTCTGCATGATGATTTCCATTCATCCAGGTATATTCCCAGCAGTGGAATAGCTGGGTCATATGGTAGATCTATCTGTAATTGTTTGAGGAACCTCCAAACCATTTTCCATAAAGTCTGCACCATTTTGCAGTCCCACCAACTGTGTAGGAGCATTCCAGAAAAAGCATTTCATAAAGTTCAATACCAGTTAATGATTTTAAAAATCTCTTAGAAGTTTTCTAAGAATATAAGGGAAGTTTTTTGACCTAACAAAGGAAATCAACCAAAAATCTACAGCAACCACCATATTTAATAAAAACTTTAGGTGCTGTATTATTTAGGAATGTGTTTGCTATAAAAAAGAAACCAAAATAACAGTAGTATAAACACACAAGGATTGGTTTTTATCTTATAAAAGGAAGTCCAGAGGTGGGCAGTACAGCTATGGTATGCAACTTCACATAGCTCAGTGTTCTAGGCCCCCTCTAGCTTTCTGCTCCACCATTCTACACAGTCAGCTTCTGTTCTCTTCATCTCAAAGTGGCATCTACCTTTCTAGGTAACCACAGTCCAGGCAGGAAGAAGGGGGTGGAGAGAACGGCAAAGAAACGTGAAACCAAGCCAGCTGGGCTTTCTGAAAGCCCACACAGGGATGTCCTCTTACATTCCACTGGTTTAGACTGTGTCACACAACTACTTTTAGTTGCAAGGGCAGCTGCATTTTGCCACTACAAACAAAATCGGGGTTCTTCTAGGAAGATAAAAAGAGAGGCTTGAAATCACGTAGGTAACTAGTAGTGTCTGCCTTGCCTCTAGGTTTGAGAACAACACAGTGATCCCAACTATGACCACTACTTTGCAAATTAGCACTTGATGTCCTGGCTACTGCAAAAACACAAAAATAAACGTGACATATAACAGTCCGAGTTCTGCTACAAACTGCCGAAACCGTCTGGTTTAAAGGACAACTTATTAAATAATATTAGGTAGCTAACTGAGTTTATAAAGTTGCCCACAGATGCAAACTGGGAGGCTGTGTAACTAGGAACAAAACCCAAATCATACTGTAGATCTGTTTCAGTGGAGATACCACTGTTGGTATTTATTTGGCAAAGACCCTGAAGCATGTACTGCCAACTCGACCAATCTGAGCACTGGATAACATTGCAGGAAACTATGCCACTATTCTGTCTTCTACCTCTCAGAATGACTCTACAATAGTGCTCTCTTCTTTACTGCATTGATCTCCCTTTCAAAGTCTGTGTTCTATCTGCACAGGCATCTGGAAAAAGCAAGTTTTTTATCTTCTGTAATGGGAGGTGGGGACTTATGAAGAGAAACATCTCTTTGAATACCTAGGAAGGATGTTTAAAGATGCTGCGTGACTGTAGAGAATGATAAATATCTATTATAACATATAAGGTTGGAAGAGAAAGGTATATACTCTTACTATTTAATGTTTAAATGTTGATTATTAATATAAATGCCTCTCCAAATTCAACCAACCATTAGAACTAAAAAGAGAATTAAGCAGGACAGCCAGATACATGATTAACACAGGAAAATAAATTGCATTCCTCCATAGCAAGAATAATCAATCAGAAATTTTATTTTATTATTATTATTATTTTGTCGTTTTGTGACCGGCCGCACCCAGCCAGTGAGCGCACCGGCCATCCCTCAATCAGAAATTTTAATGGAGGGCCGACCCCATGGCGCACTCGGGAGAGTGCGGCGCTGGGAGCGGAGCAGTGCTCCCGCCGCGGGTTCGGATCCTATATAAAGATGGCCGGTGCACTCACTGGCTGAGTGCGGTGCGGCCGGTCACAAAAATGACAAAAAAAAAAAAAAAAAAAAATTTTAATGGAAAATAGAAAATGACATTTTAATAGCAACAAACACCAAGTAATATACAGAAATCAAGCTAATAAAGAATACAAAAAATAATTGTGAGAAAAATAGTATGACTCTACCAAAGGATATTACAAAAATACCTAAATAAATGAAGCAAAATATCATGCTAACAGATGGAATGGCCATTTAAAGATTTAACTCCTCCCAAGTTAATCTGTAAAAACCACATAATTCTAACAAAAATTCCAGAAGGATTTTTGGAGGGAAATCAAGAAAGTGATTCTGAAATGTATTCGGTAAATATCAGTTTTGAAAAATAAACCAAAGCAATTGAAATAGTGTCACAAGATCAGATCTTTAACCCAAGGGAGCAGGGTAGAACATCAAGAAACAGACCTGTGTACATATGAAAATTTGTTATATGATAGAGAAATAACATCACAAATCAGTGAAGAAATAATGGATTAATTAGTAATGTTATTGGGAAAATTAGCTCACTATAGGAGAAAAAATACAATTTGATCTGTATCTCCTATTATATATAAAAAATTCTAAATGTATTTCAAATTTAAAGATCAAATAGAGTAAAGGAGAAAATATAAGAGAATAGCAGGAAAGAAAAAGAGTTCTTTAATAAGTATCACAAATTGGGTTCTCCGGGAAACAGACTCTAAGATGCATGTAGGAAGTTGATTAGATTTCAGGATCAACACCTGTGGAGGAGTGAAGGCAGCAGGATTGGGATGAGGTAGCAGCAGAACTGTGGCCCAGTCTCAGCAAAGGACTCAGCTGATCCCATGGGAACTCTGGTGCTAAAATAGCCCTTCTGAGTTGCAGTGAATGGGCTGAACCTTCATTCCTTGTTTAGACCAGTCATCGGTGACAGATGCCCCCAGGAAGGGTGCATGACCTCGAGAAAGGCAGCTAGTCAAGGGCAATGCCTTAATTGTCAGCCCCTTCCTTATGGCTATTGTGAACAATGCTACTGAGAATGTGGGTGTGCAAATATCTTTGAGATTCTGCTTTTAATTCTTTTGGATATATACTCAGAAATGGGATTGCTGGATCATATTGTAATTCTATTTTTAATTTTTTGAGAAACTGCTGTACTGTTTTCCATAGCAGCTGAACTATTTTACATTCCCACCAATGGTGCACAAGTGTTCCAATTTCTCCACATCCTTGCCAACTCTTGTTACTTTTTTTTTCTGATAGTAGCCGTCCTAATGGGTGTAAGGTGATATCTCACTGTAGTTTTGATTGTGTTTCTTTGACCCAATTTGTTTTTTAAAAGTAAAATTTCTCATCTTATAATTATAAAAGCAATACATGTTCACTGTAGAATATTTGGAAATTATAGAACATCGTGATGAAGAAAATAAATATCTTTGGAATCCTGGTATGTCAAGATTGTCAGTGTTAACACTTTGGTCTGTGCCTTTTCAATCTTTTTTTCTGTACATATACACACATCGCTGATGCAAGCCCACATTGCTCCTTTGTACAATTTAGAAAAAGCCATCCTATTCTCAAGGTGAATGCAACTCTGTACCAGGGTGTGTGGCTTGATAAGCACAGTACAGCTAGATTCCTCCTGATCTGCTTGCCCACTAGGGCAGTACCTTGTGCTGGGAACAATTTGCATAACCATATATTGTAGTTCTGAATATACACATGGGTTTTATATTTTTTATAAAATTGAGTCATACTGTTTGGTAGACTGTTTGGATGGAACTTATTTCAGTGAATTCCTATGGGGCAGGAATCTATAAAATCTCGCTGGTATGACAATACTCATACATAACATTTTCAGCATATTTACAATTATTTCCTTATGATAAATTCCTAGGAATTGCCTTTACTGAATGCTTACTATGTGCCTTGGACTGTGCTCAGAAATACATAAATAGTTACAATCTAGTCATGTATGTACTGTTATTATCTTTTTAGAGAGAAAGCTGAGGCACAAGAAACGAAGTTACTTAATTTAGGTCACAAAGCTGCAAAGCAGTAGAACTGGGATTTGAACACATCTGCCAGCTTCACTGGTTACAGGGCCTGGGCTCTTAACATGCTAAACTGATTCACCCTAAAGAAGACAGATGAATTCGAGAAGAGTTTTAATAATAAATAAGCCTTACATCATCAGTGGAGTAGACCCTGACCACTTGATAATTTCCATAGTAGATGAGAACATTCAAAAGCAAAGGGTTTTTATTAATATATTTGTTAGAAGAATTTATATTGAGGGAATGATTAATATTCTAATATACATTGCTCATTTCTGAGCTTTTTAAAAAAGACAAGTAACTTTAGAAGATAATTTAAATTTAGATTTAGTCTGACTTAAACGATGTCTTCCTGTCCTTTTTAGTTTAGATTCCAAGGTATCTGAGACAATGAAGCGATAACTTTAACATTCTCACCTTATACTGCTCACTTCCCTGTGCTGCACCTTAGCTTCTGCTTTTCTTAAGCAGAGATAATAACCTTTGTCCACTTCCTCATAGGGATGTTAAGATCTATAGTCCTGAGCTCTGTGAAAGAAGAGTGTAAGTGTGTGTGTGTGTGTGTGTGTGTGTGTATTAATGTTGAGATACTGCTCCCCTTTTTTCACATAATCCTGGATTTCTAGTATTTAAAATCTTTAATAATTTGAGAAATGTATAATACAACTTAAGATACAATTACATTTTTAAGGGGGAATAAAGGCTGTAAAAAAAGAGAGGGGAGTCTTGTCTGGCGTCTACATTGAAGAAATCTAATTTCAGTGTTTTAAAATGCTATACATAACACTGCTGAAGAAAGTAAAATTAAATAGAGATAACTTAAAAATACAATTTAGAAAAGGTTGATATTATGTTGCTAATATGTGCACTTACAACCACTGTACTTATTTCTAACTTTTGCTTGACTAATTATTGTAATTTCTAAAGCAGTGGTTTCAAACCAATGTTTGTTTACTGGATGCATACTGTTAAAAATGCATTGTTCCAAATGGGAATTCTTATATATTGCCAGTGGTATAACTGGTATAACTACTATGGAAAATTGTTCGGGAGTATAAAATAAATCTCATCATATATATAGCCTATCATCAGCAATTCTACACCTGAGAGAAAGTGATACTTGCTTATGCCAGAAAACTTTGAAATAGAGGAAAGCACAGAGAATAAAAATAAACTGTTATGATACAATAAAATGAGTATCAAGATAATCATTATTAATGTTTGTAGAGAGAACTTTACACACGTTTTGTACTAGCCTTATTATACAATAATATATTGTGATCATGTTTCCATGTCTGTCTAGAATATCATAACATGATTATACCATAACATATAGTGCTTACCATAATTATGTTTTATTAGATACTTACAACATTTCCAACTTTTCCACTACATTTATATGACACTGTTATGGACATTTATATGTAAATTTTTAGCTGGCCAGTATGGGGATCTGAACCCTTGACCTTGGTGTTATCATGCACCATGTTCTAAAAAAGTGAGCTAATTGGCCAGCCCTAGCAAACATTTGAATATTAGAATAAATTCTCAGAAGTGAAATTACTAATTCAAAAATTACGCACAGTGTATCAGTACATTTCTGTCGCTTATAACAAAATACACGGAATTGGGAAGTCCAAAGTCCATCTGGTAGTGGCAGGTGACAGTGACCCAGGGGTCTCACATTTCTAGAAGGCAGAAGCAGAGAGAGAGAGAGACAGACTCTCCTTTCCTTTTAAAGCCCTCAGAACATGCCCCTGGCCACCATTTTAAATCCATTCACTGTGGCAGGGTCCTACAATCCAATCACCTCTTCAAGGCTCCACCCTTCAATCACCATAACAGGAATTTCCACCCTCTTAGCAGTCACAGTGTGGGCCAAATTTCTAATACATTAAACTTGGGGGACACAATTCAAGCTTTAATGTGTTTTTGGTGAACATAATTCAATCCACTACACACAGTGTAACTAAGATTGCTAAAATGATTGCAATTTATAATTCCTTCAGCATGGTATAATATTGTCTAACATCCCCAAATAGGCATAATTATTTTTGATAATCCTTGCCAAATTTATAAATAAAAATAATTGCCTCTCATTCTAGTTTTAATTAGTATAGTTGGTCTTTTAAAACAAATATATTGGTCATTGTATTATTTTTTTGAGAATTCTGTTTATCTCCTTTGACTATTGTATTCTTACATCTTATTTATTTGAAAGAATTCTTAATAAGGAGTAGCAAGCAAAACACTATGCTTATTACATATGTTGTGGAAATTTTTTCTGCTTTATAACAAACTTTTCATATTTCAATCCTTTCCCAAACTAGAAAATTCTGATACTATAGTTAGTTCACTTGAGGAAGTAGATCTTAGAAGGTACCATCACAGATAGACTGCATTAGGCACCTTGTTGGACTTTTTCGTGCAATTTTTATTTCATGTCTTTTCTTTCCTGTCTTCCTTTCCCTCTCTTTTACTTTTAATAAGATTTATTTCTTCTAAAACAATGACTCTGTTTTACTCCCAGAGGGCATAATAGATATGTATGAAATTCACATTTGTAATGAGGGAATTAGCATTTTAAAAAAAAAATTTTAACTTACACACTGTGGGAATTAACACCAAGTGCCTATCACATATAAGGTACTGTGCGAGACACTTCATTATTTTAATTCATATATCATAAAACAACCCTAATAAAGTATTATTTTCTTCTTTTTATCAGTTGAGGAAATTGAGGATCATTCAAATTATGTGTCCTTTCTTTCCTGTCTTGATTTTACTCCCAAACTGCTCCTTCTGAAATCTTCTCCATCTTTGTTATGGCAATTCTATCCATCCAGCTGCTCAGGCCAAAAGCCTCAGTCATCCTTGTCCTGTTTCCTTCATGCCCCACATCCAGTCTTTGAAGAAACCTTGTCACCTCAACCTCTTTACCACAATCTTTCTGGTCCTAGTCACTATCCTCATGCTCGTGGATTATTTCAGTAGTCTCCTAACTGTTCTATGTGCTTCAGTCCTTACCCTCTTCTGTATATTCTCAACCCAGCAGTCAAAGTGATCCTATTACCATATGTCAAAAGATGTCACTTTTCTACACAAAACCTTGTAATGGCTCCCAACTCACTTAGAATAAAAGCCTCACCTGATCTGTGTCAGCCCCACCTCTTACTTCTCTGACTTCATCTTCTCCATTGTCCACAACCAGCCCTCTTGGCTGTTCCTATTATATTCAGGCACACTCCTGCCTCAGGCCTTCGCATTTACTGGATTTCTGCCAGGAAAGTTACTCTCCCACCCCAGATATCTTGCTCTTTAACCTCCCTCAGGTCTTTCCTCAAATGTCACCTCCTCCAGATGCTTTCCTTAATCACCCTATTTAAAGGAGCACCTCTCACACTTCTTACATATCCTTTCTGCTTAATTTTTCTCCTTAGCATTTCTAATCAGATGGTAGTCCACATATTTTCCTTACTTATCATCTGTCTCTCTCACCTGGAAGGTAAGCTCCATGAGGGCTGGGGTTTTTATGTTTGCGTTCTCTGCTGTGTCCCGAACCCTTAGAAGAGTGCCTAGCATAAAAAGCACTCAATAAGTATTTGTTGAATAAATGATTTCCCCACATTCCACCTATCAGAGCAGACCAAGGTGACCTACTGTGCAGAACTTCCCAGCTTCTACTCTGATCTTTATATCCTTTGCTCTTCCCTAGCTTTTACTTAGGAACCGCTTCCTGACTGCACAGGTCACAGGTGAAAGGCTGGTCAATCCTGAGAGATACCTGTGGCAAGTGCCACCTGCCTTCCTGCTGTCATCCACAAGCACAGCAGTGGTGGTAGACGGCTATAGAAGAAAGTGTGAAGTCTGCATCTTCCAATTACCATGGTTGCAGAGAGAACTTCTAACTAGATGTACCTGATTTTGGTTATCTCCAGATGCCATTCATCGAGAATGAAGGGAGGAAGACATTTCCTTCAAAGGAGAATTTAGTGAGGCACCAGTAAAACGCTGCTGGGTGGAAAACCTCCACATCCGCCTTTGCAAATTGTGGTGTGGCTCCACCCACTCGGACTGAGGCTCACCTCAAGTTTCAGCCACACCAACCACAGTGCCGTGAAAGTTCCAGGAGAGCCTCTAATCAAGAGTTTCTGATTCATCCTCCAGGATTTAAAGTCCAGAAAGCAGAGCCTTGAATTCACGGCCCCAGCACATGAGGGGCGTGGGAGACGGAGGCATGGGAGGCGCAGCGGCGCTGCCCAGCGTGGCGGTGTGCACAGCCCGCAGCGTCTGATGGAAGGGCAGCCGGCAGCGCGGCGTCTAGGGACGGGCAAGGACGTCTAGGCACAGGGCAGTGCCCGGGCCACCAACACCCAGGGTGGTAGGGAAACAGATGCCGCACCTGCTCTCCCATCCTCCCGGGAATCCTGAGCAAGGGAAGCTTCGTCTTTGTTGTAGAACTGCCCAAATTAAGGAGCCCTCATTTTCTGAGGGGAAAAATTGCAAGTGGACGTGTGACACACCCACACCCGCACGCTCATACTCCCCAAACGCACAAACAACTCCGGCAACGCTGAGATAACTCTTAAAAGGCAAAAAGGAACAAAACAAAACTGCACCGTCCGCCCCCGCCCCCCTCCCTGGCACTTTATTAAACACCTGCTGAGACCAAACTCCCCCTTGGCCACTTCAGGGACTTTGCCAGTAAAGTAACAGCCGAACGTTTCATCACTCGACTCAGCTCTACTGGGACTGTTTAGCATTTAAAAATTAAAACTTCAGGAAAAAAAGGCGTCAGTGAAAGAAAGAGAGTGGGGCGGGGGCGCCGATGGCCGCCGTCAAACCTTTGGGAAGTGAGAAATCGAAAACGTCCGTGGCTTCCTCCACTCGGCAGAACCGGAGAAACGAGGTTTTGGCCAGACCGCAAACGTCTGTGTTTTTTGTTTGGGGGCCTGTGCGCGCGTGTGAAGAGGTGTCGTTCTGGCGAGCCCCCAAGCGCCAGCGTCCTCCGTGGCGCCTAGTTTAAGTTTCGGTGGAAACTTTCTCTCAGAGGCTCCTCCTCCTTCCCCTTGGAAACCAGCGCGGGGCGGGGCGGGCCGCGCACCTGGCGGCCGCGCGCCTGGGGCGGCGGGGCGGGGCCGGCGGCGCGCTCCCCGGGGCCGACCCGGCAGGTTGGGCCCCGCCCAGCTGCCGGCCCGCGCGCACTCCCGAGGGCGCAGGGGGCGGGGGCGAGCCCGGGACCCGCGCGGCTCAGCCGGCGGCTGACGCACGGTCGGGAAGTTGCACTCCGACCTTCTCTTGCTTTCCACTTTCTTCCCCGGTACTCCTGTGGAGTTTGAGCCGGGACCGGAGGACTCGGGCGGACATCTGCGAGCGGTGGCCGGCCCGGCGCTCAGCGGATTGTCCCGGACCGGGCGAGGAGCCGGCGCCGCCTTCTCGCTGTGTCCAGCGCGGTGGCGGCTCGGGGGCCCGCGTCCCCGGGACCGCGGCACAAACTTTTTGGGCTGTCTGGGGACATTTGTCCGGCGAGTCTCCCATTGCGCCGGGAGGAGGAGCCACAGCCACCGATAGGTAAGTGGCTGACCTGAGATTTGAGCTTGAGAGATTCTTTTATTTTAGGGGGTCGAAGGAGGAGGGAGAACAGAAGTATCTCCTGCATCCCCCGGCTGCGCAGGAGGATCAGATCATGGGGCGGAGGGCCGGCTAGGAATGTCCCAAAGGAGATCGCTGCGTCGGATTGGGGTGCGGCGGGGAGGAGGTGCCTCCCAGGGCTGCGGGCTCCGGGACGGGGACATTACTCGGTGACTGACCCCGGGGGAGAGAGGGCCAGCTTGTTTTAGATGGAGGAAAATGTGATCAGGGCTCCCCACCCCTTTCCTTGGTCCCTGGGGCCTGAGAGCCTGGGTCCTACGGGAACAACAGGCAAAAGCGAGGAGATCTGGAGCTCAGTTTCCCTCTCCAAACCTCCTTGCTTAAACAAGAGACAGAGGCGGTGCCACCCTGAGGTTTGTAGCATTTTCCTGGTGTAAGGATTTACTTGTTGGGTGACTGTTGCTCAATTTCATAAAATCTCTGATGAAACTGCGCTTAGGTCGTGGTTGTTATTGATTGTGTGTGTGCGTGCGTGTGTGTTTTCCCTGGCATCAACAAAGCTTCCTTGTTAACCCCACTTCTGCTGAGGAGTGGAACTAGCTGCTGTCTTATTTCAAGCCCTGACAGAGCAAGAGGTTGGTGGTGGCAGCGGGAGCAGCTGTGCTTGCTTGGGACTGACTTTGGGAATAATATAAGCAGGTCTGGTGAATTAGCCCAGTTCTGCCCCAGCCTCCTGGACCCATCCATTCATAACAGATCCAGCTTCTACCATTCAGCAGGTGCTATGGCCCCAGCCATTCAAGGACAGGGAAAACTTCCCCAGTAGAGAAAGAGCCAAAAACTGGTGAGAGACAGCCATCAGGAGGAAGAATAAACAATGCCTACCAATTGTCGCTTCCGTATAGACTGGGCCTGCTCCTTTTGCTTCTCTGGAAGGGCCCTGCTATCAAATTCATCTCATTAGGAAGTCAGCTGCTCCCTATAATAGCTGTAGCAGCCCTGATGAAATTATACAGGTCATTGAAAAATAATTCCAGCTTAATCACCTTTGTCCTGTTGATTAACGAGAAAAAAGATTCCCTCTCCTTAATGTACCATGCCTGCTTATCAGGGTCACCTGCCTGACCTCAAGTTCACATGTGCACCTGGCACTAGACAGGATGCTGTCCCTGAAGCTGCCCAAAGCTAGTGGACCACAGCCAAATCTCACATTTAGAGAACTTCAGTGGTCCTCTTTGGACAGAAATTGAGCAGGAGGTTTAGTCCATAAATTTACTCTTTAAATATGGCATTCTTGTTGACTTCAGATAACCTTTCACATAATTAGAAGCTGATTTCTTTTAGCTTCAGTTAATCCCTTTCCACAGAGCTCATAAGAGTTGTGTCCTTGCCTGTCTTTCAGAAATTGTTTGGGGTCCCATTTGTTATTTGTCCTATAGGTTTAGGAACAGGATTAAACTGTGTGGGGTGGATGGAGAGAGCAAGAGAAACTGGGCATCACTGAAATGGATTCAGAAAGGGATTTAGAGTGGTCTGATAATTTAGGCCCAACTGCCTCTACTATAGACGCACTATGTGTTGTACCACTTTTAATGTAGGCCTTTGAAGGCTAGAAATGAAAGGATTATTTTATGTTTACAGAGTCAGAGCAATGCATTGCTGGACAGTTCTGGACTCTACCTCCCAAGTTTGTTCAAAACACTTTCTTTGCAAAATTCTTTCTATAGTAGAAAGTTGATAGATAATGATTACAAATCAAGAAGTAGATGAGTGAACATATGTAGAAATATGGAGGTAAATATTAGAAGAAACAAATGAGTTGCCTCTGAGTAGTGAAATTCTGGTTAAAAAAATTTAATAATGGTACCCTCCCTTCCCTGCAAATATGCAACAAAATTGCATTCTCTGATCTCTGTTTGGATGCTTCATCTTTATTCTGTGTACATTTGTCTCATAGGGCAATACATAGGTGCTTTGAAGATCTGGACCCTCAGATTCTGGCCTTGAAGTCCAATTTACATCTATTTCATTCTTATTCTCAGCAATTTCTAACTCTTAGTTTTTAGTGCAGGTGGGGGAACAGTGCTCAAGAGTGACCAAAAACTCCAGAGACTTCATTTATAGGGATCTCTTAGTAAAGACAATAACAGAAATGAACGTTTCTATAGTGCTTTATGATTAACAAAGTGTTTTCACATGTACCATATTTGTGCCTTGTGATTTAACCATTTTGCAGTGGGAACTATTTTACTTAGACTACACAGGAGGAAAATAGATGAGGTTCAGAGATAATAAGGGACTTTTATGTGCATACTTTGTTCCTGTATGTGGTAGACTCAGACCTGGACTCAGTATTTCTGACTTACAGGCCATTTCAACTTTTTCCCTGTTACATTTTGAGAAGTGGTTGGATGTGAAATGGGATATTATTTCTTATTAGCCAAAATGTGAGCTCATGTGGAGGCAGGATGACAGGACTGCGTATGTGTGTATATGTAAGTGTGTGCATGTGTAATCTTTATATCCTTAGCATCAACAGTGTAGCTGTCCAATAAAATTGAAATAACTTTCATTAAATTCGGGAGGGAAAACCTGGGGAATGGGGTGGGTGAATAAATGCCCCAGTAGATTGAATAAGGAACTTTCGTTAAGTCTAAAATTGAAAAAATTAGGAAATGGTAATATACATGTGTCATTTACAAATATGATCTAATTACCAGAAGAAATAGCTAGAAGAGTTGAAGGACTTTATTTTGAGGAATGGAACTGAGGGATGAGGAGGAGCCAGGCAAGAGTCTGCTGTTTTTGGCTATGTACTTTATAATAGATAAAAATTTATGCCGTGTACACGTGTATTATTTTTTAAAAAACCCTTTGACAACACCAGAGTAAAGATCTGTTGCCAGAATTTTTAAGCCAAAGTGGACCACAGAGATTGTTTATTCCCAGTTCTTTTATTTTGCAGATGAAGAAAAAGAGATATGTGAGTTTAAATATTTTTCCCAAGGTCACATAACTGTAGAAACAAACCTCTCCCAGCACAAGTTCACATCCTTTCCCAGGCAGGTGGAAATTTTCCCCATGCTCGTGATTCCTTAGTTTCTTTTTAGGCAATTCTTTCTTGTCCTTCTATCTAGTTTTTACAATGTTTGAATAGGTTGCAGGACTATGGATTCAAAAGTAGTTATCTAATTCCTCATATTTCCATTATGAAAATACTTCCAATATCCTTACAGTCTGCAGAATCTATACTTTTTGTTGTTGTTAATTCTGTAATTATTTTTACTTAGGATTAGAAACATGCAGTTTGTCTGCAATTATTTAGAAGTTGATAGTGTTGCTCAGTTAAATTTGATAAATACTGGGATTTGGGCTAAACTTCTATCCTGAGAAGCTATTACTAAGGAGAGATACTAAGAGTCCTTTTCCAGTACCCATGTGTGTTGCTTAATTTTGAGGTTCTTTGAGTAAGGATACTGCTGTTTTCCAAAAGAGAGGGAGATAGATGATATTTTAAAGCTATTATAAAAAGTTAACACCCTAAGTGTTCCCTTTTCTTTATAAATAAGATTTTTCCTACTTGCCTTACAATTATGTCACTATTTTTTTCTGATTACATACATGATATATATTATTCAAAATCCAAACATTACAAAATATGTAATGTTGAAAGTTAAAGTGCAGGGTAATCTTACATTCTGGAGAAATTGCTGTAAATAGGAATATTTCCCAACCCCCGATTTTTTCTCTGTATAAAAATATATTTATTATTATTGTGGTTGTTAATAACAACTGGGGTAATACTATGCGACTTGGTTTTTATTTTTAACTTGACAGCATATCTTGAAAATGTTTCCATGACCAAATATACAGATCATCTTCAATTTTTTATTTATTTTTTTGCTGGCTGTGTAATATTGCATTGAATAGACATATTACAGGTTATTTAAAAATTTCCTGTTGTTGGGAATTTGGGTTGTTTCCCATTTTCCATACTAAGAACAGTGCTTTAGATAACATCCTTGAAAGTACATCTCTTTACACCTGTGTTAATGTTTTCTGTCAGAAAAGTTTGTGAGTCACAGATGTGACAATGATAAGTTTCTCTAATTTACACTTCCTCTAGTAGTGTCCCTTCATTTTTAGTTATATTAACACCCCCTTTCTTTCTGAATAAAATTATTAATACTTGACCAGGCACTGAAATAAGCAATCATAGTAGCGAAAGGTGCTAAGCTTTTAGGTGGTACACACCACATTTCCTCACATTTTAGGTTCTTTTTGGTTTTAATGTTTTCCCCAAGAGAAGATTGTAATTGATAACAGCTATAAAAATACTCTGCAGTTGTTGGATGAGCTGCTAATTAGCTTTTATGGAGCATTTTTTTTTAGACATTTTCTTAAGAACATTATTCTAGGACATGCCATTAAGGAGTTCAGAAAATCTACTAAGTTTTGCAGAATGCAGAGTGAATGTATTTTAGCTCCTCTCCTTGTATTGTTAAAGTTTACCTCTGTTGAAATATTGGTCATGGGTCAACTTTAGGATCTTTGGGCTTGTAGAAAGTGCCAGGAACTGATTTCCCATTTCTGTGTGATTTCCCTGTTCGTGTGAAGTGAGATACTTTGGCTAACTTTTGTTACTTAGGCTTTTGGAGGTGAGAACATTCGAGGAGTTCCTGTGGCAAGGTTTTTATTGACCACCTTGAAGAGTTGCTTAATATTTTCATTTAGCCCAAGATTTTTTCATAACCATTCCATTAGAGGAGTATGTTTAATTTTTCAAAATGAATACCTTCTGTTGTGTTTGTATTCACGAGCTGTTATTTGGAGTTCATTTATTTTAGGTTGATTTTCTTTGTAATGTATAAGAATGAGTATAGGAAAACATATTTACGTGTATAAATCTCTATACACACTATCTATATACATACATACATAGATACACATATTTATATTCATGCATAAGTATATAGTAATGTAAGGTATGTTTAAAAAATGTGATCTTCAGCAGGTCATTTAAAAGAAAACTTTGTGTGTCCTCAAAATAAGGATGAAGTCTGCCCGCATTTATTCTGTTAGGAAAAATGTTTCTTGGCTTTTTTGGTATGAAAAATTTTCTAAATAAAATAAGAATGTTTTAGCACACAGAGGAAACTTTATAGTTTATATATGTTCATATTTTGATCTTTTTATGGGGAAAATGCAGTATGTCTATTATATTCTTGGTTATTGCCTATTCTCTAACACTGTCACTTTTTTGATATGTTGAATATTTTAAATTTCTCTGTGTATATTACAAAATATTTGCACTTTTGGCTTATTTTAGGCAAAATGTAGTAGTCTAAGTGCTTATGAAAAATCTGACAATAGGACTTTCATTGACCTTGACTTTCTTCAGAGAACACCAGCCTACCTGGTATTTACCTTCTGGTTATGTTAAAAACTTTATCCGCTTGATTAAGTTTGACCTCTGAATTTCCTCCTTGTACTTCTCCACTGTGTGACTGTTGAGGACCTTGCATGTCCTATTTGAAAAGCACACCCTGGAGTTGCTATAGATAGTAAGAACCAGCTTGCAACAGTTGGGAACTGGTTGTGTTGCTCCCTTCCTGTTTGTTCCTTAAAGTAATTCTACTTCTTGATCATGTCTTAGGATTGATTTGTCACCGAGGAGTGGTCATTCCTTCATAGTGAATCACAAAATGAGTAGTTTTGACAGGGTTTCCTGACTCAGCCTGACTGACTCAACCTGCTGTTCTTCGAGCGTCTGGTAGTATAGGCATGCCAGGAGCAAACTCTCAGCTTGGCTCTCTTCGCTATGTGGGTAATTCCTAAATCTGCATCCTCATTGCTGACTTTTGGAATCCTAGCTTGCTTCTCCAGCTTCTGCTGGATAAATCTACATTTAGATCCTGACATCAAATTAAACTATAGGGAGACAGGAGAAACTCTGTATCTTATTCACCCAGCACAGAGTACCTTATATTGAACAGAATCATATAAATGTTGTTAACGATCTGCCTCTTATTATCACATGGGCAATTATAATATTTTAAATTTTGTTTCTGTTCCCAATTTTTCTTTCTCTAATTCATTTTCATGCTATAGTCACTTTGATTTTTATAAATACAGCTTTGCTCATGTCACTGATCATGGTCCCTGTTGCTTATTGGGTAATGGCTCAACTTACGGTGTGATGGTTAATTTTATGTGTCAACCAGCCTGAACTACAGGTGCCCAGATATTTGGTTAAACATTCTGGGTGTGTCTGTGAGAGTGTTTCTGGATGAAATTAACTTTGGAATTGGTAGACTCAGTAAAGCAGATTGTTCTCTCCAATGTGGGTGGGTCTTGTTCAATCCACTGAAGGCCTCAATAGAAGAAAAAAGATTGACTAAAACAGAATTTTCTCTCTCTCTGCCTGGCTGTCTTCAAGTAGGGACATAAATGTTCTCTTGCCTTCTGACTCAGATTCAAACTGGAACTTACATCATCGTCTCTTCTGGGTCTCCAGCTTGCCTACTGCAGGTCTGGGGACTTCTCTGAGTTAATTCCTTATAATAAATCTCTGTAAACACCCCCCCCCCCCCCCCCACACATACACACTCTCTCTCTCTCTCTCTCAATGAGTTAATGCCGTATACAAATCTGCTCTGGGTGCCATGCTGGTCTCTTCCTCATTCCTGAACACACCCTACCTCTTCCTTTTTCCTCATCTCTGTTGGGACCAGTCCTTCCTCTTTCCAGTTATTTCATTGATGTGCATTCTTCAAAGCCTGTTTTGAAGCCTGTGTCCTGCATTAATAGTCTTTCTTGGCTGTCTTTTCCTGTAGCAATTCCCTGGCATCTGAATTGCTGTACTGAAATTTTAGAAACTTAGTCATTTGCTGCCGTCTAGTGTTATCTTTTATGCATTTGTTCTTTTTCTCAATTAGATTATAAACTTCTTTAGGACCAGGATCAAACTCCATACTTCCAAATCCTCCACTGTTCCTGGTGTTGCCTTTTTGTCACTTGGTAGGTGATGGCCATGAGTGTTTACTGAATTTTTTTTTTTGAGAGCAGTAAGATCTACGTAGGGAAGGAAAGGCAAGTGAGAGGTTTGTGTGCTTGTACTCCCTGATCTTGAGCACATGGCAGAAATGTCTAATTCATTCCCCACTGGACCCAGAACTCTTTCTCAATGGGCAGTGCCCCAGGGACGCCCTGCCAGTTGTTTGTGGTTGTTACTAAAAAGGAAACTTATGTATCATCCTTGTCCTAGAGCCAACTTTTCCTAAGGAAAAAAAATTGAGTGATATTTAAAGTCCTGTTGAATTTGTCCTTTCCTGAGGTACTGGTTTGCAACTATTTTTGCTGTCATCTGCTTTGTTTTTTTCTCTTGTAATTCTCTTTGCTGTGCCTCTGGCTACGTCTTTTCATATCTTCCTCCCCATATATGCTACATAGCATATTTGAGTTTATAATTTTGAACAAGGGTGAAGGAGAAGTATGGAAAATGAGCTGTATGTTCCTAGGAAATTTGGATTTGTCAAATTTTATGCAAATTTTATTCAAGCACAGTGTGACTTTTCTTATTTGTCCTGCAATTGAATGTAGTTTTTGAGGAATATCATTGGAAATCTGATCTCATTTTCTTCTTTGGCTTGTCTTTTAAGGTCAAAGTATTACAAATCCTCTGCACTTCTCATCCCCCTTACTCTGCTCTCCTGCACTTGTCTTTTAACATATTACAGTTTACTTATTAATTATGTCTTTTGTTTATTGACTGTCTCCTCAAGTAATAATTTAAAGGGCAGGGAATAAAATATGAAAGGCAGGGATCTTTGGGTAAATTAGCTTTGGCTAAGTTGGCTGTATATCCCAAAACATAGGTCAGTGCCTGACAATCGATATTTGTTGAATTGGGTTGGGGTTTGCTAACCTGGGGCCCTTCCCTCCCCACATCCCCTTCGTTGCCTAGGCTTTCTGTTGCATCCTCTGAGACCTCTCTTTCTTGTTCTGTTCTTGTTGCTGAAGACCCCTTCTATATAGACCTACTTAGTTCCTTCAAATCATGCAACTACCTGCTTCCCAGGTCTGTGCTTTTGTAATAGCTTCATCAGTAACAGAAGTAATTTACATTCCCTTGGCAGTTCATGGTTTACAAAGCACTTTCACATATGTGATCTCATTTGAGATATTCTTGAATTTGTGATGGCAATGGTATTCTTTAGGGCATGCCTTTCACCAAAGTATGCAAGTTAGCAAAATCTTGTCCCAATAGGGGATGCAACTATTTTTCAGTACATGCCAGGCATACCTTCCCCTTGGTTGTACTGTTGCCAAATTATATATGAGAGGTGTGTCTCTTTGACAATGCCTTCTGGCCCTCTAGGAATAATCATTATATTCCCCAGAAGTGTGCCTATATGATAATAAAGTCCTCAAGTAAAGTGATGAAAATGGGAAAGGAAAAAAAAAAGTAAACAGAACACTACCAACAAACATTGATGGGATAATTTTCAATGGAAGGTCCTTGGCTAGATGTTGAAAAACAATTGTTGCCCTGAAGTTAATTTGATAGCAGGAGCTCCATGTAGACTTGTCCAGCAGGTATTGGAGATACAAGCATGGAATTGCGAAGGCTGGCCTGAAAGAAGGAGATCGTGTAGAGATGAGAGCTGGTGACTTTCAGGTTTTCTGCCAGTAGATTGCCATCACTGTCTTCCTGGCCCCTCTGCTTGCTAAGCTATGAAAATGGAACCATTTTCTTCCTAAAGGCCTTCTGTTCTTGCCTTTAAGCCATGGGAGTGCTCAATAACTATTAGTGTCTAATGATGACACAGGAATATTCCTCTGAGCAATTGGAGAGCTGTAGGCGTGTCACACATTGACAGGTGCTCACAAATCTCTTTTTGCTGTTTTGAAATATTACTGCCAGGGGAGTTGTATACAACTTGTTCTGACAGAGTGGTCTTAAATATTCATTTCTTTTACCCATTACTTTAAGAGAAATGCCAGCATTTGGTCTTCAGGCTGCCGGTAGCAATTTTGGAGAAATTGTATTATAACTTTTTCAAGATACTGATTTTCATGTAACTCCTTTATTTATACATTAATATATTACTGTTGTTATTTTTAATGATGGAGGAACATGCACTTTGAGATTAGTGGAAATTCAGAGGTTAAATGGAGGTCTTTGATAAATTATGTTCCCTGGTAAGTTAATCATCAAATGTTTATTATTTTGTGAAACTACGTGGGCATAGTGGAAAGAGGATACAGTTTGTGTGCAAATGTCGTTCAGGTCCCTGCTGTACCATGTAGTAAAAGTGTCAAGTTATTTTCCTTTGTTGAACCTCAGCTCCCTCAACTATGAAGTGGAGATAATAATGCCCATCCCAGGGAGTTTCTGTGAGGATTAAATAAGACAACACATGTGAAATGCCTAACATGAAGCAATAATCAATACATGGTAATTGCTATTTATGTACTGAGGCTCTATTAGTACTCTTGTAGGGACTGTGCGGGCAGGGAGGGAGATTCAAAAGGTGTGCAGGATATATGTCTGCAAGACCACAAAATATGGTTACTTATGTGTTTGACACACAGAAAGGACAGTGTGTAATGAAGTGTTATTTGTATAGAAAGGAAGTAGAAGAAACTGGAAAGGTAGAGGTCATTATGGACATAGTGTTTAAGAATTATGCTGCAGTGCTCGCTTCGGCAGCACATATACTAAAATTGGAACGATACAGAGAAGATTAGCATGGCCCCTGCACAAGGATGACACGCAAATTCGTGAAGTGTTCCATATTTTTTGGAACCAGCCCAAATGCCCATCATCAGATGAGTGGATACGGAAAATGTGGTACATCTACACAATGGAATACTACTCAGCTATAAAAACGAATGAAATACTGCCATTTGCAACAACATGGATGGACCTTGAGAGAATTATATTAAGTGAAACAAGTCAGGCACAGAAAGAGAAATACCACATGTTCTCACTTATTGGTGGGAGCTAAAAATTAATATATAAATTCACACACACACACACACACACAAAAAAAAACAAAAACGGGGGGGAAGAAGATATAACAACCACAATTACTTGAAGTTGATACAACAAGCAAACAGAAAGGACATTGTTGGGGGGGAGGGGGGGGGAGGGAGAAGGGAGGGAGGTTTTGGTGATGGGGAGCAATAATCAGCCACAATGTATATCGACAAAATAAAATTTAAAAAAAAAAACAAACTTTATTTACAGTAAAAAAAAAAAAAAAATAGAATTATGCTGCAGAATGTATTAGGGTTTTTTGGTTGCAAGTTATAGAAATCCAAACTGTATAGAAGGGGGATTTATTGGCACTGGCACACATGGCTATAGTGTGGGAGAAATGAGGTGGGTCTCAGGGAAGCCAAAACGGGGAACTCTGTACCACCAGAACTCTCTGTATTGTATCTCTGCATTGCTCTTTCTGTCAGTTTTCTCTGCGTGGCTTGGGTTGTGGCTGCAGCAAGCCAGAGATCACCTAGAAAGAGGGCCTGACCTTCCTCTCTTAGGCTAAATTCTCAAAATCCCAGGAATGGTTCTGGTTGGCTTGGCTTGAGTGATTTCCCAGTACTTGTGACCAGGGGCACAAATTAGCTGGTAATTGGCAGTCCGCTCTGGAAACACATAGTTGGGCTGGGGAAGAGGAACAGTTTCTTAAAAGAAGGATAGTACCCTTCTTTGTAGAAAGAGGGATGCTGGACAGCAAGAACAGGAGGTGTGTGTATTCCTGAGGGAGAAGAGCAGAGCTTGAGCTGGTTGCAGAGAGACGGGCAGGTGTAGAACACTGAGCCAAAGGCACAGAGTCTAAAATGAGAAGATGGTTTGTGTCAGTGAAATAGGATAAGGTAGACTCAGAGAGGGCGATTTGAAGTAGTTGGTTGAAGAGTTCGGACTGATCTGATAGAGCATAAACCCTAAGAACTAACATCAGATTGACATAGTCATGTTGGATCCTGGGTATTATTCTTTAAAGAGTTTCATATTGTAGGCCAAGTATTTGAATTGGTAACTTGAGGACTAAGTTGAGTGCAATTGAGAAGTTATAATCATTGATTGTGACAAGGTAGTCTCTGTAGTCAAGAGGCAAATAGCTATCCTGGCACTACCTTAAAAACCAGATGCTATTAAGCATTTATTTTACCATTCCTATAAAAAACCCAAAAAACAAAAAACAAACTTTTGGATTTCAGAGTAACCAAATAGATAATTTAGATAAAATCTTGCTTTTTGAAGAATTCCAGCTAATAAATGAAGTATGAATGGTACAAATAAAATATTACCATTTTCTTTCCTCTAATGAAATAACAGATCTAGGGAGTGATTATCAGTAGCTGCTAAATCTGTCAGGTCAAAGGCTGATGGGGAACTGTATAACTGGTGGATTGGGCTAATAACCCCTGAACCCACTGATCAATTTTATTATTATTACAAAGAGAGAAAGAAATGGATGAGCCTCCTAATTTGGTGCAATAGGAAATCCACAGAACAATCTGTAAAGTTTCTTGACAAAAAGTTGAACATTATTCTGATCAAAGCTTTGGATCTAACTACCAGTTTATAAGAAGCACAGGAAAAAGAGGACCATGCAGACAGTACTGTGGAGATGGAATCAGCCCAGCCCAGATGTGGAAACTTATACAGGACACATCACTCAGTTTGTTCAATAAATAAATGACAAGAAAAACAGAGGGAAGAGGAGCTATTATTAAGGGACTTCAGAGACATATCAATTGTATTTGGATATTGATTTGGATAAATCACCTGTAAATTTACAAATGTAAAATTATGAGACAATTTGGGAAATTTGAACTCTGACTCGATATTAGGTAAGTTAAGGGACTATTTTTTGTTAAAGGGATTATAATGGCGTTATTATTAAAAAAAAGACTTCTTATTTCATAAAGATACATGCAGAGATTTTTTCAGATTATATGATATTGTATTACTTTCCTGTGGTTGCTGTAACAAATTACCACAAACTAGGTGGATTAAAAAACAAATTCATTCTCTCATAGTTCTGGAGGCCTAAACTCTAAAATCAAGGTGTAGGCAGGGACTGCATTACCTTTGGAGACTCTAGGGAAGAATCCTTGTCCCTTCCAGCTTCTGGTGGTTGTCCTTGGCGTGTGGCTGCATTTCTCTGCTCCATTTTTACATTGTTTTCACCTCTTTGTGTGTCTGTATCTAATCTTGCTCTGCCTCTCTCTTATAAGGATATATATGATAGCATTTAGGGCTTACCTGGATAATCCAAAATAAACTTCTCCTCAAGATCCTTAATTTAGTATCTTTTACCATATAAGGCAATATTTACAGGTTCTCTGGATTAGGAAGTGAATAAATCTTTAGGGGGCCATTTTTTCTGCCTATCTGAGATATGATATGTGAAATTTGCTTTAAAACAATCCAGCAGGGGTAAGGAGTGGAATGGAAGATTATGATTGACAGAATCAAGATTGGCCGTACACTGTTAATTTTTGAGCTGGGTAATGGCAGTTCGTTGTATTAGTCTCTCTACTTAGTATGTGTTTGAAAATTTCCATTATAAAAAGTAAAAGCAAACAAACAAAAAAGGTAAACTCTCACACTAAGATTCTTTAGTAATCAGATTCTGTCACAATCTGGAAAATACCATATTAACTCCGATAAATACAAACCTCATTTTTTTCTTTTCATAAAAATTAGGTATGAGACTTCTAATATCCTGGTTAATCCCTGAAGTTCTCATCACCTTTTCAGAAGTATTTCTTTATAATTCTCAACAGAAGTAAAAAATGAATGAAAATTTCCTCATTTGGAATTCAGAAACTGTAAAATGACCTCAGGCTTAGATAGATAATCCATTTCTCTTTGTACTAAAGTATTGGTGAGTGCATGAAGTGGCATGGTTGAATTTGAAGACTCATTGGCAAAGTATCTTTGTCAAGCAGATGAAATCATGAAAGGGTCAACATTTTTATTATAGATAGGGCCCCATCTTTCAACTGTTTTAATGTGATCATAAAATGCCCAAGTGAGCTGTAACTTGGCATACAGAGAGCACTCTCTGGCATAGCTCGATGGTAATTAATATTTTTCTGTGAATTACCCTATTCAGTAGCTCTACAGTGTTGTAGGGCTTGAGGTTTTAATTCCTAAACACAAGCTATTGTATTGTTTTTCCTTAAAAATAAAAAATAATTAGTTTTTGCAGTTTTCCCTCCTCATCCCTTCGCTAGAAAGATTTCAAGGTAAGTTTAAATAAACCACACAAAGCAGAGCACAGCATTTCTCAAGGAGCTATTGTGGAATATTAAAAGTGTAATATTTCTTCAAATACCACTGTATGCCCAGTTTAAGTTTAAGCGTACATATGTGTCTTAAATGATGATGACTGCTGCAATAAGATTATAGGCTATTCAAGTTACTTCATGTATACTTTAATACCATAATGATTTTTTTAAAGAGGGAAAATAGAAATTCATATGCAGAATCTCTGTTTTTTTAAAATTTTATTTTTTTGTTGAAACATAGTTGATTGTACATATCTGTGGGGTACAGAGTTGAATATCAATACCTTTGTGCAATATGTGATGCTCAAATCAGGATAATTTGTATATTCAAAATCTCTGTTTCAATAATGCCTAGGCTGTGACTTAGAGTGCCAAAAGCAGCATGTTTAAAAGTGCACTTAGACTTTAGAAGTCAGTTTGACTTACTATGGTTTTATATTCTTTCCTCAGTAATTTTTATATTTGATTTGTTTCTTTCCAAATCAAAAGCTGCATTTTGTAGGGGTGGTAGAAACTCTAGTTGCAAAATCTCAGAATTAAACTATCTTTTTTTAGCTTGTGGAATTAGAATTTAGATGGTACATTTGTTGTTGATATATGGAGACTAATAAAACTCTTTTATGTCTGTGCTGAGCTGTGGTACAAATTGTTGTGTATAAGTCAGACACAAAAACATGTGGCCAATTCAGTACAAAATTAGGCTTTTTTGTGGTATATATATGTTCATGTAGTCTGTAATGCTGACTACATTTTGAACTTCTTATTACATTGTATGCTATGACATTGTAACCCAGACTTACATTGTAATGTATAATTATGGAAAAGCTGTATTTTCTGGAGGGTGTGAAGGAGAAATGACATATCATGGTAATATAGATATGAAAATGACTTTTTCATGTGAGTAAAATAATTGGTGAAGGAATTGATCTAATCCTTGCAACCCTCTTAGGCATTCTGGTTGCTTACTAAATGGTTTATTATGAAACTTGATAGTGATTATTAAATTTCTCAGTCATACCATCCTTTTAGAGTCGTAAAATCATCCAATTTATGTACCCTGTAATAAAGGAGAAATGATGTATGGAAATAATCAAGATAGTGGTTTACATTTCACTTGACATAGTATCATGATTATCTCTTCTGTATTTTCTAGTATATGCTTTTGTGCAAGGAAGAAATATTTACTCAGTAATATTTCTGAAGGTATGTGTTCTTTTATTATCCAGGTGTAGCACAGATTTTCAGGCACACACATTTTTACTTAAAATGAGATACTTAAGTTTTGTTTTTCTCTTTGCTGCTTTTTCCTCTTTATGTAAAATATGCCACAAAAACACCATAAATATGATACAGAAAGCTGATTGAAAAGAATCCTAACATTTGTATCATGTTTTTAAAAAAAATTTAAAATTTAATTGTACATATTTGTGGGGTGCAGTGTGCGTTATTTCAATACATGCATATATCATACAGTGATTCCCTTAGGGTGTATAGCATATCCATCCCCTGAACATTTATCTTTTCTTTGTGGTGATTACAGTCAAGATCCTCTTTTCTAGCCATTTAGAAATTGTATAATGTTTGTAAGTTTGCAGATAATTAAGGAGCTCTTAGGCAAAACCAAAGTATTATTCTTGAGTGAATAATGAAATAGAGGCCCCATCCAAGTCTTTACTGATTTTTTACCCTTAGTATCTCTCAGATTCATTAATTTCTCTCCATCTTTACTAACACCACCTTCTCTTCTGTATTATTATAGCAGACTCTTAACTGGTTTTCCTGCTTCTACCCTAGCCCCTCCCCATTGGTTCTCCACCCCATTCTTGGTGCTATTTAAACAATATAGATTTCATCATGTCATTCTCCCTCCCTCATCCTTCTTCACATTTTAAAATCTATTTGGGGTTCTCATTTCTCTTAGGGTAAATAACGATCCTTAATATGTCCAAGGCTCTCTAACTGTCTTTCCAGCCTCATCACATACCACTCGCTCACTAATTCTCAGTACTTAAGGACCACCATCTTTCCTTCAGTTATTTTAATGTGTTATGCCCCTTTACAAAGCCACGGTGCCTTTGCACATGCTGTTTACTCTACCTGTAACGCTATTCCTCTCCCACCTCCACCCATCTTCACACATCTCTACCTCAGTCTCCTTTGCCTGGTTAACTGTTATTTATTGTCAGGTCAGACTTCATTTCCTTAGGGAAGCCTCTTTCCGTTCCTTGGTCTCACTGTTACAGGCCTTTACGTTACCATGTATCTTTTTTCCCATTGGACTTACTGGTTATAACTTATATGTTTATGTACATTGTTTTCCCACTTGACTGTAAGCTTCATGAGGACAGGTGGTGGGCCTGTTTTTACTCACCAGTATATCCCCAGGACTTAGCACACTACCTAGCACATATTCGGTACACCATAAATATATGTTGGATGAATGAATAACATGAAAGAATGGAATCAGATAAGGCCATTATCCAGTGGATTAGGTGCACACACAATACTAATACCAAAGACATTGTAAAATGTGAAGTGTGCCCTTCAAAGAAGTCATCTAGGGACTTTGCTTATTTCACAGCTGCTATTGTTAGAAGGGAATTTTGGAGCAATTCTAAAGAATTGTCTTTAGAAGTATTTTACAAGCTCTGTAAGGAAAGTACTTATCCTTTTGATTAAAAATAATATCTAGCTTGATGATTCTCTTTATTTTCTAAGTGTACTTCCAACTTACAGATATCAAATTCTACTTTCAAAGAACCAAATTTGCCATGGTTGAAAATTTCAAAAGAATATTATATGCATGAAGGCAACCCTTAAAGAGGTGTTGCTAAAATGTTTTGAGCATTGGTGGACTTTTTAAAAAAAAGGTCTGTAGTCTTTGAAGAGGCTAATATTCCTGTGGACATGTGGGTTTTGCTGTTTCTGTCGAAATCTTTCACAAAGTCACTCTTCATGCAGTAAGGATGTTTCAGTTTTGCTTCTGGCCATGACATGGAGGGATGTGTTTTACTTTAAGTCAGTCACTTTATCTTTGTACTTTTCATCCTGCACGGGTGAAATAAATCTTGCAGAATTTGTTTTTTACCATAGAGGAATGTAATGGGGAATTGAGTTAACAATCATAAAGTGCTTTAAATTCCTCAGATGTTGAGTTCTATGTTTAGGAAAACAGGGGTTAGTGTGAGAGATCACAGAGCTGCGACCGTATTCTTTCATTGAAAAGTGTCAAGTATTCTTGCCAAGTTCTACCATTCAAGATTATTTATTCAATACTTTTGTTGACTTAGTTATTAGCACTTAAACTCTTTTGTGCTAGGCATTGCCCTTTTACCTTCTGATTTTGGAAGAAAGTTACTGTGTGCACTACCTTTATGCAATAGCTTAAATCAGCATTGATTTTAAGCAGGAGTAACTGAGTTTAAAATAACATGTGTACATCTTTTTCTTTTAATCCGTGGGAACACTTTTGGATATACGGAACTGATTGATAGCAGCAGCTACTGAAGATTATCTTCCAGCAGGATATTTGCCACAGTTCCAACAAGTGTGAACTCCACACTTGTTCAGCTTTGAGAAAATGCACTCAAATCAACATAATATAGATGCTTTCAGAATAGTAGAAAGCTCTGTAAGCAACCATTTTGGTGGGTAGTCTTAGTTATGTGGCCAGTAACAAAAGTTCTGTTAACCTTGTATTTTAATATTCTTGTTTATACTTGAGCAACAGAGGTTTAGCTTTCATTTGCTTTTTGTTTTGTTTCCTGCTTTTCAATAAAAGCTTACATTTTCATACTGCTTCAGTGCTGACAGTATTTACTAGTGCAAATACATTTTCTGTGCCTGGTGATAATGTCAAGATTTGTGAGAGAATGATCGTTTTTTTTTTTGACTGGTAAGGGGATTGCAACTCTTGGCTTGGTGTTGTCTGCACCACGCTCAGCCAGTGAGTGCAACTGGCCATCCCTATATAGGATCCTAACCCGCAGCCTCGGCACTACCAGTGCTGCACTCTCCCGAGTGAGCCACAGGGCCAGCCCAGAGAATGATCTTTTGAATTTGATCTTTTAAAGAGTGGTTCTATGCTAAATATCTTCTGTGGCAGGTCACTGCTTTTTGGTAAATAAGGCTGTGAAAAATATCTTTCAGTGTTTGTGCAGAAGACTCACTGTGTTCTCTGCCTGTCTGTGTGAATCTCGGTGAATCCTGTCTGTGGTTGAGTCACAGCCTCTTACCCAAATTAGTGACATCCATCTGTGAGAACCCTAGCTAACCATTCCCAACCTCCAAACAGAATTGTCCCTACAGGGATTTGAATAATGTCAAATGTATTTTGACTGAGATGCACTTACATTTGCATTAAGCCCTTTAATGTTTTTTCTTTTTTTATTATCCATTTTTAAGCTGGCGTCATATTATTATGTAATATACTTAAAAGGTACAGTTCATGTGCTCATCACTTACCTGATTGTTGTGCTGTTTCCTGTGTGGGGTGTTAAGGGAAAGAGAATGACTCTTCTGTGTGAGATAGTGCCATCTTGGGACATTATTTTGCTGTGGTTCCAGGAAGTCTTAGGAATGATGGCAGTAATGAGAAGTTCCTGTGCTCTCTGGATGAGCACTGAAACGCTGTAAACTTACGAAAAGTTAGTGGAGAATCAATACCTTGTAAACATAATCCTCTACTATTTTAAATAATGGCCTACTGAAGTTCAGGTAACACATATTAAAATATTCTGACATGAGTTGAACAACTTACAACTGGTAAAGAAGGGGTAATAAAGGATTTAGGACTAATTATTTGGCTGTGAAGGAAACAGGCCGCTTTGCATGACAGGGTTACTAATCTTTTCAGGAGGGAGCTGAAGTGGAGAGGTTAAGTAGTTGCCTAAAGTCATAGAGGTGATCAGTGACAGCTGGGATCTGAACCCAGACCTCTTGACAGTGCAGCTGGTGACCTCGATGACTGTAGTGCTGCGTTTCCTCTGGGAGGGAGGCCTTATCTGACATTAGAAATAATGCCAACTCTTTATTGTTCTTTATTATTCTCTTTATTGAAAAGATGAGGCAAATTCAGACTTAGAAGATAAATTAATAAATTGTTTGAGGTTTGCTTATTTATTTTTTACTTTAATTTATCAAATATACAATGTAGTTGATTTTCATGTTCCCTTACCAATTCCTCTTCCCCCCGCCTTCCCTCCCCTCCATTTGAGGTTTTTTTGAACCCGCAATCCAATTTAATAGAAATTTATCAAGGGCCTAGTATGTGTAAAGCACTATGCTAAGTGCTAGAGAGGATGTCAAGATCACCAATTGTTAGAGCTCGTAAAATATGTATAATAAAAACTTTTATACAAGATGGGATTCATTCACTCAGCGGACATTTATTTGGTACCTATGGTGTGCCACGACTGAGTTAGACATCAAGAGTCATTCATCTGTTCATTAATTCATCTTGAACTTTTTTTTTTTTTTTTTTAAAGATGACCTGTAAGGGGATCTTAACCCTTGACTTGGTGTTGTCAGCACCACGCTTTCCCAAGTGAGCAAACCAGCCATCCCTACATAGGGATCTGAATCCGTGGCCTTGCTGTTATCAGCACCACACTCTCCCAAGTGAGCCACGGGCCAGCCCCCATCCTGAACTTTTGATCATCTGGATGCTGGGAATATAGTTGGGAACAAAGCAAGCAGGGTCCTTATTCTCACTGAGTGTGCATTCTAGAGGAAAGGAGACAGACAATAAATAAATAAGCAAGAAAAGACCTGCTCTGCAGAGAATTGAAGTAGGATGGTACGCAGAGAGTGATTGAGTGGCTGTATTAGATTGCAGAGATGGTCTTGCCCTTGAGGGGGCAGACATGTAAACAGCTAACGACAGCGTGATTCCTTATGTGCAGTCATTGATGTATGAACAGAGTGCTGTGGGGGACGCCGACTGTGGAGAGACTTGTATATCCTCATGAGGAAACTGAGGGCTGACTCTAAGTGGTGTGATGATGGGACCGGATGTGTGTTTAGGATGGTGATTGTGGAGCCATCTGAAATCTAGGCTAGACAGGAGAGGGACTGATAAGATGTGATGATTACTCTCTGGAATTACAGCCCTAGTCAGGTGTCAGGGGAAAGGAGAGATAAAGTGGTTACTTCTTGAGAGAAGTAGGGAAGGCTTCCTGATTGAGGTAACGTTTAAACTTGGTCTTCTAACATGCAGAGATGAAGGGGAGGCTATCCCCATGGTGGTATTACCGTGAGCAAAAGTGGAAAGACACAGCTTATTGTGGGAGTAAATGGACTTACGGACAGGTTGGCACATGGACTGCACGAGGGAAAAAGCCATGGGGATTAGGCCTGAAATATCAGGTTGCCTCAGGTGAGCACAGGAACTTGATGAAGGTTTTTGAGTAGTCTAACTTAGTCACAGGCTTAGGAATATGCTTATGATAGTGTATAAGGTAAATTGGAGTGGGGAGAGAGAGGTGGCTGAGAATGATTCAGGAGGCTGCTGTGATGGCCCTGAGGTAACAGTTCTGACCTAGGATGGTGACTCTGGGGCCATTGTGGAGAGAGTGCGGTGGATGGAGGTGGAAATAGGAAGGCAGTCTACGGATGGGATGTGGGAAGTTAGCGACGGAAAGGAGATGACAAACTAGGGATGGCACAAGAAAAAATGGGTTTTGGAGAACAGATTACTTAGATTAGTTTCAGACTTGTGAAGTAGGTGCTGGTGGGACATTGAAGTAAAAGTGTCAGATAAATAAATGAAAATGGGATTTTAGTTCTGGGTTAGAAGATGTTGATTGGGATGATACTTAAGCATCATGGGAGCAGAAACTGTGGGATAGATGACAGTGGCCAGGGATTTGTTCAAAAAGAAAGGAGGTAAGGATGGAAACTTAGAAATATCACAACTGTGGCTATTTATTTTTAATTTTGTTTTGAATTTTACTGTTAATAGTCTCTTAAACCACACTGTTGTACTTCTAGCCCTTTATTCCCAGCTTAGGCCACTATGTCACTTGAAAAGTTGTGCACTCTTTTATTGCAGAGTTTAGTTTAAATCACAGACAGCATATACGATAGCTCTGTGATCTCATTAGCTGTTGGGATGCTACTGGGAAATTTTTCATCATATCTGTTAATGTCTCTTAGAACAGTTCTTTCACAGTATCAATAGGAAACTGCTTTGCTTCCTTGGAGGAGCACAAATGTTTGTGCCTGATGGAAAAATCATATAACTAATCACATTTACATTTTCAACTTGGCTGCTAGGAAGCACAGAATGAAATCTGCTGTTGTAACTTATGGTCTCCATATTTGAGTTCTATTCTGGTTCTCTTACCCTGGCCACTGTCTTCATTTTCAACTCTAATTTATACTTTTCTTGATCATGAATTTTAGTTTTCTTCTTTAGTATATGCATTTCTCGTAAGCCACCTGAAATTCTCTGTAGAATTAGATAGGGGCTAAATAAATGATGCCACTATCCTGTTTACTATATGAATGAGATATTCTTAGAATGTTATAGATCAGTACATAAATACAAGTACTTATCATATTTTAAATTTACATGTTGTTTGTTTTCTGTGAACTTTGTCTTCATCGATACTTTTAGGCAAGTGATACAGACTGTAAATCACAGACTGTAAAACTAAATGAAAAATGATGCAACAGTGAGAACCAAATTCATGAGTAAACATTTGCCCATCAGCTCAGTCCATTCTTCCTCTTGGTCAGTTACTCATTCCCAGGCATATGAATCTCTGCAATAAGAATTGGAATTTTTTTGGTCTTTCATTCATAAATGTTAATAGCTGGTCCATTTGGAAACTTGCAGTTGATGTTCTTAATGGCGTGGGACTAATCATTGGAATTTGAGCTAATCTGATCTGGTCATGCTTTTATTTCCAATCAATTTATGCAGACCCTGCTTCAGAAAACTGTGTAGTGTTTGTTGGCTGTTTAATATTGAGTGATGAGTAGATCACTGGGTAGGTTAAAAAAAACTGACCTTTTATTTCTAATCATTTCTAGATTCTGCTGTCTAAAGAAAGATCTTTTCTTTTTCACTCTGTAGAAGGAAACCTTTGCCGTCAGTGACCAGATGAGAAACTAGACTCCTTATAACAAAAAATTTTAAAATTAGAATAGCCAAATAATTAAAAAGATATCTGTGATGACTGGATTTGTCCTACTTAGCTTCCAATAAAAATTTTCCCCTAATTTTAAACTTGGCAAAGTGGCATTCTTCCTTCAGTCTGCCCTATCAGTTCTTACAAAGTAGAAGAATATAAACCTGTGCTGATATAAGTCTAAATGGTGCAAAAAACTTTGTACAGTCAAATGAATTTCAAATGAGACTTTTTTGGAGAAATTTGTTTTAAAAATATTAATTCCTAGATGTAAGTCACTTGATTGTTTCAGAGTGATGATCTATTTTCCATTTCTATAGAGTATCAAAATGTTGACATCAAAATGTTTTCGTGATTCAATTTGTATAAGAAAAAATGAGTTGTTAAATAACACAGTGGCATTTACTTACTTAGACCCTATCTAAATTTTATTCCACACACACACACACACACAAATGCCGTTATTTTAAATGTGGCAGTAATGCTTTAGTGTCTTCTCTGTGGCTGCTACGGGTGTGGAGTTGACTGTCATTGTAGAGCCAAGCCTTGCTCTTCTGCCTGTGTCCATGTTAAATTTCTTAGTTTTCTTTAGAGCTTCTCAGCCCTACTCAAACTTAACTAACCACTCTTTATGGTAAAAAAAAAAATCTTTAGACTACTTATTACATTAGACAGAATCTTCAATTAGGAATGGCACGATACATTTTTTTCTGATGTTAGTAGCAAAAATAGTTCTTTCTCTGAGCAACTGGTTTGTTTTTACCTTGTGGACACTGTGGTCAGAGAACAGATCATGTTTCCCTCTGCATATTGGCTTCAACAAAGCTTAGAGTACCTCTCTTCCCCCTGCTTAAATGTCTTACTACACTTCTCTTCTGGCTCTCATTCTACCTTGTTGGCTACATTTATTGGTTACACATGTCTTATCCTACTAGTTTAAAAGCTGCTTGAAGACAAGGATTCTACTACTATTCTTTATATTCTTTTTGTTGTTGTTGTTTTTGCTTTTTTTTTTTTTAAAGCTTCATTTTCAATATTTATCTCACTGTACGTCTCTACATTTTGCAGCAGTTGACAAATTTTAGGGAAAGAGGAATTGTTTAAACCAAACCATACCTGCTCAATTGTCATTTTAAGAAGTCTTATAAGGCAGATAAAAAAATTCTCTTAGATTTTCTTTAATATTGATGCAGAAAAGTTTTTTTTTTTTTTTTGTGGCTGGCCAGTAATGGGATCTGTTGTTTTTGCTTTTGCTTTTTTTTTTTTTTTTCCCCTCTTTTGGGGGCTGGCCAGTAATGGGACTAACACCACACTCTAACCAACTGAGCTAACTGGCCAGCCCCTCTTTGTATTCTTTACAGGGCTGTCACAGTGCCTTGCAAATGTTTGGCACTCACGTAATGGCAGAATTGAGTATTGGCAGGCCATTCAAAAATAGTTCCATGTTGGGCCCTCCATGGTGATAAGGAGAAAGATATATGTGTATAGTATGCCAGTGAAGGTTTTGAAATATGATGAGAGTAGGAGAGGTTGTGGGTTGGAAAGTATGGTACAGTGAAGTGGGATGCTTCTAAGGATGAGAAAAAATGTGGAATGTAAGTGCCAACATAAGCACTTTTCCTCTGTATCATATCTAAATATACTACTGTATTGAAGTATAGGGAGCGTGGCATCTCCTAGCTTTGCTCAAGTAAGAAAGATCAACTCTCTTCTTTCATAGAAAAAGCATAAAGAGCTTTTTTGGAGAGGAACAATTTAATCAGTGAAGGTTTAGAAGTTGCTTTGAGATCTGTGCATGCAAATAGTAGAGATCATTCCTATTGTGTAATGTAGATTATATCACCTCCAAAATCATTGTAATAAAATGGTTGTGAGCTGTAGCCAATGATCCACGGATTCAGCTATTGTTCTGTGATTAAGTTCTTTTTTTTTTTTTTGTCGTTTTTTCGTGACCGGCACTCAGCCAGTGAGTGCACCGGTCATTCCTATATAGGATCCGAACCCGCGGCGGGAGCGTCGCCGCGCTCCCAGCGCAGCACTCTCCCGAGTGCGCCACGGACTCGGCCCCTCTGTGATTAAATTCTGATACAACTGGACAGACCCATGGGTGGACTGACCCACGGAGTGAATTGTAATGGCGCGTGACACATAGTCAAAACTCTTTTAAAAGTCCATTGAAATAAAAATGAACCTAGTTAACTGAAGGCAAAGATCATCAACTTTAGACACACAGCTGGTAACACATTATAATGCATTTCACAAAATCTATATTCAGTTGTGTTGAGAAAGGCAACTTTTGTTTTTTCTTTAGTTTAAAAATATGTCATATTTTATCAATTACATGTTATATGTTATCGGTAAGTATCATGATTCTAATAGTAAAACTTAACCAGAGCATAGGCTTTGTTTAAAAAAAAAAAAGAAAAAAACACAGGGCTGGTTATCTCAGTTGGTTAGAGCACATCCTTGTAACACCAGCGTCAGTGTTTGGATCCACATACCAGGCAGCCACCAAAAACCCCCCAAAAAACCAAAACCAAAACCAAACCTGCCGAACCAGAATTTTATTTAAAAAAAAAAGTTCATAAACATCTTGAAAGAGTATTTTGAAGTAGTATGTAGTTGAAAACATACCTTTAAAGACCTTTTGCTGAATTAATGGAATATCAATGTATTTAGCATAGTATTTGTTATAATAGATAGTTCCAAATTTTCTTTACTTCTAAAGCATGTTTTCTTCAAGTGAAGCTTAAATAGTTGCATTTTCAACATACAAATATGTTCTAATTCTCCTAGACTCAAATGAAAAATCTAGAACTTAATTTCCTAATTAATGATAAAGATTATGCTTTATGAAGCCGTGCATAAATAATTAGAAGGGGGTAGCTTGGAGTTAAAAGCTCTGACTCTGGAGTCTGCCTTGTAGGATTGTTGTGGGGATTAAGTGAGTTTATTATTCAAGATAAGAATTTAGAATAGTGCTTGGCATGAAGTAAGTGCTATGTAAGTGTTTGCTGTTTTTATTGCTGTTATATGGCTTAAGCCATTGTGTAATCAAAAAAATTTTTTAGGATGCCCAGTTAGCTCAATTGGTTAGAATGTGGTGCTGATAATACCAAGGTCAAGGGTTTGAATCCCCGTACTGGCCAGTCACCAAAAAAAAAAAAGAAGAAAAATTTTTTTCTTACCCTCTTCTGCTTTTAGTAGAAGTTACTGGAAAGCGAGAGAGTTTGGAACTCTGCTTCTGTCTGTAGTCCTCTTTTGCTCCTAGATGAAAGTCTTTAAATACTGTGGGCCTCCATTTCCTCATCTGTAAGATGACAGTTCTGAGATGATGGGTCCCTGATATCTCTTCAAGCCACAACAGCTCTGTGATTCTTTGATCTTGCCTTCTGCTTGAGCAAGAGAAGAGGGTTGGGGCTGTTTGTGTCAAACTCCTTGGTATGGAATAGTAGAATTTGAGAACTGGAAGTGGCATTAACCAAATACTCCACTCCCTGGGGAACTCATCTCTTCCCTTCTCTTAGCTTTATTTAGTGTTTCTTTTCTTTTCTTTTTTTGTTTTGGATTAGTTCCAATCTTTGTTTTTCTTTTATATCTTTTTTTCCAAAGCACTTATTACATACTATATAATGTATTTACTTATGTTTATTGTCTCTATCTCCTGGCTCGATTGTAAACTTCATGAGGGCAGGGATCTTTGTCTTTTTTGTTCAAGTGCCTGACACTTAATAGGTGTCAGGTAGTGGCTCAAAAAATATTGTTGGATGAATGAACAAATGAATTTTCAGATGTCTAGCAGACATTTCTTTCTTTCTTTTCTTTTTTGGTGGCTGGCCAATATAGGGATCTGAAGACATTTCTATTAATTGGTCACTTCTGATTCTTTTTCAAACAACCCCCTTTCCTGATTTTCTTTTTCCAGTAAGAAAATCCAATGATACTACCTCTGTGTCACCAAGAGCAAACTCCTAGAGGAGTTGGCAGCTATACCTGAAACAGACTGCCATTGTGGCTTTGAGTGTAAAAACAGTGACAGTACATTCTCCCAAAAGGTAGGTGGGACTAAATCTTCTTAAACAGAACCTTATAAGCCATACCTAGGGGTAACTGGCCAACTGCCCAGTAAATTGCTTCAAGTTACCAAAATTTATCACTAAAGTCATAGCTTCTTCTGGGCTAATATTCCTGATATGCTTCCTGTATCATGTTAGTTCCACTGGAGATTCCTTGTTGCTTCTGAACAAAGTACCAACTCTGCAGCCTATCATGCAGTGAAACCCCACTGAACTTTCCAGTTCTGTCTCACACTGGTACCCCTTGTCAGTTCACTACTCAGCTGAGGCCTCTTCTTTCGTGTATCCTAGAGCATTCCTGTTTTTTGCTTTAAAGTCCCTCTGTTTACACTGTGCTGCTGCTGTTACATTTTCCTCCTCCATCCATTCAGATTTGTCTTTCTTAATTGACTAGAAAAGCTTTTCAGCCCTCACTTACCTAAAGCCATTTGTATCATATTTCTGGGATCCCACACACTGTATTATTCTTAAATATTTTATTTGTATATTTATTGCTTTCCTTACTTATGATAACCTTTTGAGGGGAGAGACTAATGGAGTAATGGAGGTTGTGATTAGTGAATGAATCTCAAATCGTAGCTAAAGCAAAACCTGCTAAACTGTGGTACAAAATGGACTTAATGTACGTATATTTACTAGCCTGTGATGACATCTTCAAGGGATTTAGAAAATTCTGAGATCAAGTCTTTCCACCTCTTTTTTTTTTTTTGGTATTAGGATGTGCTTTTTTTTTTTTTTTTTTTTTGTCGTTTTTTTTCGTGACCGGCACTCAGCCAGTGAGTGCACCGGTCATTCCTAAATAGGATCCGAACCCGCGGCGGGAGCGTCGCGGTGCTCTCAGCGCAGCACTCTACCGAGTGCGCCACGGGCTCGGCTAGGATGTGCTTTTTAAAAATTGGATGATGGTGTTAGTGTCTAGTGAGGCACCCATGTTCTCCTGACTGCGTGCCACCGTGCTATCATATATGCCCAGCTGTGCCCCACTCTGCTGCAACACCTGACACAACATTTGACTTTCCCGACCTGCTGTAATGGCTAATGGACCTGGAATTTTTCCTGCCTAAATGGAAGTTATAACCATATAAAGTCACCCCTTACCCACTTTAAAAACTGGAAGTGTAACAATATAAAAGAGACAGCCCTGCTGTGTTTGGGGCTCAGCCTTTGTGCCACAAGTCCGCTGAGCAAGTGCTGGCATCAATAAACTCTGCTTCCTGCTACAAGCCTCAGTGTTCTCTCACTGTAGCATGACTGTAACATGCTGTAACACTAGTAATAGTAATGGCTTCAAATGAATCATCTTTACTTGGAAAAAGAGAAAATTGGCAATTGAATTGGTTGTGTGTGTGTGTGTGTGTGTTTACATGTATAATATACATACATATACATATATATTTAAAGTAATTTTAGTGATTGAGAGATCAGAGAGTCTGGGAAGGGAAAGACAAGTCTTGGTGGTTGCATGCATACTCTGTCTCTTTACCCTGGAAGCCATCCTGTCCCCTGCTCAGTCTCACAGTGTTCATTGTTCAGGGTCACAGACATTGGCTTAAGAGTCTCATGCTGTGGTTTGACTTGGATTATCAGCCAGGAGATGCATGAAAGTTACCTTCCATGTGTGCAAGAGTTTCCTTCCATTTCTTGAACTTCCAAGAATATTTTTTTCTTGTTCAGTACAGATTAATCTAGACAATGGCATTCCATGCATTTTCTAAGTAAATCAGATTTATTAAGGTCATCAAAAGAGAAATTTTACATGGCTTTGTAATTTTTCAGGCTGATTAAATAACTCAGTGAGGATACAAAAGACATTAATTTGTTCATTTTCTTTCCAAATCTTGAACCATTTGTTCTCCTGTTCCATATTGTAAGACAAGTTAATATTCTCCTCCCTTTTCTAATTGTTCCACAATTTCAAGTTTTCATTCAAAGTTTTATTGAATTCCGGATATGTTTACTCTTGGGTTTTGACATTTTAATTATTAGGAGCATTTGATCACACATACTCTTAATAACATTCAACAATACCACACAGCTCACATTTGTGCAGAATGCTGACAGAATGACAGGCAGCGAGAGCCAAGATTGTGTGCTGCACGGCTGACTGGTGAAGGGGAAGGTGGGATGTTCCCATGGTACAGCAGACACGATGTGGAAACTCTTGGTTACTGTGCAGTTATAGACAATAAGTTACCTGCCGTTTTAGTCAGAGTTCATTGGCTGCAGACAGCAGAAGCCCACTCAAGTTAACTTAAAAAAAAAATAAAACAAAAAAACCCCAAACCTGAAAATTTTGGATTTAACAGCCAACCTCAATGACAGTACTGGACCCATTAGGGACTATGGCAAGGACTAGAAAATCAAGAATCATAGTCACTGCCTCTGCTCTCATTCTTCCTTTCTCTGCTTCTCTGTTCCCTTCTCTCTCACATGGGTCAAAATATTTATACCTATCAGCATTGACAAAACCTTTTGGTTTTAGCCTCATATCTGAACCTATATTTTCATAACTCTAATTCTCAAAAGAGATAACTTGATTGGCTGAATTTCCTCTGGATCAGGTGTCTACTATGGGCTCAGTGATCTTTTGGGATTGGGGTAGGGAAAGATTTACATGGTACAAATTGGGTAACTTTTAGTTGGATAAGGCATCTTCTGAATTGGGTCTTTGTTTCTAATCTGTTCTTTCATACATTCTATCCTTTTGTCTTCTTGTTGAACATTTTGAGAGATTTCCTTATGGTTATCTTTTAGTACTTTTACTGAATTTTTACTTTGGCAATTGTATTTTCAAAAATATTTAAAAAGTTCTTTATTGTTCTCTATAATCATTTTATTTTCATTGTGTCTTATTCTTGTTTAATGGTTGTAGTATCTTCTTAAATCTCCTTGAGCTGTATTATAATATTCTTGTTTCCTGAATCAACTCTTTCTTCTCAGGGTCAATACCTCCCTCTACCATGTTTTCCTTATAGGCTTGGTTACCTATTTGTAATTAGTAATGAAGGACTGGGGAGAGTTTCCTCTACTCTTTTTTTTTAAAAAATTTTTAAAATCTGTCTGTAGAGGTTTGTCCCCCCCTCCCCTGCTGTACCTTTCCCCTGCGTGGGAATTCCAGTGGAGCAGTGTGTGTGTGTGTAGTACTGGGTTGTCTGTTGACCAGCTTTGATTTGCTTCATGCAAAAAATACTCTAACGAGGAAGGATTTACTCTGAGGTGCCAAAATTCATACTGGGAGCCTCATCCCTACTGCCACAGTTGGTTCAGTTTCTGTGGAAATGGACCCTGAGATGTTTGTCTGTCATTACGCTTGGCCAGGTTGAAGGCTATGTTAGAGGAAGGGGGCTGTGGTGTGGGTGGGCTAGCTGTCATCACTTCATCCCCTTATTTCCTGCCCTGTGTCATCCTCCCCCCTCTGTGATACCTGTTGGCTCTGAGCCCAGAGCCTCCCTGGGATTCTTTTGAGCAGATTGCCTTCTTGGTGGTCCTGGGGTAGCAGCTTTCCCTTCTCTGTTCCATCTGTCAGCACATTCCTGTTCCCTGTTCTATTTTCCAGAAATTTCTTGAGGTCTCTTGTCCATTTAAAATTCTCTTTCAGCAAGCTCTTTTCAATCTTATGGAATCCTTTCATTTTGTTATTTGTGCTTTTACTTCCGTAAGGACTTAACATTGATAACCAGGCTGTCAACCTCTTGAAATTGAAGCCATTTCATGTTGTTCTTTTAAAAAATAGCATTTGGTTTTTGGTTTTTATTTTACTTTTTTTTTTGGCTGTTCAGTACATTATTTTATGTATTAAAAGGTGAGGTATACATATAAAATAATATTTAAAGTACATGTATAATTTAAAGAAAATTTATAAAACTAACACTGGTACCTGCTACATAGCTGACGAAATGGAATATTGTCACATTAGCAGCACCTTAGTAGCCCCTGTTATGTACTCCCTTGATTGCATCTCCTTGTTCTCCAGCCTCCTGTGGGAACCATTATTTTTTTTTAGTCATTCCCTTGCTTTTTTTAAAAAATGGATTTGCCTTTTGTGTATTTATCTCTAAATCACACATCATTTAATTTTAGCTGCTTTTGTTCTTTCTGTAAGTGGAATTGCATAACATGTACACTTCTGTACCTTGCTGTTTTACTCAAGATTATGTTTTTGAGATTCATCCATGTTTATTCATGAAGCTATATTTTATTTATTTTTTACTGTTGTATATCATTGTATTGTAAGACTATAACACACTTTTAAAAGAGGAAACATTTTTTTCTATTATACTCACACAGAACACTTCTCACACCAAATGTGTGTGAATATTTCCCGCAACAACCAATTCTCCAGTTCTTGGTAGACACCGACTGGGTGTCCTACAGTTTAACTCAATTCTGACACTAATTGCCTGGAGCTAGCTCAGACTCCACAGGTTAAAGGCTCAGGGCTCAGTTCCACAAAACTGCTCCCCCACTTCAGATGCCAGTTGCAAGTAGTAAGTCCCCAAGTTGTCCATGACTTCTGTCCAACTTGGCTGTAAACCAGAGATTCCCATGATCCCCTCCTCAGGTTCAGTAATTTGCTAGAACTGCTCACAGAACCCAGGGCAAGTTTACTATTACCAATTTATTACAAAGGCTCTATTAAAAAATACTAATGAACAGCCAGATGAAGAGATACACATGGCCAGGTCTGGAAGGGCCCAAGCTTCTGTCTCCATGGAGGGTGGGGTACCCTCCTGGCATGTGGGTGTGTTGTTGTTCACCAACCAGGAAGCTCTCTGCACCCAGTTGTGTAGGGATTTTATGGAGGTTCCATTATGTAGGCATGACTGATTAATCATTGGCCATTGGTGATTGAACTCAATCTCCAGCCCCTCCCTTCTCCACACAGGTCAGGGTGGGGATGAAAGTTCCAACCCTTTAATCACATGGTTCCTCTGGCATCCATCCCCTATCCTCAAAGAGTCACCTCATTAGCATAAACGTGGGTATGGTTGGAAGAGGCTTATTATGAATAACAAAAGGCACTCTTTTCACCTAAGGAAATTCCAAGGGTTTTAGAAAATCTCTGCTATGAAGGGGGGACAAATATGAAATATATATTTATTATTATATCACAATATCACACTTTTCTACTGCTAATGGACATTTGTGTTTGTGTAACTTTTTGTAATCATGAGAGAGAGTGTGCAAATATAGTTCCTGTTGCACATGTGCTGGAGTTTCTCTAGGGTATAAACCTAGGAGTGGAATTGCTGGGTCATAGAGTACATCCAAGTTTAATTTTATTAGCTGGTAACAACTATTTGCCTGAGTGGTTGTACCAGGGTACAGTACACCAGTAAGTGCAGTTGCCTGTGGCTCTGCATCCTGGACAACACTTGGTGTGATCAGACATTTAAAGGAGGAGTTGGTAAAGGGACATGAAAATCTACTACATTGTATATTGATAAATTAAAATAAAATTAATAAATAAAAATTTTTGCCTGTGGATGTGAAATTATTTCTTATTGTGTGTTTTTAAAATTGAGATGTGGTTTTTATATAGTATAATTTATCTTATTTTGGCTTTAATTTTCATTTTTCTGATTGTCAGTGAGGTTAAAGATGTATTTTCATTTGACTATTAACCTTTCATGCTTTCTCTTCTATGAAATTTTGCTATGTTTTTCCAGTTAGTTTCTGGTGGATGTTCCTTATATGTTTTGGATATGTGAGTGTGTGTGTGTATACATATAATGTCATAGAATTTTTTTGTGTGTGTGGGTGAGATCTATTACACCAGGACAAAAAGACATTGCTAATATCCAGTAGTCAGTTTTCTGCAAATATGAATATGACATTCTCTCTTTTTCTCTTTTTGATTGTGGTTAATCTTGGACAAAGCTGGTAAGTAAGTTTTGGCACTTTAAAATTTTTGCAGTGTTCTCTCCTTGTTTACCTTCCTAATCTACTACCCCTAATGAGAAATAATTCTGTTTGAGAAAGGTTGAGAAAGTATCCTTGACATTAAATAATTCAGAATGTTTTCGTTGGAGTGCATCCTATTGAAGTTGGAGTATGATGCTTGTGATGTTTTGATACTCATGATGTTTGCAATGCTTGACGCCTGCGCAGCTCTGCCGATAGAGCTGTCTGTTTCAGTGGTATCAGATCACAGGCTGGCCAATGCTAGGACTAATAGAGTAGGTGGGTTGAATGCTGATCCAGATCTCTAATGTGAGAGCTTTGGTATTTTTCTTGAATTTGTGTTTAACACATTTCTGAAATTTAATGAAAAAGTAAGTTTGCTTTATAAAATGATAACATTAATTAGTACCCATTCTTTTTTCCATTTAACAATTCACCCTAAAATTAACTTAATGGACATTTTCTGGTAGGTGGCAATATTTCTACAAATAAAAACTTAATGAAATGCTTAAAATACTAAATTTTATGTTATATATATTTCACCACAGGAATAATTTAAAAAAACCCAAAGCAGCAAAAACACTTTTTTCTGAAGATTTCTTAGTACTCTAACACAAGTGGAAAAATGACACTCTGAAGTAGCACATTTGTTTTGAATGCAGAGAGGTCTTCCAAATGTTAATTCAAAGTACTGATCTGTGGTGACTATAAGTACCTTTTTGTTGGGAAAATAGAATAATTTAATCAGGCCCCTTCACCTGCCCCTCGTTGGAGGTGGTGCCGTGCATTCTTTGTAAGCAAATTGTGTGGGTGTGGGTGGAGTTAGTGTGCATGCATGGCACCGAGGCCTGGCTGTAGTCTGTCTCAGATGTCCTCTCTGCGCGGCCATGCTCTGGAACCTGTGGCTTCCAAGGACCTTTTTGCTGGTTACCTAACTCATAGACCTGTGTGTGAGGGGTCTGGTGACTCAGCCTGGTGTGTGAGGGGTCTGGGGACCCAGCCTTGCACGTGAAGGGTTTGTGACCCAGTCTTTGAATGGGTGTGAGGGGTCCGTGAGCTCCAGACCCAGCTGGAGCTTGACAATTGGCCTAGTCGGCAGGATTACGGGTAGGTAAAAGAGCCCGAGCTTGACACTCTTTTACATGAACTGCTTGCTCCTTGTCATGACTATTCTTTTAAAAAGGCTTACCTTATTTTGGTATTTTTGTAAAAATTTGGAATGAATTTTCAAGGATTGTATTTTCATTTCTCTTGTTCTTGGTATTATCTATCACTTCCCCTGTGCTGCTGCCACATGGACCGTCTTTCGTTTCCTCTAATCACCATCCTTTCCCTGATTTAAGGGTTTCCCACATGTTGTTCTTTACCCTCTGCCCAACCTCATTTATTTAATTTTATTTTTAAGAATTGCAGTAAAATATACTTGTTATGGGCTGAATTGTGCCCACCCAAAATTCATATGTTGAAGTCCTAACCCCCAGTACCGCAGAATGTGACTGTACTTGGAGATAGGGTCTTTAAAGAGTTAAGTTAGAAGGAGATCATAAGGGTGGGCCCTCATACAGTACAACTGGTGTTCTTTAAAGAAGAGGAAGTTTGGGCAGAGTTACAGAGGGAAGATCATGTAGAGTCACAGTGAGAGAGCCATCTACAAACCAAGGAGAGAGGCCTCAGAAGAAACCAACCCTGCTGACACCTAGATCTCAGACTTCTAGCTCCAGGACATGAGAAAATCAATTTCTGTTGTTTAAGCCACCAAATCTGTGGTACTTTATTATGTCAGCCCTAGCCAACTAATATAATACATAACATAAGATTTACTATTTTAACCATTTTTTTTTTTTTGTCTTTTTCGTGACCGGCACTCAGCCAGTGAGTGCACCGGCCATTCCTATATAGGATCCGAACCCCGGCGGGAGCGTCGCCGCGCTCCCAGCGGCGCACTCTCCGAAGTGCGCCACGGCTCGGCCCTGAAAAAAATTATTTTAATAAAAGCAATGCATGTACTTTGTTAAAAGTTTGAAAGTTACTGAAATATATAAAATAAAAAGTAAAAATGAAATCTCTAGCCTCAACTTAATAGTTTATTATACATTCTTCTTATTTATACCCTTTCATTTTACTCACATAAGATCATACTAAAAATGGTACTCTCCACTTAATATCTTTTGGATATTTTTTCTTATCAGTACATATAGATCTACTGTATCCTTTTTTTTTTTTTTTTTTTTTGTCTCTTTCTTTGTGACCGGCCGCACCGCGCTCAGCCGGTGAGCGCACTGGCCATTCCTATATGGGATCCGAACCCGCGGCGGGATCTCCCGAGTGCGCCACGGGGCCGGCCCTACTGTATGCTTTTTAAAGGCTGAATAGTGTTCTTTTCTTTGGATGTACCTTGATTTAATCTGTTCTCTTCTAATGAAAATTTGGATTGTGTATTTGTTTATTTGACCTCTGTAAACCATGCTGCAGTGAACGTTCTTGCCCATATATCCTGGTACTTACATGACTATATCTGTAGGGTAAATTACAATCAGTGGTATTGGTGAGTTCTGATAGATAGGCCAATTTGCCCTCCAAGAATGTTGCTCCAATTTATACTGTCACCCAAAGTATATAAGATTTTATCTTTACCCACACCCCCAGCAACTTTTAATATTTGTACATATGGATGACAATTGTTTCAGTGGTGTTTTGATTTCATTACTTTTAATTATGCATGAGGCCGGGTATCTTTTTATATATTATGTATTGGCTATTTGTATTTCTTTTTCGGTATTTCATCTTTTTCTTATTGATTTGTGAGTACTATTTTGTATATTAATAAAATTTACATTATGTACTGTAGATATTTTTTCAGATTATCTTTTAACTTTATTTATTTTTGCTTTAAATTTTTATATAGTCAAATGCATTAGCCTTTTATGGTTCCTGGGGTTTGGGTCATCTATATTTTCTTCTAATGTTTTTATGATTCCTTTCTTCTTAACACTTGAATCTTGAGCAATCAGGAGTTTATTTTGGTATAAGGAATGCTGAGAAATTTTAAATATAGTTCTAAATGAAAGACTGAATCTAATGAGTTCACTGTGCTTTCTGGTCTTTGGGTCTTTGCTTTGCTATATATACCCTCTAAAATGTACTACTTCCCCCATATCTTTGCATATTGAGCTGTGAGTGTACAGCTAAGGACTATGAAAGTGGGAGCTAAGAGTCCAGCTTCTTACTGCCGATTCTTTGACCAACCCATGGTTGAGTGATTATTTTCTAACATTAGCAAGGAACACATTTAAAATTTTAATTCCAGTAAAATTCTTTCAGATGGTATCTTTACAATAAAGTGCTTTTTTTTTCAGTTAGCTGTATTTTTCAATTCAAACCTCAACAGGGATTCTGTTATTAGTAAGCTTCCTGAAAATCAGTAGACTGGACTAGTTAACAGTCTTAAGGGAGATTTTGTTATATATAAAACTTGAAGAAGTTGCCTTGAAGAAGTGCTCATTTGAAAAATGCTTTGGTTTTCAGTGTATATTCTGGCAGACAAAAATGTCTGTGCTTGGAAAATATGGGCATGTTAGTGAAAGGAAATATTGGCATTTTACCTCCAGACCTCAACAGAAGTTTTAGTTTTTTAAATATAATTTTTTCTGGTTATAAAAGTGACACATATATACTGTAGAATATCTTAGGTATATAGAAAGTATAAAAAAGTAATAAACACTGTATTCCCATCAACTAGAGATAACCACCGTTAAATTTTTGTGTATTTCTTTCTAGTAATTATTTTTTTCTATGTCTGTGGATGCTGAAACATACATACACACAATCATATGCTGATAGTTCATAAAATTTGGTCTATACTGGATATAATTTTAATTTTTTATTTGCTATTTTGGTATAGGTGTTTTTCCATGCCTTTAAATATTCTACACAGGTCTGCCACTTAGCTGTGCCACCTTGGGCAAGTCACTAAACCTTTCTGTGTCTTAATTTTCTCATCTGTAATAGGGATAGTCATGGAGATAATGACAGTAATACCTTTTTTTTTTTTTAACTTCTGGGTGGGGTTTTTCTTTTCTTTTTTTTAAAAAAATTATTATTAGCATATTCATTATTACAAATTGTAATCTTTCCCTATGCCCTCCACATGACCTATTACTCCCCAATCCTTCTCCCTCCCTCCCCACCATTCCTTTCCTTTCCTTTCCTTTCCTTTCCTTTCCTTTCCTTTCCTTTCCTTTCCTTTCCTTTCCTTTCCTTTCCTTTCCTTTCCTTTCCTTTCCTTTCCTTTCCTTTCCTTTCCTTCCTTCCGTCCTTCCTTCCTTCTCTCTTTCTCTCTCTCTCACTCTTTCTTTCTTTCTCTTTCTTTTTCTTCCTTCCTTGCTTCCTCCCTCCCATCCTTCCACCCAGTTATGAGTGAAAACATGCAGTATTTCTCTTTCTGTGTGGATAGCTTATTTCTCTCAGCGTAATTTTCTCCAAGCTCATCCATGTTGCTGCAAGTGGCAGAATTTCATTCTTTTTTATGGCAGAGTAGTATTCCATTGAATACATATACCACATTTTCCTTATCCAGTTGTCCGTTTATGGACGTTTAGGTTGGTTCTGTATTATGATAATAATACCTTACAAGTTTGTTATAAGCATTAAATCATGTAATGCTTACAACAAACTAGTTAATTTGCATAAAGTATTCAGAACAGGCCTGACATATTATAAGTGCTCAGTTAGCATTAATTATTCTTATTTAAAGACATGATTTATAATTGCTCCATAGTATTCCATCATATGAATGTACAATAATATATTTAGCTACTTCCTTATTGGACACTTTTTTTTAACCAAATATTCATTATATATGTAGTGCTCTGATGAATAAACATTTTTGTATATAATTCTTTACCTAGGAATGTACATAATGTACATCTCCTAGAAATGGCATTATTGGGTATCAAGGCTTTCGGGTATAATGAAGTGCCCTTTTGATTCTATTGTGGAGAATTGTTGATAAAATACGGCTTTTTAATTATCACTGGGTTTAGTCAAAGAGAGTTCATTTTCAGAGGGTTGTAATGTGGCATTCTTATGCTTCTTGATAATGGTTGTAATTTGAGATCCTTATGCTTTTTCAGGCATATCACCTTGGAAACACATCCGGAATCAGTGGAGTTATTGGTGTGAAAGACTGGAAGCCATTTTTTTTTCTGTTTGGGCCAAGAACTTTGTTCCTGGGATCTGCTTGTGTTATATAGGGCCGCCTATCCATTTCCCACTGCAAAGACTCTGTGAAATAGCTCTTTTGCAGAACTAAAGAGGCTAGTAAGTTTGTTGCTTTTTTCCCCAGTACAAAATTTTCATATTCCTGTTTACAGCTGTGCTTGTTTAAAAAGCTCATGTACCTAAAAATTATAGTCCAGTGAAGAAAACAGAGAAAAGTTTAGGCAAATTAGGCCTCAGAAATCTAAAACAGAGGTTGTAGTAAAACACAAATAGTCTGGGAGATGCACGGGTGTTTCCTTGAAGGGCATTTTTGAAATCATAAGAGTTGCGTGTTTGACAATAAATGTTACATTACAACTGCCTGAAAGATTAGAGTCAAAGAAGTTGAGTTAGGAATGTTTATAAAGACATCCCTTAACTTTTAGCTTGTATGTGAAAATAGAAAAGATTATGTGGTTTATTGTATTTTTTCTTGCTTATTCTGTGGATTTCCCCTCACACCACCAGCAATTCCTGGTGGCTTAGACTGGCAAAACAAAAATCATTCTTTGCTATGGTTTGGGGCAGACAGTACTATCCGGTTTCATTGGGAGATCAAATCCAAGTCACCCACCCATTTTGCTATTCTAAATTCCAGTTTGTATAGATGACAGTTTCTGCTCAGTTTCACAATTCAAGTTTACAGCGTTAAGGATCAGCAGTAGCATCACAGCACCTAGTAAAATTAATTTTACACACACACTCATATTTTCCTCATGCAATTTGTACACCCACTGGTTTGAGAAGTCACAGAAAATATAATGAAATCTATTGAAGCCAAAGAGTAGAAGGATGTTTCCTCTGTTATTAGCCAGTCTTCAGCGTCACTGTAATAATAGCGCCTTGTCTAAGACCCTGAAAACGCTGCCAGTGCTTTATAGGCTTTGTAAACTGAGATAACCACCACTGTCATTAAAGGAGGGCAGGTCACATTCCCCAGCAGGGATCAGCTACTCCTGCCTCATACTGTTTGCTGATTTAGTTCTCTTTGGAATAGTAAAATTGGATTAGGAGTCCAGAGCTAACACTGCATGCCTTTCCAAAGGAATGATGGAAGGAACAGGAATCAATTTCATTGTTTTCTTGAGATGTGGCACCCCTAGGTCTGTTCCTCTTACTTTGGAAGTTCAGAGCTGGTTCACGGAGAAGCCACTTCTTCCTTCAGTGCTGTGGGTGTTTTCTGAAAGTCTTCTGATCAGTGGTCCTGGTAATGGTCAGTGGGACCACATCTCAGGCTTTGTTCTTACACAGGATGCGAGTATAGCACTGTTTCTAAAGGCAAAGAAGCACAAGGCTGGGTTTACTTTACTGTTAATTAATTTATTGGTGAGTTGTTTCGTTTATGTTTAACAAATAGATATCGGAAGTCTGCTGTGTGTTGAGAGTTGTGCTAAGCTCTGTAGAGGTATATAAAACAAATATAAACACGGCTCCTGTTGAAAGCAGCCTGGAGTATAAGATAGAAGCATTGAGCACTAGAGAACATGCCCAGCTGGCAGCAGAAAGGACAACTTTGTGTGTTATTGAGCGTAAGTGCTATGGAACTCTAGGGAGGAGAGTTGGTTATTAAACTCTCAGAAGATGAAATGGAGGGAAAGCAAGTGAGGAATACCAAGTAGAGAGCTGCTTTCTGCACATTTACTTCTGACTCCTTGCAGGATTTCTTTAAGGGCCCTTTGGAGAATGTACCCTGATCCTCCAATAGTGTTTATATACAGTATTGTTAGAATATATAAATGAACATTTTTTATCTGATAATGAAAGTAATAACTTTTGTAGAGCAGAAGACTTAGAAAACACGTACATAACACACAAAAGAAAAATAACTGTAAACTGGCCATCTAGAAATAACCACTGGTCGCCTAGAAATAGCCCTTATTTTTTTTTTTTTCTATGTAAATTGCTTTGATTATATTTACTCTGAATTTTCAGACCAGAGGGTGTACAGATCCCATAAATGAGTTGGACTCATACAATATCATTGTATTGGTTATTGCGACAATAATTTTGGCCCTGTCTACATTAATACTTTGTAGTTATTTTGAAAAATTTTTGTAAACCTTGAAAAAAGCCAATTTGTTTTTATTTTAGAATATTTTAGAGCAAATGACCATATTTTAAAGAGAATGTTTTCAATGGATAGACTTTTGGGAATGATAGAAGGAGATGGAAGTTTTATAATAAATTAGAGAGAGTAATGGTTGTTTAATTTTATGATATCGGTAAATCTCTGTGGTAGGTAAATATCTTTAATCTTACAATGCTTAATATTTTTGTGATTTTTACAGTTGTTTTCCCCCAGAAATGATATATATTAAGAAGGCATGTGTATGTGTTTCTTAATTATTACTCATGCTTTTTATCTTTAATAGAAAATCTTTGTGGGCTGTTGGTAATAATTAAAAAGTATTAAATATCAGACAATTTAATTTTTCGATAGGTGTGAAACTTTTAGGTGAATTTAAGGTCTTGACCACTGACAGGTGCATTTAGAACAGGAAACTGCCTGGCCTTTTGCATGTAGGGAAGAGCTCTGACTTTTGAAGTATGTTTTCTCTGTCTGCCATTATTATATTTGCTCTATCCATTTTGTGCCAGAGCAGGAAAGGAAGTGGTGGTATTTTGTGTTTTAGAAGAACTTCACAAATTCCCCATGTTTTGGAAGTAATTACTGACCATAGATCTGCAAAGCAGAGTTTATTCCTTTTTCCCTCACCTGTCACGTATGTGGCTTTTGCCTGATTGAGAGGCCGTAACTTTTTTGGAAGTTGGTGGCTTCTTGCTATGATTTTTTTTTTTTTTTTGGCAGTTGGCGAGTATAAGGATCCAAATCCTTGACCTTGGTGTTATCAACGCTGTGCTCTAACCAACTGAGCTAACTGATCAGCCTTGGTTTTTATTTATTTATTTATTTATTTTTAGCCTTGGTTTTTAAAAAGGCATTTTTTTGGTATAAAGTCTGGCTGCCCTAGTTCTAAATTGTCTTTGCTTAAAATTTTTTTTTTCTTCTATCCCTGAGACTTTTTTTGGATGGTAGTAGGGGGTCACAAACTTAGAGGCCATGCAGTAATAGGAATGTAAGATTCTAGCGAGGAGTGGTAAGGACTGTGACAGAGTGGAGAATGCTTATCTCTCCAAAGGTAATAAAAAATAAAACAAACAAAAATATATTTTGATGGCCAAACAGAAGGTCTTCAAATTTGGCTTGAAGCCTACTAGTTTATGGTCCCTGCAGTAATAACGGTAGTAGAGTGGTAGAATGATAATAATTATCATAATAATAACAACTGCTAACATCTTTTGAGAGCTTACTATGTGCAAGGCATATGCATTATCTATTTCTGTCTTCATAGTAAAGGTAAGTATTATTATTATTCCCATCTTAGATATAAAACTGAGGCTTAGAGAGGTTATTTGCCCACGTTACAGAGATAGTAAGAAGCAGAGTCAAAGCCAGGTTTGTCTGTCTGTGGATATTGGGTCCTGTGATGTTTGTGCTATTTTAGGCCACAGAACTTCGAATTGCACTGGGTAAGAAAAACAGTCAGTGGTTAAGCTATTCAAAATGTTGGCACCGGCCAGTTATGTGGCCTTAGAGGAAGCAGCCAGGCCTGGGAGAAAGGGCAGCGTTCTTGGTACTAAAGGAAGAGGAAACAGCAGGGCCAGGTCTGCTGTGGTGTGAGCAGGCTCTAGAGGAGTCTTCACCAGGTACCTTGGTAGGGGGTAAAGAAAGTAATAGATCCTGTGTGGTGCAGAAGACATGTGTGGGTTTGGGCTGTGGGTGCGTGTGCAGCATATAGGAGTGGAAAATCAGACTAAATGGAAGTTTAGTAGGAGCTTGTAATGCAGATTTTGGCAGATGTAAGTGAGGTCTACAGGAATGTTTTGTACCCTTGGCTCCTTAACTGTGTATAGAGAATATCTGGAGCTGTAGGATAAAGAACTAAAATGTATGGGGTCTGATATTTAATCCAGGGCTTCCTCTTACAGCACATTTTAAAACTAATGAGATTTTAGTCTGGGCACAGGGGACTGTCTTTTGTTTGGTTTATCTCAGTAAGCTCCTATTCACATGCCACAGAGTTGCTTTTCTGGGGCATAGTGGATCTCTATCAGGATCACTGGCATTTCCCGTGGTATTTAGTAGAAAGAGGGCCATAAAGAAGGTATCCTCACAAACCTTTGGTTGTTGAACTAACTAGAACCACCAAAATATTCGGCTGTTAACATAGCACCTTCAAACAAACATGTATCTGACTTTACCTTAAAGCTCTCAAAGCCTCTCTGTTTAAGTGACTTTAACACAAGGAAATGAAAAGTAAAGCCAGACTGTTTCTAACTGGCTGCATGTGAACATGAACTCTGGGAACACAGCAGCCTCTGTGCAAGACCTGTCTGCATAAATCTCACAGAGCCCCAGAGAGAATTAAAAAAAAAAAAAAAAAAGAAAGGACTATATCTTGACTTTTTCCCTGAAAAATGTGAAAATACTACAAAAACATATGAAAAGGTAAGATTGATTGATGGAGTTTGCTTTTTGCTTCCTGAAGACTTTAAAATAGATACTGAAAGAAGTGGAAACAAACTTAGTTGCAAGAAACCTAATACTGCTGGAAGAAGTGCGTAGGGGTGGGACCAAAAATAGAGCATGAGCAGGTCTAGGGAAGCCCTCCTGTTGAATTGTTTAATTGGTTTAAAATGATCACTTTCCTAGAGGCAACAAGAAAAACTGGCCCAGTTTGTTTTTAGAGTTGGAAGTAAATACTTATGTAAGCAGCTCCTGGCTTTGCAACGTTTCCATCTGGAATATCATTTAAGAATTTGGCCAGATCTCAAGTGATTTATGTTTAGTAAACAAGATTATCTTCAGCTTCCAATTATGAAAGAGCAAATGGATTGGGGTTTAGTTGCTGCTTTTCAGCCTGTTTTAATTGCTTCTTCAAGGTAATACTGCATTAATCTCTGTTATTTATCTCTGGTTTTGGGTTTGCCACAGTGGTTTCTGAAGCAAGAGACCAGAACAGCAGTTGAAGCTAGAATGGCTTAAAGTATTAATACCCCTGTCGTATAGCAAAAATACAACTGTTTAAGATTGGTGGGGTAGAGAGGGAGAATGAGAAAGAGCTTTTGCACAAACTTGAAATTCAGCTTTTTATATTTTTTCTATCACATGATGGATGCTCTTAATTTTATGGACAAATGAAATTAAGGGAATCTCAAGATAGCTATGTTGAATGCTTATGATTTTTTATATTTTAGGAGTTTAATTTTCTCCCAATATACAAAAACATTTCTTGTTGAAATCGTGGATATCTAGTGAAAAATGGCATTTCTTTTTGATATTTGAGGATACATTATTATGATGTGGATATTCAAATATGGTTTATTAAAAAATAGGTAAAATTTTAATATGATCTACATTTAAATTAAATAGTTTTTAGAAGTGCTTTGTTAAAGGTCTTGTTATTATTAGGCTTAAATTTGTGTGGGAGAGGAAAAAATTTTAGCAAAGAAATGATCATTTTATTCTCGAAGGCTGAAAAAAATATTAAAGAGAATTTAGGAAATCTGTATATTATATATTTCATATTTCCTGCAGATAAAAATAGCTACTCAAATCTAGTTAGTAAGTCTCTGCTGTAGTACTATTGCCAACACCTCTTGCTAAATTGTGAATTGAGGGTCTCTTTCTAAACTGCTATCTTAATATTTTAAGTTTCATATCTTGCACACAGTGCAAACCAGCAAAAGATAAAATATAGAGAGAAGGTCACTCTTTCAGGTTGTATCAGCTGTTTTGAATCCATTTCCTAAAGTGCTCATGATATCTCGGCAACAAGCCATGTAGATGTCATTTTGTCTCATTAGGGTTAAGTCTAGTCCTGTCAAGAAAAGGTTTACTAGTCTTTTTAATTGCCTGCTTAAAAATTTTCATTTCTAAAATCATCTGAAGAATTTAAGATGGTGGTAAGTGTGGACTGAGGTCAAGTAAAAGTTCTGAACAGATCAGGGATTCACTAAAAGAGGAAAATGAAGAGATGAATGATTTTAAGGTGTTAGAGAGGAGTAGAGGATTTCTGAAACATTTGTAGCCAAGAAAATGGAACAGGGCTTAAATTGCATAGTGGTATGAAAATGCATATGAAGTTTATTTGACTAGTATAAACAGTTTTCTTCTGTGCATTTTTTTTTCGTGTTTAAATATGCCACCTATTCTTACAGGGAACTAGAAGCTAAGTGTTAGATAGTGGGAAGGTTGAAGAAAACCAGATGAAGAGGAGGTGGAATCCAGAGATGACAAAAGAGGAAGGGATGTCCACCTAGCTGAAAGTCATAACATGATGGAGGGCAAAGAATGGTTAGGTTTACTCTGCAGTGCAGCCTCCTTAGGGGCGACACTAGCAGAACCTATAGTGTGACATTTAAGGAAAGAAAGCTAGAAAAACAGGAGGTAAAGAGATGTTTAGGAAGAGGCAGGAAGAGAGTTTTTTTGAGAAGATATTGTTGTTGAATGAACTAATGTGTACGTGCATGTCTGGTAATAGGAGAGGGCTAGCAAGTGAGGGTCAGGTTTGTTTCGTTGAGGCTACCTAGCTGAGTGTGAGGTGTGGCAGGAGGGACACTCATTCTTGTGACTATGTGAGGAGAATAAAAATGGAGAGGGATGTAGGGGGCTGTATTAGCTTCCAGGGAAGTTTGGAGCTACAGCAGTTTATGCAGCCATGAAGGGAGTGGAACACAGTAGCAGTTGGGAGTCTATAATTGATTGGGTAATCCAGCTGAGTCAGAGTAACCTGACAGGCCCATCTCTTTTTCTTGAATCATCTCTGACCTGAAAGACTTTGGGTATAGGATCTACTTTGTGATATATTGAGGGTAAGAATGACCTTATCATAAATATTCAGACTGTATTGGTGCTAGTGACCTCCTTAATTTGCAGTTAATGAATCCATAATGAGCTGACGACAGCTTAACTACCCTACCAATCAGCATGCTACACCTGGAGCTTTGCAGTTTACAAAAACTTCAGTGCCTGAGCACTAGAAGGAACAAAAGTCCGGATGACTGCTGTAGGATGTGATGCTAGACCAGAAAGGACAAAGTTAAGGGAAAAGTGACTCCACTGCACATGACCAAAGACTTCAGAAATTCAGGGATGCATGACAGGAAGCTGATGCAGCCTTGAATCAGCCTATTAGGCCTTAATTACCCTAGATCCTCCCCCATAGCCAAATATCCCTCCCCTTAGTTAAGACAGAGAACAACATATAAACCTCCCCCTTAAGAATCCCCCTAAGAATCCTCACAAGTAAGGAACACCCCATCCCAGAACAACATATAAACCCTCATCCTGAGAATCACCCGTGCACCCTTCTGCGTGTACTTTTGCTTTTCATTAAAGCCCCATTGTTTGAACGTTCTGTCTGTCTGTCCCTCTTCCTTTACTTTCACCTTACAGGTGCTTGCCATGATGTAGACTCCTCTAGGTCCCATGATTTTTCTTCACGGTTTGACCAAGCATCTGGAACTGCCATCTGGTAACAATTAGAATGCCCCCTCTAGCTCCCTCCAGGCCTCTTTCTGATATGGATTCACATTATTCTATGACAGGACCCAGATTGCTGTGGGTGTCCTTTATGTTTTGCATCTTTCCTTATTTTCTTTTCACCTACCAAAACTGGCCTGTTTACTGTCTGGTGTTTCTAGTCTCTCCAGATAACAGGAGTTAATTTGGTAAAATCGTTCATTCTCTTGTGTAGGGTTAATATATAACCCTATCATTGTTAAGTATTTGCATTCAAAAGAAGGATTCATAGTGTGTTAACTCAAAGACATAGTGGCATTTTTGGCATGCTTTTGGGTAAATATTAAGAGGGTGACATTATAGTGGAGTCATCCTATTAAAAAAAATAGAAATAAAGGGGCAAGAAATAACAATTGAAATATGATGAGCATAGTCTTGGAGTGAATATAAGATGGGAGATGTGAGCCTGCTACTTATAAGGATATTTAATTTCCTCTCAGAGTGTGAGCATTTAGGGTTTAACAGCATGGCCCATAAAATGCAAGCCAACTACTTCCTCTGGTGTTTACCTGAGCAGACAGTAGTGTTTCCCAAAGGTTGGGAAAAGCTGCTGATCTTGAACTTACTGAGAGATAGCACAGTAGTGTATTTTTTGAGGAATTTCAGGGAATTTTCAAGAGTAGTTTTGACAGCTTGTAACTGCTGTCTTGTTTTGACGTAGACTCTAATCAAGTCCATACACTGTTAGGTGACTTCATCGTATTGGTTGGTTGAGGGTGGGTGGGTCTTTCTAGTGCCTCTGTGAGTTCCTTGAGATTTGGGACTGTGTGTTATTCCTCATTGTCCAAAGTACTCGGAAAACTGAGTGTTATATAATGAATATATAACCCTTCTGCCTGATGCCCTCTCCACCTTCTATTGTCCTTAGAGCCCAGGGACACTCTGGCTGCTTTGGTTCAGAAGAGATGGGTTTTGCTGAGTGGTTTAGATTGTCTGTTTGAACTCAATTGCCAGTTACTGACTTATTGAGACTATCTTTTCTTCCTACCTCTAGGTGCTACGCTAGGCAAAGAAGGTAGCAATGGAGATAGTCGAAAGTGGAGTGATGGTGTGTATGAGATCCCAGTGGCCTTGAAGATGCTTTTACCATCCTTTCTGTTTTATATCCGTATCTTGCATACCATGACAGGGCATCTTAGTCACTGCAGACTGTTTTGGCATCCCAGAAATGGATGGCCTTTCACTTGGAAGGTTCCACTTCCTTCTTTACCCCTCACAAATGGTTTTGAATGCTAGAATTATGGGTGACTTATAAACAAAAGCTGCTAGTAAAAGGTATGCCCACCTACCTGACAACTCCCCGTTCTTTCCTTTCAACTGTGGTCAAGTTTTGGACTGCAGTAAGGATCCTAGTACACTTCATGCATGACTTGCCTGGTAGCTTACAAATATGTGCCATAAGGAAAAGTTTTAACTGTTTACTGGGTGGTCTTGTCCAAGAACAATCCTGAGCATGTGGCATCTTGTTCTGTATCTCATAGTATCACCATGACACTTACTGAAAAGAACCTGATTTCTGCAGGGTATCTGCTTGGCTGGGCAAGATTGAGTAAAGATAATTACAACTGGAGTTTGTCTGTTTTTTATATTCCATCTATAGAGGTTCAGTTGCTGCCCTCAGTGAGTTTGGAAGCTCCTGTGTATGACATCCCGACCTTCATACCAGACACAGATGTGATCTGACTGCTAACTGCTCATTATGATGCTATTTTTAGCCTTTTATCAGCCTCCTGGGCCAGTTCGATGATTTTATTTTTGTAATGTACTGCTTAACCTTTGATTGTTGTATTATAATAGAATCACAGAAATGGAGGGACTCTTAGAGATAATCAAATCCAGTGGTTTTTAAACCTTTTCTTCCCTTCAAAAGGACAGTAAATCCATTAAAAAATAAAATTTATTCCAATATGTAAATCAGAGAAAAGCTGAACTTCTGGTTCAGAGAGGATCAGAGATGAAAGGCCAAAAGCCTCTATCATTTCTCTACTCCTCTTCCACCCCAACCCCTGAGGGATCTGGGGGCTCTGTGGAGCTCAATTTGAAAACCAACACTCTAGAGTAAAGGATGGATTACTAAATGTTAAGTAAATCCTCCTAGCACCAGTTTGTCGTTTATTGCTTCTTGAAAGTAAAATTTTAAAACAATACTTCTCTTCTTCTGCGTTTGTCTGTAGTGTGAATTACCTACAGACACTCACCAGTCATTGCAAAGCTTATTGTGTATCTTGAATGTTCAGCCCAATCAACATGCACCATAGGTTCCATAGGTGAGAGGCTAACCTGGGTGATAGGGTGGTACTGTTTTTTTATTTATTTTTAATTTTATGATGAGTGTGGTATCTGGATGGCACTATGAAAGTGTGTAAGAGATTGGGATGTCCTAGATGAGATAGGTTCTAATTGTATAGATCAGTGATTCTGTAAGTGTGGTCCCCTGACTAGCAAGCAGCCTTTGCATCCCCTAAAACTTGTTAGAATGCAAATTGTTGGCCTCCACCCAGAACTGCTGGATCGGAAACTTTGAGAGTGGAATCCAAGCCCAGCAATTTGTATTAGTAAACTTTCTGAATGATTCTGTTGCATGTTAAAGTTTGAGAACCATTGGTGTTGGTGAACCCAGTGATGGTGCCAAGAGTTAGCCTGCAGTGCCTTAACCCTGACCCCCATTCCTATCACACTCTTCTTGCTTTGCTATGGAAATTTGATATTTTTTCAATATTATGTGAAGTCTCAAGCAATGTTAGCTTCAAAACTAAGACCCTAGCTCGGGCTTCCAGTTAGATTGCTATCCCTAAGCCCTTTTATGTGGAAATTGTGAAGCAGCTACTAGATGTGTATGAACACTATTTTTTATGTTACCTTAGTGGGAAGCATGGTTGTTTATCAAAGGAAGTGATTTTCTGCCTGACCTCTCAGGGCCTCATTTGTCTGAACACTGCTGAGGCAACTCGGGAATTGCTGTCCTTTCAGCTTCAGGTCTCCAGTGAGGGTCTGATGGTGCATTTCTTAAGTGCAAGACCTTTGTAATCATGATTACCTTATCCGGGCCACTTTGTTACCCTTGTAAACTTGTTTTCCTTTTCTCTTATGTCTTTATGATTAACTAGGTAGTCATTCAACAGCCTGTAGCTGGGGATTTTTAGCCTGGGATCCCAAGAAACACTCCTGATATCAGAAAAATTAAGCTTTGTCTGAATATATGGATATACTTTTTATGGGTGGAGTGTCCATAGTTTTCGTCAGATTTTGAAAAGGATCCGTTGTGCACCTGCCCACTCCGCTCCCCAAAGCTGATTAACCATTGCTTTAGTTGCTTTTAAGACATTTTCATAAGATTTGCAGCCATTTGAGTTGGAAGACCTTTCACTTCAAATTTGGCAATCTTAGTTGAGCCTGTCTTATCTGCTCAGGTGTTACTATGTACATTATATAGAATGAGACTTTTTCTATACTTGTGCAGTCTTGCTTTTCTGATTTTGGTGTTTGGGAATGGAGCACACTTGTTGTCAGCAACAGTATGCATTTTGATAGTGCTTTCCAGCTTATCCAGTAATTTCAGGTATAGTTTCTTTTTAAAATTCAATCCTGTGTGGTATATAGAGGAGTAAGATATTATCCCCTTTTACAGATGATAACATGGAGGCTAAGAGAAATGAGTGAAACAGTATCACTAGTTTTACCCATCATATAAAAGCTTCGGACACTCCCAGTAGGCTCACGCTCTAGTTATTTCTAAATACGCTTGGATGATACCTAGAGAAGTCTCAAAAGTTCATTGTGTCTAAACGACTGATTGATTATGAGCACGTAAAATCATTATTATCTCTAAAGGAAATGGATCGTGTTAAAATTGTAGATTTCTTTTTTGCTGTTCCTTATTTTGGTAGTTTTTTTTAAAAAACAAAACTTTATAGATATAATTTCCCCATTTAATAGTCAAATAAAAGCTGGCCTCAGCCTTTCTTTTTTTGTCTTCCACAGAGATCTTACAGAATCCTGCCTTTTTTTTTTAGCATGTTGGATCAGGGGAGGTCAAATCTTGGCAGCTGGTAGCATCACCTCATTTTCCTTAGCTTGTTCTTGGGGTTTCAAAACTAGTGCCCTTGTAACTTACATTACGTAGTCTTAAAATTGCACATGAAAGTTTGCTGTGGAAGAGTAGCAAACGTAAGATAAATTGAGAAGGTTAAGGGGAAAACTGTGCTAAGAGCTTCTCATAAATGAATTCTCATCATAAAAGCATGGTGATTTCTTCAAGTGACAAATTAATTCAAGAACTGCACATTGCATTTATTTAAATAATGTGTGGTAGGGTAATTCCATTTGTGTTCAGTCCAGAGGTCAGCCCCTCGGCTTATTCCACTTGTTCTTTTCACCTAGTAGTGTAGAAAAGAAAGCTCTATGTGCGGATATTTAATTTACTTTTATTTTGCGAACGTGTTGGGTCTGTGGTTCAGTCACTAAGAGATGCTGCATGTTAAGGCAGGCTGGCGTATGAAAGGTGTCTGTGCTGAGGCTTAGGGCCAGAGCCTTTTCCCAAAAGGAATATTTGTGCTTAGAAAACTTCTTATAAAGATTCTTGTTCTGACTTGAATTAGTCTTTCACTTCAGTGGGGTCACTGGAAAGGTCATCAAGATGTCAGTCATTTATTTCAGTTCCCTGCCACTGGGTGGATAGAAAAGTATTACTGAGTGTGGGTGGTGGCTCTTTCTTGCCAGCAAGCCAGAGGTTTGAAGATGACAGCAAACTCTGAGCAAGTGAGTCCATCTTCCTATCAGAAAAATGCATATTAATGTCCTTTAGACATTTTTGGGGGGAGGGAAATATAAAATATTTGCATTAATCTTAGGATTTGTACATCTGTGGTTTGCTGAACAGTAATGAGAATGAAGAAAAGAGGGTTCCTGCCCTGCCTTCATACGGTCTATCTGTTGAAACCTAGTGGGTCATGTGAAGGATTTGTATTATTTTTCTAGTCATCGATGTCAGTATTATGAGCTTAGACTGGGTAATTAATATCAATGTCTTTGCCCTTTATTGAAGTTTTCATCTTCTTTTCTCTGGCCTATGGTCACATTGCATTTTTGCTTCAGGATTTTAATTTGTGGGGTAGAAACAGTGGGAATGATGTTAGCTTATTGCCTCAAATGCAGACTGGTGTGGACTTGACCTTTCAAAGTCGGAGCACGGTACCAAAGATCACAGTCTTTACTTGAATGAGGTTTTTTGATATTTCAATCTTAGGAGAATATTAATATCTGGGGATTGATGAGTGCATATGCAGAGGAGATTAAGAGAGATGAGGGGCAGGTGCTTGGTTCAGGAGCTGCAGGGCTATGTACAATTCAGTTCTCCAACCCCTGGTGATGGCCTTTACATTTCTTGAAAGCAGAATAATAGATTCTAAGACTTGAGGGAAAGAGGTAGCCTGAAGCAAAGCAGGCCTCTGGATTTCCCTGAAGTTCCTTTTAACTCTGGGTCTCTCCTGGTGTCATTCTCTTTTTTTTCAACTTTAGTATAAGTTTTTCCCAAAAAGGAAAAAATAAAAACAGAACAGTACTCCCAATCTGTGCTTTCTATGGTGGAACCTAGTATAGAATCTATTTGCATCCAAATAAAGAAGGCAAATCATAGTTTCAACAGTGTGCCATTCAGCAGACCCAGAAACCATATAAAACTTGCTAGGCATTTTGAGGTTGTGTACTCACCTGTTTGAACAGACATGGGACATATGTAGGGTTAGGAAATACATGTGTGAATATAAGGCTTATCTATTATAAAACATATTACGGGCCGAGCCCGTGGCGCACTCGGGAGAGTGCAGCGCTGGGAGCGCGGTGACGCTCCCGCCGCAGGTTCGGATCCTATACGGTCACAAAAAAGACAAAAACAAACAAACAAACAAACAAACAAACAAAAAAAAACATATTACCATTAAGTTAGAGTCTGGTGACTTATAGTTTGACTTAAAAATAGGTTTGCCTTAATAATTTAAAAAGGCTCTTTCCTTGTCAATTGGCTTTTAACGTGTATTCAGGCCATGATTTTTTTTTTAATTGAGATAAAATTCACATAACACAAACACTATGAATATTTTTTGTCAAGAGAATTTAAGAAAGGTTAATTGACTGAACACTTGATTCATTTCTTTGAATTTGATGACCGATAGGCCAGAGTGATATAAAGCCAAGTCCTTGCCTTCAAAGAGATCACAGACTCTTGGGAGGATAAAAACATGTAAACAAATACTAATAGAGACATGTACAAGGTGCCCTGTGACTGCCACGGATGTTTACCACTCTTTCCTTTTTGAGCTTGCTTCTGAAGTGGTATAATCTTTTCCTCTTGCTGTATTTTTTGTGGCAGCTTGTCTTAATTCATTGTCTTGATGTTTTCTGTGTTATAGATTTCAAATGAAAGTTAGAATTTTGTCAGCTACTTCATGCTTCTGAATATCTCTTGTTTTCAAGATTCAAAGGAATACATGTAAGTGGTGATGCCTTAAGTTAGTCTATTTGTTGGGATTATAAAACATGCAGCACATTTAGGACTTGGCATCAAAAAGGTATTTTCAGTGTTGCAGTGTATACTGGGATTCTGCCAAGCTTATTTTTCCTGCATGTCTGTGGCAAGACCGTTGCACAATAAACTCCAAATCTGCTTGCCTACTTAAGTCAGTGTCATAATGTATATATTTCTGTTTTTATGGTATGTTTCATTTCTCTTCCTTCCAAAAAGCCCAACCCAGAAAGGGGTATATTTCCTGTCTTCTTTGCTTTAAAGTTTCCTGAAACTTTCTCTCACTCTCTCTCTTTTGTTACTAAAATCTCTTACATGTTTGTAAATTATAATAGGAGGGCCTTTTCCTTTTATACAGGAAAATGAAGGATTAGTTGAATAATATTTATTAAGGTCTCTAGGATTCTTAGAGGAAGGACTAAATAAAATGAAATAATATTATGCAAGATTAATACGTTACTTTCTTGTATTAAGCTGAGTTTTATTAAGGTGAGATTTTCATCAGTGCTAATCTTTTTTTTGTTTGTTTGTTTAATTTTAAGACTCTAGCCTCCCCCCACCTCTTTTTTATTTTTTTATTTTTATTTTTTTAATGGTTAACACTCTTTACACTCCCTCACTTTCCTACTCTAAGGCATTTCTGAACTGGTACAATTGTCATTTCCCCCCTTAATTTTATAAAGTATTGTATATTTAAATTGTTACTTCAAAAATTCTTTTTTAATGTTTCTTCCTTGGCTCAGGAAATGTAAAAATTGATTTCAGTTAACTTACTTTAATAATCTTATTTTATTCAAATCCTTCACGTTTTAGTCAAGTGGTAGAATATAATTTTCATAGCTAAATTTAAAACCTTAGACGTGAGTTTTATCTTACCTCTCTCTGTGTGGAGAGCTTAAAGGGCAGACTTATCTGGTTACACTTTACAGTTTTACAGAAAGATCCTTTTCCTCCTTTCACTATCTTGACAACCGAGAAAGTCAAGGGAACAATCAACAGACTGGCTTAAGAGAGCGGAAATTTGTCTAGTGCACTGGAATTTACTTTCTCCCTGGTGTGAAAACTTATATTTGTAGCATACAAAGTGACGTTGTATGAAAATGTGAGGGACAGGTGTTTACTCTGGCCTTGACCAAGGTGAGAATTTGAGATGGAAGAGTCAGGCTCTGTGGAGGAGGTGTTTTGGAACTTGACCAGTCTGTCAGTTTTGTTATCTATCATTGAAACTGAAGACCGAGTGAAGGCCATGCAATTTCACAATCATAATACAGCTCTAAAATCATTTTTCTTCTGGTTGATTTTTTAAGCAGTTGAATATATTTTCCATAAATTTTACTGCCTTCCATTAGCTTTGAATAGAAGCCAATGAGGAGAAATATTTAGAACAGTTCAACAGGATGAACTGTTAGAAAAGTCCTTTTGTGGCCTTCCTCAAGTTTGTGCTGGTAGGTAGAAAAATTACTGTAATTTGATAGTGAAATATTGGAAAATGATTTTATTTATTACTTAGAAATAACACAAATGCGCCTTGCTTTTTAAATTCACGGGTTCAAAACATTTAGTTATTCCTCACTAGCTCCATCTTTGCTCATTACACTGTACATCAGTGGCATTAAATGTGACACATTGCAATGTTGGGTCAGCCCCCCAATCCTAAAATACATGCTTTGATTAAATTCTGAAAAAAATTAAAGATACTGTTTAATGTCAGAAATGGAGATTTGTGAAATTTTGTTTTTAGCCTGAAGTTGGTTCAAGGAAAGAAAGTATCCCAGTGATAGAGGAAAAGAGCGTGAAGAACACCTGATTATAACTTGCCTGTTGAAACCCAAAATGGTTCTTTGACTTAGAAAAAGCAAATAGTTTTTCTGAAGCTAGGTCCTTGGTGTCTGTACTGGTCATACTATGGCCAGTCCTCTGGGGAGTGGTACTTCTAGTATGTGATTCTGCAGTGCTAGTAGTAAACACATGTTTGTTGGCCATTTGGCCCTGAAGCATCCCATTTTATCTTTCATATATCTAAGGACAAATGTGGATGAAGGTTGGAGCTTCATGATGCTTGCTGTGAGGCTCTTGGGTGTTGAGAGAGGAGAACTAACAATATAATATCCATAATTTCCAAGGAATTCTTTGGAGGCCATCTTCTGATTTTTCTGCTTACCTTGTACAGGGCCTATCTGTAAAGTTTTCCTCTGACTTTAAATCAATGGTGTCCTTAACTTGTGCTTTAATATTCTTAAGATTATCTGAGCATTTTTGATGGCCCGATATCACCTGTCATTTGTTTTAATGGGTAAGGAATTGAAAGTTAGACTGGGGTTTCACTCTCAGCTCTGCCACTGTGTGATTTTTAGTTAATCTTTAAGCTTCAGCTTTCTTGCTTATAAAATGGGTATTCATTCATTTGTTAGTTCATTCATTCAACAAATGTTAAGTACTTTCCATGTGCCAGGCCTGTTCTTGGTGCTGAGAAGTGAGCAATGAGCAAAGAAGACAAATCTCTGCTCTCATGGAGCTTACAGTATCCCGGGGGAAATGGAATATAAATAAATAGAAGTTAAATATTCTATGTATGCTCCACATGTGAGTATATGTTAGATGGTGACAGTTGCTACAAGCAAAAATAAAATGGTCAGGGGTAGAGAGTGACAAGATTGGAAGGCTTTCTGTTTTATGTGGGGTAGACAGGAAAGGCCTCTGTAATTAGGTCACATGTAAGAAGAGACACAAATGAAGAGAGGAATGATATATGAGGATATCTGGGGACAGAGGATTCAGGGAACAGCAAGTACGGCAGACACTGCACATTCTCTAAGGTGAGAGCAAGTTTGGTGTGTTTGAGGAACACTGTGGGTAAAGGAGAGTGAGGGGCAGAGCAGGTGTGATAGTAGTACCCAGCTTGTTGGGTTACTTAGGAAATTGAGGAGATAACATGTTTAATATATACCTAGCACACATTAAAAGAGTAAAACACCTTAACAGTTGAGGTTTATTTTAGGAATGCAAGAAGTGTTCAATAGTATGAAATTTATTAATGACATTCATCTTAAATAAAAATAGAAAAAAAATCATTTCTGTAGAAAAGGCATTTGATGAAATTCAATATCTATTATTGATTTTTTAAAAACCCTTCAGAATATAATAGGAAAATATCCTTAGCAAAAGCAAGGTATGTCCATCTCAACCCAAAAACCATTTCAGGCTTGACAGGAATTTGAGAACATTCTCATTGAAGTTAGGACCTAAATAATTTTCACTATTTACTAATGGTGTTTTGGCCCACTATTATTAATGGCCCACTATTATTCATGGTCCACTATTTCACTATTTATTTATCATTTATTTATTTTCACTATTTATTTGTTTTGGAATCACAAGCCAATGCAGCTGGACAAGAGAAAAAAAATAACGTTAGAAAGATATAAAATCAGAAAGGAGGTAGGTGGATGTTATTTGCAAATAATAGGAATATATGACTAGAATATCTAAGAGAACCAAGTGAAAAATGAATTACAAAAAATAAGATAGTTTATAAATTTGCCTGGATACCAAAATAATGTGTCAATGTTCATAGCTTTCACATATACTAACAATAACCAGTTAGGAGATGTAGTGGAAGAAAAGGCTATTTGCATAAAAAGGAAAAAATATTTAAACTTAAGAAATATATATGCTGTATATAAAGCCATTTAAAAATGCTCCTGAGGGATATAAAAAAGATGGAGAAAAAAAGGGGAAGGCCTATCATATTCTTGGATATAAAGATGTCAATTTTCACTAAATTAGTCTATGTTTAATATAATTCTACTAAAAATAACAAAAGAAATTTTGGAGGGGACTAAACAAGCTGATTCTGTGTTTGCTTAGAAAGTTAAACAAGGGCAAATAGGATAATTTTGCAAAGGAGATTAAAACCTAGGGTAGTAAGGCTACAGTAATTGAAACATTGATATTATCAAATACCATATTTGTAATATGATAAAGGTGGTTCAAATTAGTGGGGGGAAAGATGCGCTGTTCACTAAATAGTAGTGGGATAACCAGAAACCTATCTGAGGAAAAAAGTACTATTTGGAGCAGTACTTCCAGTGTTAAGCCAGAATGAATCTATATTAAAACAAAAATTTAAAAAATAAATTAGATTATAGAAGAACATGAGAAAATTATCGTATAATCTTAGAGTACATATGGCCTTTCTAAGTAAAAGAGAAAACTGAGAAACCGTAAAAAAAGAGATTAATAAATTTGATAACATTAAAAAAAACCCGTGAAAAAATTCTGCATAAGACTATGAACAACAAAATTGGGAAAAATGTTTGCTTCTCATATCACAAAGGGACTGATTTCCCTAATAAAGAGCTCCCACAAATCCATAAGAAAAAGTCCGACAACCCAGTGGAAAAATGAACAAAGGATACAAATAGTCTACAGGAACGGAAGTAACAGTGGCTTTTAAACATGTGGACCTCATTGACTTCACTCACGGTAAGAGATATGCACGTTACAACTACACTGAGGTACCATTTGTCACTGTTGGATGAGCAAAGATTAAAAAGTTTTATAACATATTCTGTAGAGAGTATGAGTGCAAAACAGTGTGGTCTCTTTAGTGAGCAATTTGGCAAAATCTATACGAAAAATCTTATATTTCTTTGACTAGGAATTTCAACTTTAGAAATTTATCCTAGATACAAATACATAGTCCTAGATATACATAATTCATATACACTATGAATATATTCTAAATATTCATAAATATTTCATGCATGAGAAAATGATTTATGTATAGAGATACTCATTGCTGTAGGGTTTATAATGATCTTTTAAAAGTTCAGAAACAACCTAAATGTTCATCAATTGGATACTGAATAAATACATTACATTACAGCGGTTCATTAGAAACCACACAGTCATAAAAAAATACCAATGAATCTCTTTGTGTACCAGTTTGGAAGCATTGCCAGTATATGTTGTTTGGTGAAAAATTCAAGGTATAGTACAATGTATTTAAATGTTTATTTGAGTACACGGGCAACCAAAGGAAAAATAAACAAATGGGATTAGATCAAACTAAAAAGCTTCTGCACAGCAAAAGAAACAATTAACAGAGTTAAAAGACAACCAACAGAGTGGGAGAAAATATTTGCAAAATATACATCTGACAAAGGATTAATATCCAGAATATATAAGGAACTCAAACAACTTTACAAGAAAAAAACAAGCAACCCAATTAAAAAATGGGCAAAAGAGCTAAGTAGGCATTTCTCTAAGGAAGATATACAAATGGCCAACAGACATATGAAAAAATGCTCAGCATCACTCAGCATCCGGGAAATGCAAATCAAAACCACACTGAGATACCATCTCACCCCAGTTAGGATGGCTAAAATCCAAAAGACTATGAACGATAAATGCTGGCGAGGTTGCGGAGAAAAAGGAACTCTCATACATTGTTGGTGGGACTGCAAAATGGTGCAGCCTCTATGGAAAATGGTATGGAGGTTCCTCAAACAATTGCAGATAGATCTACCATATGACCCAGCTATCCCACTGCTGGGAATATACCCAGAGGAATGGAAATCATCAAGTCGAAGGTATACCTGTTCCCCAATGTTCATCGCAGCACTCTTTACAATAGCCAAGAGTTGGAACCAGCCCAAATGCCCATCATCGGATGAGTGGATACGGAAAACGTGGTACGTCTACACAATGGAATACTACTCAGCTATAAAAACGAATGAAATACTGCCATTTGCAACAACATGGATGGACCTTGAGAGAATTATATTAAGTGAAACAAGTCAGGCACAGAAAGAGAAATACCACATGTTCTCACTTATTGGTGGGAGCTAAAAATTAATATATAAATTCACACACACACACACACACACACACACAAAAAAAAAAAAAAAAAAAAACCGGGGGGGGGGGGAGAAGATATAACAACCACAATTACTTGAAGTTGATACAACAAGCAAACAGAAAGGACATTGCTGGGGGTGAGGGAGGAGAGGGAGGAGGGAGGGAGGTTTTGGTGATGGGGAGCAATAATCAGCCACAATGTATATCGACAAAATAAAAGTTAAAAAAAAATGTTTATTTGTGTAGAAAAAAGATACGTTGAAGATGTTTTGTTTATATATAAACAGATACAGCTTCTGGGGAGGATGCTTTGGTGATGAAATGCCCAGCCTCTTTTCAGAAAACAATTTGCACTTAGCACTTAGCTTGCATTTAGCACTTATTACATGTTAGTGCTGGTGATGATTTTCATTGTAGTCACGGAGTTCCTGTGCCTCATGAGTTGGTTTTTAACAGTTGAGTCTGGAAGAGGAAGCCCAGCTCACCATAAGTACTCCTTAATTGGTGTCATACTCAGGTTATTCATCAAGGATGCTGTGTATACTTCCTGAAGTATGTCTCTGGAGGATGTCAGTACAAGCTTTGTACACTGAAGATGTCAGATAATGTTGGGAAACATGGGGTTAAACAAAACTAAGCAGGCTTCTTTTCTACAGGCCTCTTTAGACCCTTAATACACAGAATGTGCTTTGTGGATATTCAAGAGGGATATTTGGGGATATTCATTTGGAAAATTTATTTGATTATAGAACTTTAAACAATGACTTTTTTTTTTGAGAAACATGAGTAGTTATGTTGGAAAACATCACTTTAATCCTTGAATTTGGTTTTGTTCACCTTCATTATTCATTTTAATAAATCTGTATTCTTTGTTCACGGCTAAGAAGCCTGTGGTCTTTGCCTGTTTTCCTTCCTCTGTGATATGCTCCAGCTCACTAATTTGTTCTGTATGTGAGACCCTCCTGAAGTCATCCAAATTATACTGGGTTTCTTGGGTAAAAAGAGAATTGTATATAATTAATGTGAAATTTCAGGGATTGATTGAATGGAAATTGAAGATTGAACCTTCATTTGATTCAACTTTTCCGAATGCTTTAAGAGTTGTTTTTTTTTTTTAATCTCCTGCCTATATTCCAATTTTGTCAGCTGATCCAATAATTTATAACATTTCTTCCTTTCACTACAGGGTATGTCTAGGATTAGGTTTTATTTTAGCTGTTGTCTCTTCAGTCTCCTTTAATCTGGGGAGGAATCAAAGGAGGAGTGAAATCATTTAATGGGTAGATTGTTGAGGAATTGTGAGCTTGATATGGAGAAGGTAGTGTCACTGTGGCAGTTAGAAGATATGGCTTCTGCCTCTGTCTTCACCATTTACCAGCTACTTAATTTGCTTCCTTATGCTTCAGTTTTATCATCTGTGAAATTCAGGGATTGGATTTAGGTAATCAGTCCATTTTAAGACCCTAAGTTATTATTATTGTGCTTAATAGAATCAGTGAAGATTATGGGCCAAAATGTGTAGAATATTTTGTTCTGCTCTGCAAGTTTCTACATGTGAATATAATGTATTACCAGTTCCAGTTCAGCCCTTTTGGTGAATGAAATTATTCAATAATTAGCTCATAGTCAGCTTCATGGATTTGAAAACTTGTTGAATTGTTTGAGACTTTTTTCTTTATTAATTGATTTGTTAATTACCCTCAAGGAAAGCATTTGATTATATCACAGGTCAGTTAATCCAAATATATTGCTATGGATAAATCCACACCTCCTGTATAAACACCCCCCTGCGTTTGTGTCTCTGATGTAGGGAGAAATCCATGATGTGGGTATTAATCTGCGCCACTCCCTGACCCCCCAGTGTTCATTTGGTTTTGCTGTACTTTTTGTGTACTCCCTGCTTATTAGCAAATTTCTATACTTGGCACACTAGAGGTCTAAATTTATTGAATTTATGCTATCTGGAAATGAGCTTTAAATTTTGTTCCTCTGCTGAAATTAGGGATGTGACATAGCTATTACACAGAAGGACTGTGAGCCTGAATTTGATTTTTATTATGTGGAGGGAGAATGTGTTGTTAGAAAGAAAGCACTTGCCTGGGGAGAGATTTGAGTGTGACTGAATTGTTAATCGCTAACTCCCCCCAATCCACTCCTTTTTATCAGGAGACATATTTTGTTTTTAAATGAGGTGACAACCTACAGAATTATCAAGACCCAGTGAATTTTAAGAGAGTCCTTTCAATTTACTTGAATTCCGTTTAACCTTGCTTTCGATGTCATTCTGTGCATTACTGTCAAAGGACTCAGCTTCCTTTGAAGTTGCAAAGTGTTGCTTCTGGCGGAATCACGATGGTAAAATATCAGAGTGGTTCTTAGTAAAACCCTTACTGATACACAGTGATGCCTTATTACCTAAGTAGAAGCATATGTGTGTGAGTGCCTGAAAATGTAGAGTGTAAGGAGAGGATATACGATAAAGGACACTGAGATGGGAAAAGTATTTCTCATGAATTTGGGATGCCCTTTCATAATTCACGAGTTGCAGAATGAGAAAAGGCATGAAATCACCTGAAAAGCATCTGGAAGCAATCTGTAATTCTTAAGAGGCAGCAGAAGAGCCTGTATCTCTCTGGTACATGATGATAAAACTGTCCTTGTGGAATTGTGGAAAAAGTAGAATTCTGTTACTTGCAAAACCTCTTGTGATTAAATGCCCAGAGATTTGATTATGAGGTGATACTGCTAGTTCCCAGACGCTTAATAAATGATTAATTGATTAGAGTGAAGAAGACTGATTTGAGGATATTGAGGAAATCTGAATATGAAGAATTTGTTTATTTGCATGTGAAATGTTATCCTTTTACTTTTTATACCCTATTCTTCTCATGCCTGGTCACTACTACTACTGTGACCAGTTTTGAAGATTTAGGTCACATTGTATATCCCCTCCATTTATTTTCCTTTCATGAAACCTTTGTTATAAGAAAATATATCACAAGCTTTTGAAGCTGTCTATAGGTAACGCACCCCCCCCACACACCTTCTCTTCCACTGACTTCTAGGAAAACATCTTTTATTATATTGAACTATTGCAGAAAAATTGTTATATCGATGAATGGCTCACCCTTTGGGGCTTGGAAAATCCTTGCTATATATTTTCAAAAGATGTATTTGTTGTACAAGATTCTGACTTGAATTTCTCACCTTAACCCATTTAAAGATGGGGAAATATTTGACCTGGTATTTATAATGGCATCAGAAGAAATTGCATCATTTTTTGCTTTTGCATAAGTAGTTGTGTCAATATGTAATTAAAATATTGTACCCTGTTTTCTCTTTCTTCTTTATAAGTGGCATTTTCCCATTTTATTATAAACTCATAAAATTTTTAAATGGCTGACCGAATTGTGACTAAGCAAATTATGTGGTTGTGGCAGATTTACTCGACAGTTCCTCAGTTATTGGGCATTTAAAGGGTTTCCATGTTTTGACCTTAAGTATAGTTTTCATTCATTTCTTAAAAATGTTTCTTTCTTGGAAATTTTCTCTAGCTTCCACCTATCGTGAGGTTGAATAATAGCTTCCTGTAGTTTTGTTTAGTATTTTTACATTAACTTCTGCCTTTTGTACCCCTAGTTTGGGGTTCGTGCTTTAAGATGTTCTTATTGCTGTCCCGGATGCCTCTAGCTTTTGTTTTTTGTGTTTCTTCCTTTTAGGTAGCCTGCTTCTCTTCAAACTCAGATTTTCCTGGTTGTACTGTAGGGATTGAACCATGCATTTGTGCTGTTAAACTTAAGTTGCCAGTTAGGCCTGTTGATCTGAGGGTACTTCAAGAAGTTCATGGAAAGATTTATATTATCTTGTAATTCTATTTTTCCGTGAACTTTCTGAAGTACCCTAGTATGTCATGTGTGTCCAAGACCCAACTTTGCCAATGGGATGGTACCAATCTAAACTTTCAACCTTCAGTCTCTAGGTAGGTCAGAGCTGTTGGAATATTTTGGGAGTATTGCACATTTTTTGAAAGTTGTTTATAAAAGTTATTCGTGGTCCTTTCTTTGCTATTTTATGTTATACTGTCACTATTATCATAACATGATGCTGTTGATCCACAGATGTGGTTTCATTTTCACCTTTTTTCTCTTCTAAAAGAAGCACATCATTACCTAACATCTCTTAGAAAGTGGAAGGCTCCTCTGCTTTCTGCTACCCAGCAGGAGTTTCTCATTTTTGGCTAGCATTCACATTTCTAAATAAAGATTTGCGTTTTTTTTTTTTTTTAAATGATAAAGACAAATGCAGTCTGAGGAGAACCCACTCAGTGCACAACAAATAGTGTTAAATGGGAGGGGAAAAATAGAGAAAACTGAGATTGGGTTTTGCAGTTTATTAATGACTGTGGGACATTTATTCCCTTCTATAGATTTTGAAAGTCGTCTTCTGGGGGTTTCCAGCAGTGCCAGATGTTGGCGAAATCTTTTCCACTCCTCTGAAGAGTGAAGCGAGTGAATACAACCTAGCAATTGGCTACTGAGAACAATCACAGGTACTGAGAACAATCACCTTTACTTATTGCTATTGGTGTGTGTTCAGTAATATATCGTAATGTTTTAAAGAACAAGCTACTCCAACATACACATCCAAGTGAACATTGTTTTTTTCAAAGCAGTCATTTCGAGAGGCAACACTCTATCCTCTCCTCCAAGCATTTAAAATTTTTTTCTTTAGAAACTGCATCTTGATCCTCTGGTAGCATTTCTTTAAGCATCCTGTTTTCTGTGGTAGCAAATCTCAACCCTGTAAGGATGTGTTTGGGAAATAGTCTAAACTCTTTTAGAGCTAGGGTGATGAATGGGGTGCTCTAATGTTGACCAAAAACAAGAAGGAGCAATAACAGAAAGAAACCTATTTTTCTTTTTGTAATTTGTGTGTTTGAAGGCTCATATATTGGAAATTAATTCTAAGAAGAGGTGACTGAGTTTCAAACACTGGTAGTATGATTAAAATAAGTGGTTAGGCTTCATAATTTACAAAGAGGCATGTATTATTTATCTGACTGTATAAATGTTGGTATTCTTTCTTATTAAAATCAATCCATCAGTCAATCTGTGAGTCTTGAAGGGGGTTCCTGTATTAATCAGGTTAAATAAGATGAGCTCTTAACTTCTTTATAAGATATACCTCTAAGGCTTTATACTCTGTGTCTTATAAATGACCCCCTGGGGGTGTGTTTTGCAGTGTCTCTCAAAGTGTTATTACAGTGCTTGTTAAAAATACACATTAAAAATTTCAAATCCCTAGGCCTCAACCTAGTGTGTTAGAATCAGAATCAGAATCAGAATGGTAGGGGCAGGACTTTGGAATCTGCATTTTACAAGTAAGTGTCCCCAAAGATTAACACTCCCATGGAGTAAAATCAGACCTCTACTTAATCTTGTATTTTTTAAAATTTAAAGCTGTTGTGTAGTTATTTTCTTGATTTTTGCTTTGAACAAAACAATGCCTGTGTTTTTAGTATACTGTTTTGACACAGGGTTATGTTCTCAAGTAGTTTATCATTAGATCAAATTGAGAATGTAATTGAATAAAACTGTACTTTTAACTTTATGTCTAAGTTTGAAATGGATATATTTTACCTTGGATATAAATGGGTAAATCCACTTTTGACATCTAGATGCCAAATACTAAATTGTATTAAATATCTGCTTTTCAAATATGCTAATAAGCTGTACCTCAGGTATCTTAAGTCTAGGGTAAAAAGTGATGGGTGGGGCCGAGCCCGTGGCGCACTCGGTAGAGTGCTGCGCTGGGAGCGCGGCGACGCTCCCGCCGCGGGTTCGGATCCTATATAGGAATGACCAGTGCACTCACTGGCTGAGTGCCGGTCACGAAAAAACGACAAAAAAAAAAAAAAAAAAAAAAAAAAAAAGTGATGGGTGGGCAGTGAGGCCCCTGGAGTCGGTGCTACTCTACGTTTAGCATCTAGGTCAGCATTTTTCAATAAACATGTGATGACAGTTTTGCTGTGCAATTTATGGTTCAGACAGACAAAATATTTTCTTTATAGTGCCCTGAGATTTTTGTGAAACACTTTGAATCCTCCAAATGAAAGGAAATGTTAACTTGAAATGAAGCTGTAGCCTTTGATATGAAGTTATTTTCATTACATTCTTATAATTCCATGTACATTCTCTGGTAATCATTCCTATACGTTTCTCAGTTTCTCAGAATGTAAGCTTTGTGTATATAGGATGTTATATTTTAGATATTTTCTATCATACAAAGAAACTATACCTTTACTTTAAGAGAAATATACAATAGTATAGCATTTTGTGTATGTTAATATTGAGAGATAATATACGTTAGCAAAATAAAAATGTGGCTGTAGATTTATAACTTAAGGCTATTAACTTAAGATGCTTGTTTCTTTATTAAAAATTTAATTTATTGGTATGAAATATTTCTTTAAGTTTATACTATTAAAAATTGCGGTAAAATACACATAACAAAATTTAGCATCTTAACCATTTTTTGGTGTACATATCAATGAAGTACATTCATATTATTGTGCACCCTATGGAACTCTTTTCATCCTGCAAAACTGAAACTCTGGACCCATTAAACAATAACTCCCCGTTGCCTTTCCCCCACCCCAGCAACCGCCATTCTACTTTCCGGCTCTATGAATTTAACTGCTCTGGATAACTCATGTAGAATTTGTCTTTTTGTGACTGGCTTATTTCACTTAGCATATGTTTTCAAGGTTCATCCATGTTATATCATGTGTCATGATTTCCTTCCTTTTTAAGGCTGAATAATATTTCGTTATAAGTATATACCATTTTGTTTATCCGTTCCTCCATCACATGGACATTTGGGTTGCTTTCACCTTCTGGCTATTGTGAATAATGCTACTGCGAACATGGGTGTACAAATATCTGGTTGAGTCTCTGCTTTCATTTCTTTTGGGTATATATCTAGAAGTAGAATTGTTGGATAACATGGTAATTCTATGTTTAATTTTTTGAGGAATCACCATACTGTTTTCTGTAGCAACTGTACCATTTTACATTTCCACCAACAGTGCACAAGAGTTCCAGTTTCTCAACATCTTTGCCAACACTTGTTTTCTTTCTTTATTTTTTTATAGTAACCATCCTGATATGTATGAAGTGGTATCTCATTGTGGTTTTGATTTGCATTCTGTAATGATTACTGATGTTGAGCATTTTTCATATGTTTTTTGGCCATTCGTATATCTTCTTCGGAGAAATGTCTGTTAATCCTTTGCCAGGTTTTAATTGGGTTTTTTGTTAGTTTGTTGTTGAGTTCTTTATTTATCTGGATGTTGCCCCCTTATCAGAAATATGATTTGCAAGTATGTTCTCTCATTCTGTAGGTTGCCTTTTCAATCTGTTGATTGTGTCCTGGGATGCACAGAAGTGTTTAATTTTGATGTAGTCTAATTTATCTGTTTTTACTTTTGTTCCCTGTGCTTGTGGTGTCATATCTAAGAAATCATTACCAAATTCAATGTTTTGAAGCTTTTTTCCTATGTTTTCTTTAAGAGTTTTCTAGCTTTAGTTCTTATGGTTAGGTTTTTGATTCATTTTGAGTTAATTTTTGTATATGGTGTAGATAAGGGTCCGACTTCATTCTTTTGCATATGCATATCCGGTTTTCCCAACAACTATTTGTTGAAGAGAAATTTATACTTTTTTAAAAAAGGAATTTGTTTATTTTTTAATTGACATGTATTGATTGTACATGTTAATGGGGTACAGAATTACTTTTCAATACATATATACACTCTGTGATGATCAAATCAGGGTAATTAGCATATTCATTATCACAAAACTTTATTATTTCCTTGTAATGAGAACATTTGATCTCTTCTAGCCATTAGAGAACAAATTATTGTTAATTATAGATGCCTAGCACTACTGTATATTACTAGAACTTATTTTTCCTATGTAGCTTCAGTTTTATGCCCATCACCCAACCTCTCCCCTGCCCCACTTCCCCTCCCGTTCCCAGCCTATTCTCACATTTTATTCCCACAATTCTATTCTCTACATCTAAAAGTTCAAATCATTATTATTATTATTATTATTATTATTATTATTATTATTATAGCTCCCACATGTAAGGGAGAACATGCAGTATTGGTCTTTCCTTGCCTGACTTATTTCACTAAACATAATGCCTTTCAGGCTCATCCATGTTGCTGCAAATGACAGGATTTAATTCTTTCTCATGGCTGAGAAATCAATTTTGAGATATTGATTTTATTTCCTTTGGGTATATATATATACCCAGTAATGGGATAGCTGGATCATAAGGTAGATCTATTTTTAGTTCTCTGAGGAACCTCCATATTGTTTTCACAGTGGCTGTGCCAATTTACATTCCCACCAGTGGTGTAGGAGAGTACCCTTTTCTCCACATTCTCACTAGCATTTGTTATTTTCTGTCTGGTTGGTAATAGCCATTCTAATGGGGTGAGATGATATCTCATTGTGGTTTTAATTTGCATTTGCCTGATGATTAGTGATTCTGAGCATTTTTTCTTGTGCTTGTTGACCATTTATATGTCTTCTTTTGAGATGTGTCTGTTCAAGTCTTCTGCCCATTTTTTTGATTGGGTTATTTGTTTTTTGCTATTAAGTTGTTTGAGTTCCTTGTATATTCTGGATATTAGCCCCTTGTCTGATGTGTAGTATGCAAACACTTTCTCCCATTGTGCAGCTTGTCTGTTCACTTGTTATGTAGAAGCTTTTCAGTTTGATGTACTCCAATTTGTCTATTTTTGTTTTAGTTGCCTGTGTGTTTGCACTCTCATTCAAAAAAGTGCTGTCCACTCCCATTTCATGTAGCATTTCCCCTATGTTTTCTTCTAGTAGTTTCATAGTTTCAGGTCTTAAATTTAGGTCTTTAACTCATTTTGAGGTGATTTTTATGTATGCTAAGAGATAGGCCTCTAGTTTCAATCTTCTGCAAGTGGATATCCAGTTTTCTCACCACCATTTATTGAAGAGGCTGTCCTTTCCCCACCGTATATTCTTGGCACGTTTGTCAAAAATCGGTTGGCTATAAGTGCATGGTTTTATTTGTGGGCTCTCTATTCTGTTCCATTGGTCCATTTGTCTGTTTTTATTCCAATACCATGCTGTTTTGGTTACTATGGCTTTATAGTATATTTTGAACTGAGAAAGTTGATGCATCCAATTTTGTTTTGTTCAAGATAGCTTTAGCTGTTTGGGGTCTTTTGTGGTTCCACACAGATTTTAAGATCTTTCTTTTTCTATTTCTGTGAAGAATGTCATTGGTATTTTTTTTTTCTTTTTTTTTGACCAGTAAGGGGATCACAACCCTCAGCTTGGTGTCGTCTGCACCACGCTCAGCCAGTGAGTGCACCGGCCCTCCCTATATAGGATCCAAACCCGCGGCCTCGGTGCTACCAGCGCCACACTCACCCGAGTGAGCCACCGGGCTGGTCCTGTCATTGGTATTTTGATAAGAATTGCATTGAATCTGTACATTGCTTTGGGTGATATGGACATTTTGATGATTTAATTCTTCCAACTTGTGAACATGGGATATCTTTCCATTTATTTGTGTCCTCTTCAATTTCTTTCACCAGTGTTACAGTTTTCATTGTAGAGGTCTTTTACCTCCTTGGTTAAATTTACTTCTAGGTGTTTGATTTTTTTTTTTTAAGCTATTGTGAATGGGATTACTTTGCTGATTTCCTCTTTGGTTATTTTGCTACTGGTGTATAGGAAGGCTATTGATATTTGTGTGTTGATGTATCCTGCTACGATACTGAATTTATTTATTAGTTCTAGTAATTTTTTGGTGGAATTTTAAAAGTTTTCTATGTATATGATCATGTCATTTTTCTTTATCTATTCATCTGAAGTTTATACTCTTAAAGAGATTTTAGGATAAGGAAAGGAAAAGCAGACAGTCATAAATAGCTAGGTTGTGTCTATATGGGAATTACCATAAATTCCTCTGATTTTAATTCAAAAAAGTATTTCAGAAACAAATCTGTTGCATAGATTTGAAGCTCACATTAGACTAAGATTAATTGTAACTAGGCATTGAGCCTGTGTTTAAGTTTTATGTTAGTTACTTGGTGGGTAATGATTTCTCAAATTAGGAATTTGATTCTGATGAACTCTGAGTTTTGCTCTAACGGTAGGGGTGTATGTATGTTCCCATTACAGGGCTTTTCCCAGTTAACTCTGACCAATGAGAGATCCTCTAATATTTTGGGTGGTTTTATTTTCAAGGTCCTAAGCAGAATCAACATTCTTATGGTAGAGAATAGCCACTAGTGAATCGTGGGAAAAATTTGTAGCCATTTCAAATCATTCACCTGTCTGTATAGCCAGAAGTTGTTTGGAACCTGTTCTTGCCTGCTAGTTGTAGAAAGCAGCATGTGTGTTGACAGAATGAAACTTACATTGGTTTTGAAAAGGTCAAAAACCATATATTGTGCCGTTAGTAAGTGAAGTTATTTTTTGGAGGGCAGGAGTGTGTTGGGAGTGGGGTGTTTTGAATCCAAAAACAAATATACGTAAAGGTAGAGGAAGCAGCTTAGGTAGGTGTAGGAGTAACTTGGATAATGAAAGGATCTATCACTTTGCTGTATTTCTTTGGAGAAGGTGATAGCGGATACCAAAGGTAGCCCAGCAAGAACTACAAGTGGAAAATGGGTTTGAAAATGGACTCTAGAGGGCTGAAGATAGTATGGTATAAAATGTGTATGATAGTCCTGAGGAGATGCTGTCAGTAGATGCTGTTCATCCGTTACGAATTTTAGATGTGCTTTTAGAACAGTGAGACAAATAGCAGGTAGACGTAGAGCTGTTGAGAGAATTATATATTTGAATATACTGTTTCAGGGTTAGAGTCATCTACAGGAGAAAAGAATAGCAGTTATAGCAGCATTAGAGTGTCGTCCTTTCTAATGTAATGCTGGGAAGGTCTGTGTCAATCAGAATTGGGGTGGTGACTGAAGAATGTTTTTCTGTGGCCTCCCTGGCTTTGTGTGGAACCAGTGGGAAGCCATTTCAAAAAGAGGTTTTGAATAAAAATCTAGCCTCAAGACTGGCTTGGGACTAGGTTTTCTGAGTAAATAACACAGAAAAAATACCTGAAAACAACTTGTATGGTTGAATAATCAAACCAGCTACATAATGCTATAAACCTGAAATTTATTCATCTTGCACATATCTTTTAAGAATTGTATAGACTTTTAAATCATAATCTATCTCTGCCTTTATTTGTGAGTTTAGTCTTTTTATTTATTTGGCCATTACTGTCTCTTCATATATTCTATGACCCTTATAATTTCGTTTTAGCTTAGTTTGGATCTTTTCCAGTTTTTTGTTTCTCTAATTATTCACCAGAACAGCTTAGAATAAATATATATAATTTATGTTTGGTCATGTTTTCTATTTCATTTTCAACATCACTCCTAAAATACCTTGTCTTGTCTGGTCTTTAAGTGCGTAGGACCACAGTGGCCTGATGTACTCAGAGCGAAGTCTCCAACAACTGTTGTCCAGGACAGAGGTTCTCAGAGTGTGATCCCCACATGAGCAGCATCAATCTCACCCGGGAACTTGTTAGAAATGTAAAATTTTGGGCTGAATCAGAAACTCTGAGGGCAGAATTCAGAAATTTGTAGTTAACAATCACTCCAGGTGATTCTGATGCATGTTCAAGTTTGACAGCTGCTCAGACATGTTCATTAGTTATGTGCTGTTGTTTTCAAGTCATTCATTTTCTCTGGCCCTTGGTCTCCTGAGCAGATAGATTAGGCAGATAGATTCTCAAACTGTGTGTACACACGAATTATCTGGTGAGATTGTTTAAAAAATTTCAGTAAGCAGTGAATTTTTCCTGACCTCATACCATGATTCTGATTGAGTGGGTCTTGGATGACTCAGTTATCTGTATTTCAACAAGCTCTCCAAAATAGTTCTCAAATCTATGACATGGGCTAGATGTATGTCTCTCAGTTTCCTTGAAGCTCCAAATTGAAGTGATTTAAAATGGCTTTTTGAGTTTAGTAACTGAAAGCTTAGGGCCAGACTTTATTTGCATAATGCAGTTTGGATTATTTTTCACTGAAGTCAAATTATGTTCTGATTTCTTCTTGAAAAATATGATTCTTTCTTGCCTGCTCAGATTACTATATAATATTATTCTGAGGTTTATCTTCCTTGGGAAAGCAGTTCATTCACTAAAAGAGCTTTCTGACCCTTGTAAACTTGGAGATTTCATTAGGCAGTTCTTCTAGGTAATTCATAACAATAATAAACTTTAAATGCTGGTTCTAGGGAATGCCACTTTTCATTGAGATGTATCTTTTTGTCCATACCCTTTACTTACAGTCTCTAAGCCTGTTCTCTGTGAATAATGCTATGTTTCCCTCGTCTCAGTGTCATTCATATTTTTGTTTTTTTCTTTAGTTTTTATGGTACATCCTTATCAGAATTCTTGTTTGAATGTCTTCCTCTTGACTCCTTCTCAGTCCTTTTTTCCTCTGTCCATCTCTTGAAAGTAGGAACTTTCTGAGCTTTTTTTCCTCCCATATCTCACCTACATATTCTTCCCTCAGGGCCCGCTTCTCCTGTTTGCCAGGTTCTTGCTCAGATAGCACCTTAATACAACCATTTATAAAGTACCATCTGACTCCCACAGCTCTCTCCTAAGCATCAGTACCCTGTCAGTCCCTACTGGATGTCCCACAGTCAGATCAGGTTAACATATCTGAAACTGAACTCATCATTCTCCCCTGAAATCTGTGCCTCCTTTCGTGTTCCCTGTCTCGGTGCATAGTAGCACCATAAATCATCAATCAAATGTAGCTAACATTTACCAGGCATTTCCTGTGTGCCAGGCACTCTTCTAAGAGCTTTCACATAACTCCTCACAGAATCCTTTGAGATAGACTTTATTATTTTTCCCATTATACAGATGAGGAAACCCTAGCACATAGAGTTTAAGAAAATTTCCCGAGGTCATAAAACTATTAGTTGGTAGAGATGGAATTCAGGCTAGGCTGTCTGGTTCCAGAGCATGTAGTCCTAACTGCTGTGCTCTGCTGCCTTCCTTTCTCAATAGCCCCAGCCAGAAATCGAGGGTTGCCCTTTATTTTACCTTCTTCCTCACTGCAGATCTGATTGGTCCTCCTGATCCACCTACTAAATCTCTTAAAATCATATTCGCACTTCTCCACATTCCGTTGTAGTTGTTCTGGTCTAGGTCCCCGTTGACTCTTGCCTCCACTACTATAATTGGTGGCCTCTTCCTGTTCATTTCTTTACATTATGGCCAGTGTATTATCCTTCCCAATAGTAAATCTTGTCATGACACTCCTCTGTGTTCACCGCCTAGCCCCTCCATAATCAACCATCCAGAGTGACCAGTCCTCCTCTTTTATATACCTCATTGCTGAGCAAGCCCTACCAGTTCTGGGGACCAGGATGGTTGACAGTTGAAGAATCTCACCATCAGGCAGAGCTGGGAGAGAACCAGTGATACCTGGGTGATACCTGACATTTTGACGGGTAGAAAATAAAATAGAAATGATATGTTTTAGTCTTTGCCTCTTTTGGTCCTTAATTTTTGTTTATTGTTATAAAAGAACAATAAAAAAAATCAGTCTAGCCTGGCCCAGAGAGGGACAACATCTGTAATTTTGTTAGGCCCTGAGAAGAATGCCCTCTCCATTCCTACTCCAGTTCTATGCTCCAGCCGCAGTAAACTACTTTTACTCCCTACAGTATATCATGTTCTCTGTTTTTGCTCTGGGCCTTTGCATATGCTGTTCCCTGGACCTGGAATACCCTTCCCTCACTGCTGTATTTGCCTGGCTAACACTACCATCTCCTTTTTCAATCTCAACTTCAACTTCACATCACATAGAAAGCCTTCTCTGATCCCATTTACCTTTCCAGATTTTGGGTTAAATGTTTTTCTTATATGTTGCCATAGTGTCCCATTCTTTCCCTACAATATGATTCATCAAACTTTGTGTTGTCTGTTTGATGGCCACTTTTAGACAGTAAGCTGCATCTTATTTATTTCTGTGTTTCTATCATCCAGCATAGATGTTCAATAGGTATTGATTAAATGAAAGAGTAAATGAGCATTTAAATGAGTCAACTGATTTCTGCCAATTCCATTTGCTTCGTACCTTTGTAAAATAACTCTAGCAGGTGATATATTGGTTAGGGTTAGGTTAAACCACCAAAATCAATGGCTTAAGGAAATTAGGGGATTATTTTTCTTCTATGTAAAATAAGTATGGAACTAGGCTGTTTAGTAGAATGATTTAGTAGAATGGTTCCTTGATTATCAGGGACCCAGGTTACTTGTGTCTTTCTGCTCTACTGTTTTTAGGTGTGATCCTTGTCCTGATGTCCTCCTCTAAAGAAGGCTGCCAGAACTCTAGCCATCTGCAGGTCCTTATTCTTGGAAAGCAGAGGAAAGCTTGCCAGCAGTATGCTTCCTATCTCCCCACCCCCACCCCTTTCTAGAAACTTTTCTGAAAAGCCTTCCAGGTGATTTCCCCTTATACTTACCGATCAGACGGTATCAAAGTATCACCTCTGACTGCAAGGGAGGCTAGGAGATAGAGTTTTTTGCCTGGCTCTTTGCCACTTGCTACAAAATTGGATTCTGTTCATATGGAAGGAGAGAATAGATATTGAGTGGTAACCAGCAGTCATTGTCACATAGGTTAGGATGACTTCCTCTTAAGTAATTATAGGCAGCCTTATTGAATAATTTGTAGATCAGTGTGTCAGCACCTTTGTTTTTTAAAGATGTATTAGTGGATTTGAAAGGAAACTATCTTTTTTTTTGGTCTCTAGTCACTTTGTATAAAATCGTCAATCTATTTGGCTATTTTATGGGATTTAATTATAGGCATCTAAAAAATCTAAATGATTAATGAATTTTTAATTATTTTTTCTGGGTATTTGTACTTTGTTGATTTAAGAATATACCTCCTTGTATATAACTCATTAGTAAAGTAAGTACACAGACCTTAGAATACTGGAGAATAAACCACTTAAACTCTTAGTATGTAGACTAAAACACAAGCCTAACAAGACAATAACAAATACAACAACCTTATAAGAGATAGACAATATAAAAAGATGTAACTTGAAACAACAAAATATCGAAAAGTGGGGGTGAATGATGTGAAAGCGTAGAGTTGGCGCTTTTTTCTTCTTTCTTAGATATCAAAGTTAAGTTGTTATTAGCTTAGAATAATTTGTTATAATTATAACTTGTTTTTTATAAGCCTCATGGTAACCATAACACAAAAACTTAGGAGACATATGAAAAATAAATAGCGAGAAATCAAACTATACTGCTACAGGAAACTACCCAACCACAAAGGAAGACAGTAAGACTGGAAAAAAGGACCCACAAAACAACCAGAAGAAAAGTAACAAAGTGGCAATAAGGAGTCCCTATATATCATTAGTAACTGTAAATATAAATGGATTAAATTCCCCAATTAAAAGAAAGACTGGCTGAATGGATTATAAGACAAGAACTGATAATATGCTGCCTACAAGAAACTCACTTCACCTATAAAGACACACATTAACTGAAAGTGAAGGGATGGGAAAAGCTACTTTATGCAAATGGAAGTTAACCAAGAAACATGAGAATTAATCATTAGTATAGGCTGATTGGATCTGGTGGACATTTATAGAACATTTCATCCAACAGCTGCAGAATACACATTCTTCTCAGCAGCACATTGGAATATTCTCTAGAATAGACCATACATTAGGTCACAAAACAAGTCTCAACAAATTAAAAAAAACTGAAGTCATATGAATTATCTTGTCCCGCAACAAGGGAATAAAACTAGAAATCAACAAGAAAAGGGACACTAGAAACTGTACGAATACATGGAAACTAAACAACATGCTCCTAAACAATGAATGGGCCAAAGAACAAATGAAAAAGGAAATTAAAAAATTCCTGGAGATAAATGAAAATGAAAACATACCATACCAGAACCTATGGGATACTGTGAAAGCAGGTCTAAGAGGGAAGTTTATAGCAATAAATGCCCATATCAGAAAAGAATAAAGACTTTAAATAAAAAACCTAATGATATACCTCAAGGAACTAGAAAAACAAGAACAAACCAAACCCTAAATAAGTAGATAGGGAAAAATAACAAAGATCAGAGCAGAAATAAATGAATTAGAGATTTAAAAAATAATACAAAGGATTGATGAGACAAAGAGGTGGTTTTTTGAAAACATAAACAAAATTGATAAGCCTTTAGCTAGACTAGGAAAGAAAAAAGGAAGATTCAAATAAATAAAATCAGAAATGAAAATGGAGATCACAGAAATGCAGAGGATCTTAAGAGGCTGTATGAACAACTATACATAAACAAATGGGAAAACCTACAAAAAATGGATAAATTCCTGGACACATACAATTTACCAAGGTTGAATCACAAAGAACTAGAAAACCTAAAACAAACCAATAACAAATAATGAGACTGAAGCAATAATACTTTTTCAACAAAGAAAACGCCAGGACCAGATGGATTCATTGCTGAACTCTACCAAACATTTAAAGCACTTATACCAAATTTTCTCAAACTCTTCCAAAAAATTGAAGAGGAGGGAATACTCCCAAACTTATTCTATGAGACCAGCATTACCCTCATACCAAAACCAGGAAAGACACAACAAAAAAAGAGAAAACTATAGACCAGTATTCCTAATGAACACAGATGTGAAGATCCTCGACAAGATACTAGCAAACAGATTCCAGCAACACATTAAAAAGATCATACACTAAGATCACAAGTGGATTCATCCAGAGATGCAAGGATGGTTCAACATATGCAAATCAATAAACATGGTATAGCACATCAATAGAATGAAGGAAAAAAACCATATGATCATTTCAATACATGCAGAAAAAGCATTCAGTAAAATTCAACACCCCTTCATGATAAGAAAAAACATTCAGCAAATTAGCTGTGGAAGGAGAGTACCTCAACATGATAAAGGCCATATATGACAAACCCATCACTCATATTATACTGAATGGACAAAAATTGGAGACATTTCTTCTGAGATCTGGAAGAAGACAAGGATTCCCACTTTCCCATTCTTAGTCAATATAGTACTGGAAGTTCTAGCCAGTGTAATAAGGCAAGAGAGGAAAAAAGGGCATGTAGATTGAAAAGGAAGAAGTCTAATTGTCCCTATTTGCAGATGACAGGATAGTATACATAAAAAACCCTAAAAACTCCACCAAAAAATTACAAGAACTAATAAATGAATTCAGTATAGTGGCAGGATACAACATCAACATACAAAAATCAGTAGTGTTCCTATATGCCAATAATGAAATAGCTGAAGAAGAAATCAGCAAAGTAATCCCATTCACAATAGCTAAAAAAGAAATCAAACACCTAGAAGTAAATTTAACCAAGGAGGTGAAAGTCCTCTGCAATGAAAACTATAAAATACTGGTGAAAGAAATTGAAGAGGACACAAATAAATGGAAAGATATCCCATGTTCACAAGTTGGAAGAATTAAATCATCAAAATGTCCATATCACTCAAAGCAATGTACAGATTCAATGCAATCCCTATCAAAATACCAGTGACAGGGCCAGCCCGGTGGCTCACTTGGGTGAGTGTGGCGCTGTTAGCGCCGAGGCTGTGGGTTCGGATCCTATATAGTGATGGCCGGTGTGCTCACTAGCTGAGCGTGGTGCAGACGACACCAAGCCGAGGGTTGCAATCCCCTTACTGGTCAAAAAAAAAAAAAAAAAAAAAAAAAAAGACCAATGACATTCTTCACAGAAATAGAAAAAGAAAGATCTTAAAATCTGTGTGGAACCACAAAAGACCCCAAACAGCTAAAGCTATCTTGAACAAAACAAAATTGGATGCATCAACTTTCTCAGTTCAAAATATACTATAAAGCCATAGTAACCAAAACATCATGATATTGGCATAAAAACAGACAAATGGACCAATGGAACAGAATAGAGAGCCCACAAATAAAACCATGCACTTACAGCCAACCGATTTTTGACAAATGTGCCAAGAATATACGGTGGGGAAAGGACAGCCTCTTCAATAAATGGTGTTGAGAAAACTGGATATCCACTTGCAGAAGAGTGAAATTAGAGGCCTATCTCTTATCATACATAAAAATCACCTCAAAATGAGTTAAAGATCTAAATTTAAGACCCGAAACTATGAAACTACTAGAAGAAAACATAGGGGAAATGCTACATGAAATGGGAGTGGGCAGCACTTTTTTGTCAGCACCATGCTCAGCCAGTGAGCAAACCAGCCATCCCTACATAGGATCCGAACCCGTGGCCTTGGTGTTATCAGCACCGCACTCTACCAAGTGAGCCACGGGCCAGCCTAAGGGCAGCACTTTTTTGAATGAGAGTGCAAACACACAGGCAACTAAAACAAAAATAGACAAACTGGAGTACATCAAACTGAAAAGCTTCTGCACAACAAGGCACATGATCAACAAAGAGAAGAGAGAATGTACACAGTGGGAGAAACTGTTAGACGAATGGCTAATATCCAGAACATATAAGGTACTCAAACAACTCAACAACAAAAAAATAAATAACCCAATTAAAAAACGGGCAAAGGACCTGAACAGACATTTCTGAGAAGGAGACATACAAATAGCATGTGAAAAGATGCTCAGAATCACTAATCATCAGGCAAATGTAAATTAAAACCACAATGAGATATCATCTCACTCCAGTTAAACTAATGGCTATTATCAATTAGACGGAAAATAACAAATACTGGGGAGGATTCAGGGAAAAGGGAAGTCTCCCACTTTGTTGGTGGGAATGTAAATTGGTATGGCCATTGTGGAAAACAGTATGGAGTTTCCTCAGAGAAGTAAAAATAAATCTACATTATGACCCAGCAATCCCACTACTGGGAATATACCCAGAGGAATAGAAATCAATATATCAAAAAGATACATGTACTCCCACGTTCATTGCAACGCTGTTTACAATAGCCGAGAGATGGAATCAACCTAAATGTTCGTCAGTGGGTGAATGGATTAAAAAACTGTGGTACATATCTACATAGTGGGATACTATTCAGTGATAAAAGACCCTGAAATTCTGTCATTTGCAGCAACATGAATGGAACTGGATACCATCGTGTTAACTGAAGTAAGTTAGGCACAGAAAGACAAGTACCACATGATCTCACTAATATGTGGGATCTGAAAAAAAAAAAAAAGAAAAAAAAGTTGTTCTTATAGAAGTAGGGAATAGAATAGTGGTTACCAGAGGCTGGGAGAGGGGGATGTGAGTGGAAGAAGTGGTAGACTAACAGGTAAGACTGTGCTGTCTACCCAAGTGGATCATTGTGTAGCATACGCACTGTGCTGTAGCCCACCAATATGAACAAGTAAATGTTAAAATAAAAAGATGAAGTAAATAAAATATATATGTACCTTGTTAAGGTCTCACTGAGATATACCACAGAACCTGCTTGTGGGATTGTAAATTGTTAGTACTTTGGGCAATAGATATTAAGAAATAAGGAATGTGTATCTTTAATCCCTTTCTGTTCATTCTTTTTCTAAAAATCCATTATAAAAAGCCAGAAATCCAGACAAAATTATATGTATTAAGTCATTTACCAAAGAGTATTTTTAATAGTGAAAAATTGGAACAAGCTAAGTGTTCAATTGTAAGAGAGGGGTTAAATATATATGGGACACGCTTATAGTAGAATGAATTACTATTAAAATTGGATTTTGAGGGGAAGAATTTAATGACTTGGGATAATGCCCAGGATATAATATTAAATGGAAAAAGCAAGAATCAAGATTGTGTGTGTGTGTGTATGTGTGTGTGTATTATGCTTCTGATTTTATAAAATTGATGAAATTAGAAATAAGACTGGCAAGAAAGACATTAAAGCTTTAAAAATAGTTTATCTGGGCCGGCCCGTGGCTCACTCGGGAGAGTGCGGTGCTGATAAAAATAGTTTATCTCTTATAGTGGTGCTATGTATGATTTTTATTATCCTTATGTTTTCTATACTTTTTTTTTTGCAGTGGTTATGTATTGGTTTTATGATAAAAATTAATTCTTTTAAAAGTAAAGAATATGTCTACTACTTTGATGATTAGCTGCTGGTTGATATTTAGGGTCTCAGCATCAAAGCTGAAATTTTAATGTTGATATTTTAATCAAAGAAGAATAAGCCTGTGGCAGATGTATTCTGTAGGGTTTATTTACATATAAGACATGTTTTCCTGCATTTGTTTAGAGATATTTTCCCCAGTTTTTCCTAGTAATTTGGGCCTTGCCTAATGGAATCTAGTAAAATAAAAGTTGCTTGGTCTTTTTTTTTTTTGCTGTGGCATTTGCTGTAGCTGTTAAAAACAAAAGCACCGCAAAGCTTAAGTTCTCACATTCAGTAACTGAATTGGAATACCCTTTATGCAGTCCTGTAGTCATTTTTATCATGTCGTCATTTCCAGGGGAATCCTGTTAATATATGAGTATATATTTGCTTTTAGAGGTAAAGACTGAGAGGATTGTGGTGCACATAGGCTTTCATGTAACTGACCCTTAAGGAAGATCAGGTGTCCCAGTGACTTATTTCATATTTACAGACTCTGTAGCCAGGAGTAGATTAATTTTAGAGATGCATTTCAGAATGTTAGATAAGGAGAGAGAGCATAAAAAACACGTTAAATATAAACCAAAATAGTGTGAATTAAACAAAAACAAAACAAAGAAACCCCTAAAGTAGTAATATATAGCTCGGAATTTTGGGGCTTAGGGACAGGAATGCAAGGTTTGGGTAATGTTTAGAGGGGAAAGGGCAGATTTGTGGGAATATTTTTGAGCAGTTTTCCCCAGGCTATTTGAGAATGAGCATACATTTCTGATGTCAAAACATACTGTGGAATGCTACAAGATTCTGCTTCTAATTCTGTTGTCCCTCGATTGAAAAAATAATATTGATACAAAGTTACTAAAATTCTAATCATGGTTTTAAGTAAATCTGTATTTTGTTAAATATGGTTTTACCTGTATACCATATATATCTACTTGAAAAGTGGTACTTAGTCTAAAGTAGAGTTTGTTCAATTATGGCTCATGGGCCAAGTGTGGATAATGGCCTGTTTTTTTATGGCCCACCAGCTAAGAGTAGTTTTTAAGTTTTCATATGGTTGAAAAAAAAAGAAAAAAGACAGAGGAATAGGCACAGAGAGTGTATATATCCTGCAAAGCCTAAAATATATACTATCTCGCCCTTTACAGAAATAGTTTGCCAACCCTTGTTCTAAAGCAGTGGCTTTCAACCAGGGGCTGTTGTGCCTCCAGGGGATATTTGGCAATGTCTTGAGACATTTTTGATGGTCACAACTTGGGGGTGTGCTTGTGTGTGCTAGTGGCAGTCAATGGGTAGAGGCCAGAGATGCCACTAAACATCATACAATGCATAGAATGGATCCCCATAACAAAAAATTATCTGATCCAACATGTTGACAAAGACTGTCTTTTTGACCAAACTTTAGTTAGGCTCCTCTTAGCCTTCTTCTTGATTTGTACTTGACAGTGGCCCCCATCCTGTCTTCACCCTTCCTAGCCGAGTTTTAGCAAGAATCCTGCTAAATCAGTTTAGTGAGAATCTCCCCACCCTGGATATCAGATCAAATTATTTATCCCCTACCCTTGATATCTGATCACTCTGGCCTGCCTTTAGCAAGAATCCTTTTGGTTCAGTTTATCAAGATCCCCTTACCTTTGATGTCTGCTCTGAGTAATTTTCCATCCACTGTCCCCCTCTCACTCTGCTCATTGGCTGTAATCTGTAGCTGTCTTTGCTGATTTGGAGTGGAGCCTCTATTACTATAATCTTGAAACTTATTGTAATAGGCCTCAGTAAAGTCTTTCTTACTGTTTTAACAAGTGTCAGGATAATTTTTTCTTTAACAATGTCAGTAGTGCAGAGGTTGAGAAACTCTGGGCTAAAGTAATGTTTGGTACACTGATTAATTCAGGGGCCACCTCTACAGAAGGCTCTGCAGTAGCCCTCTTCCCCTTTGTTTGATAGGGAAGGGGGACTGCCAGCGCGACATGTACTGGGAACAGTTGTCCCAAGGATTTAGAGGAGGCCAATTGTAAGGATATTTTACCCCATTATCTCCACGGTAGAGGAGGACAGTCTGGATAGGGGTGGCTGTACTGTGTTTGGCCCTTGCTGCGCTTCCCGAGTATCCTTAAAAATGAAGTAAAGTTGACTCTCTGTCTAGGGGATTTTATTATCAACCACCCTTTCCCCCCCTAATGTTTTCTTACCTCTTGATATCTCCATTAAAAGATGAAGCCTTGCAATATTCAATTGAGGGTAAAATGCTAAGAGCCACATGTGTGAGCTTGTTAAAACAGATTTAGGCAGTTATTAAGCAGTAAATGGAAGTGATGAGTACACCTTTCTTGGTTCTTATTTAGAGCTGTGGTTGAAGAAAATAAAGAGTGCAGCTGGGGTCTGAAAACGCGTGTCTGTATTTTAGGGTAGGACTTGAGGAGGTTAGAGAGCTTCACTTTTGAGTGAGAGGCAAGACAAAGGAAAAACTTCAAGGTTATGACTTGTCTACCCTTCTTGTATACCTGGGTCCTCTTTTCTTTTGCCTGCTTATTTCCTTAGAACTAGAGCCCAGGCGTCTGTTCTATCTGTGTAGCTTTGATATTAACTGAAGCTTCCTTCTCTGGGCAGAAAACTCTGAATCCCATGGCTTACCTATAGGTCTGAACATCTGTCTCACTCCTTTTTTTTTCTTTTTTAACCCGAATCCAGATCTGCTCAGTACATGTCCAGCCGGGCCCACTGAACCACTTTAGCACATGGTTCTGGTTGTTCTACATCTCTCATTTTCGTTAACTTTCTAATTTTCCCTGGCTGTGTTATTCCAAACCAGGTTCTGAAATATGACTTCGTAAAGTAAGCATACTTACAAACTGGCCATAATGTCCTTGTGCATGCCAGTTGAACTTATCTCTGTATTCTCCTCTGTTTTCCACATAGATTTTAATTTTTCTCCATTTTCTTCTGGAAATCTTTCTTTTTGATGTTTGGAAGTCATTAGAGCAGACTCTGCTGCTGTTTATAGGTCAGGTGGAATCTTTGCACAGGACTTTATGGACATTATCAGGCCATTATTAGAGATTGTTTTAATGACTTGTAATGGACAACATAAAAAATGTCCAGTAAGGACCTCTGTAAATTAAAAAATTTGTGCAGGGAAAGGAGGGGACCATATAGAGATTTACAATTAGTACCATAGGGGACTTTGTGGCACTCTTTATTTTTCTAGGCCCCTAAAACACTATTTTGATGTGCTAGCAACTCAATAAGAGAAGATAAGTATCTGTTAAGTATCTGATTAGGAGATAGAAACTTTTAATCTACTATTTGTTATTAAATTAATAGAAATAGAATAATTAATAATTAATAGAAATAGAAAAAATCACCTTTTCTTCTGGATTTGATTGAGACCAGCTATTCTATTCAACAAAGTCTTTTCATTTAAACAAAATTTAAACACGGCTAATGTATTCTAAGAAATACTGTATAATTTGGTTGAAGAGTACTAACTTTGGAGACAGCCTGCCTGGGTTTGAATTCTGTCTCTGTCTCATGTTATTAAAGGTGTGGTTGAAGAAAGCAAGAGTACCACGTCACCTGGGGCAAGTTACTCTCTGTGCCTCAGTTTCCTCACCTGTAAAAGAGGGAAAATAATAGTATACCTACCTCATGGGGTTGTTGTGTAGACTATATTAGTTTATATGTACAGTACTTAAAGCAGTGCAGGCCATGTTGTAACTGCTTTTGTTGCCTTAGCTATTATTAGTAGTATTCATTGGGGTCTTGGAGTTAATGACCTATTCTAATCTAGCCAAATATATTTTTAGGGCATTCAAATAAATATGTTCAGACTTTTCCAGAAAGAAAAGTCTAAGTCTAATTCTTTGAAATACCTTAAATCAGAAATATAAATGAAATTGTCAGCGATGTTAAATTATATATATTTTAAGTAGGTTACTCAGAGGCATATACCTTTATGTTTAAGTTTAAAGTACTTTTAGCTGACAAAAATCACTGAGGCACTGAAAAGTACTGCTGCCACTGCCTGGGTATCTATCAATGCTGGTTAAAGTGGCACTGAGTTAAATTCAAGTTTCATTGTGCAAATATTGATTTGCTGAAGAGCGTAGAAATGAAGCTCCCTATGGGATTTAGTTTTGGCATGGATAGCAAAATACACAGAATTTGAATTTCGGTGATATCAGCAGTAATAAAGACAATGTAAATACCCAAATTTAGGTTATTTTATGGAATAAACTGCCTATAAATGGAGGGGGCAATTTTCCTTCATTTTGTTTGGTGTCGTGTTCAGAACATTAGGCATTTTTAATAAGTATACTTATGTGGCTTAGGTGCATAGAAACATTTCCGAATGAAATTTGCTTTCTTAAAATAAAGGAAATTCCTGAAGCTTTCTATTCATATTTATCTTCAAAATAGCCTATATAATTTTTGTATATATGTTTATAATCAAGTGCACTTTTGTTAATATGTGTGCGCACATGCATAAAAGAATGTAATTCTGGGAGGAAATAAGTTTAGGAAAGAGATTATAGATTTCTTTTTCCTAAATAAAAATACTGCTCCTTTCTTTGAAATAGTTTTCTTTTAGCACACCAGAAAATCTGAGCAGCATTTTTCCAGTTGATTTTTTTTTAAAGTATGAAACAGATGCTCCATTGATCCTTGATATGGTTATTTATGTGACTGGTTTTCTACATGAGGGGGGAAAAGTTTGATTAATTACCATTAACTGTGACTTCTGTAGGTATTGAATTTTTGTGTGTGTGTATCTATTTTCCCTTTTTTTTTTTGGAATAAATTGGTAGCTGTATAAATAGGTTCTGGTAAAGCAGTCTGCCAGAACACTCAGTGAAAAATAAATGTATCTTCCACAAAAGCATAGGATGGCACTGTTGTCAGATACTTACGTGGTACCCAGATATGTAGCATTCTGCCACTGTTTGCAGGATCTGAATCTTTAAGTCATTTTTCCGGGAGTTTGTGTTGGGACTGCCTAGTGCCTGTACATCGTCAAGGTGGTTAGTTATGCTTGGAGCTGCGCTCTGTCGCCGTTAATACCAGTGAGAATATGAAGCCAATCCAGGATCAAACCTGTTGCTTTGATTTTGGTAATTGCTGCTCTTGACTGTCTAGTCACTTAGGGCATCATTTTGTTGCTTTTTATTAAATTAGTGCTTCCTAAATTGAGGTAACAATATAACCTGATGTGCTTTTGCACTTTTTTTTTTTTCTCATTTGATTTCTACAATGCTATGTAGTAGGTAGGTAGGTAGGTGTCATTGATGATGAAGTAAGGTTCAATGATTACCCCAGGCCATTAAGTAGTATGTGACAGAACAGAATGTCAAACTCAGGCCTTCTCAGTCCAAGCTTATTGCTCATTTCTTTGAACAACATGCTTTTTTATCCATTGTTGGATTCAGCTTGCTAATATTTTATTGAGGATTTTTGCATCTATGTTCATGAGAGAGATTGGTCTGTAATTTTCCTTCCTAGTTATGGCTTTGTCTGATTTTGGTATTAGGGTTTTGCTGGCCTCATGGAACAAGATAGGAAGTATTTGTTTCCTCTGCTTCTATGTTCTGGAAGAGATGGTAGAGAATTAGTATAATTCTTTCAGTGTTTGGTAGAATTCACCAGTGAACCTATCTGGGCCTGGTGCATTCTGTTTTGGAAGGTTACTAATTATTGTTAATTTCTTTAATATATGTAGGCCCATTCAGATGATCTATTTTTCCTTGTATGAGTGTTGGTAGATTGTCTTTCAAAGAATTTTGTCTAGGTTATCAAACTTGTGGGCATGAAGTTGCTCATAATATTCCTTTATTATTCTTTCAGTGTCCAGGGGGTCAGTAGTGACGGTCCAACTTTCATTTCTAGTATTAACAATTCATGTTTTCTTTTTTTCTTAGTTAACCTGGCTAAAGGATTATCAGTTTTATTGATCTTTTCAAAGAATCAGCTTTTGGTTTAGTTGATTTTCTCTATTGATTTCCTGTTTTCAATTTTATTGATTTGTGCTCAATTTTTATTATTTATTTTCTGTTGCTTACTTTGGATTCAACTTGCTCTTCTTTTTCTAGTAACGTAAGGTGGAAGCTTAGATTATTGATTGTAGACATTTTTTCTTTTCTAATATATGCATTCAATGCTATAAATTTCCTTCTAAGTACTACTTTCACTGCATCCCACATATTTTGATATTTTATTTTCATTTTCATCTTTAAAAATTTCTCTGACCATATGTTATTTAGAAGTGTGTTTAATTTCATCCACATGCTTTTTTGTTCATTTAGCACAGTTGTACATTTTCCAAGATACAACTAGAGCGGATTCTTGTTTCTAGTGATGAAAATTGTATACATTGGGCTTCTAATAGTGAAGGAAGGTGGAAAGAGAGAATGGAAAGAAGCAATGGATATTGAGTTATTCTTTCATTCTTTGCTTAAGTTTGCTTATTTTCAAAATGGACTTGAAGCTGACAATAAAACACATGTTACTACAAGGGTAAAAGTATGTGATAGAATGAAGAAAACAGTTATATTAGAAGTCTAATCTTGCCAAGTATTAGTAATTTCTCTTGGTCTAAGAAAGGAACTGACAGTAGGTAATTTTAGATAAAGATCTCTGATGAGTGCTGTCATTTCCTATCATTGATTAAAAAATAAGCTGATATTTTGTAAGAAGATTTAAAGAATTTATCTTAAATATTATTAACAAAATAGTGGTCATCTCATCATTGTACAGAGGTGGGCTGCAGTTATATCTGTACACAGGTTGTTTACTTTCTGTAAAGATTGGTAATTTGACAGTCATTTTTTATTTTCCTGTTATTTATATTCCATCCTGTATCCCCCCAAAAGATTGAGGTGGTTATTAAAAGGTAGGATAAAAGAGAAAGATAGAGCTGTGAAGGGGAAAATAAGGGAATGCCATAAGCTAAAGCCCATGAAAATGCTTTAACACATTTTGCCGGTTACTGGATGTGGACCATAAATTTGCAGTTGAGCGTCATAGGAACAGCGAGATCAAGTAAAGGGAGCCACAAGCTGAAACCTCACATTCCTCTAAGAGCAGGTACCCCGAAGGGCTGAACCTCACCGAGGCTGGAGTTAGATTCTGGGTTTACGGTGTTTGCAAACCTTGGCTCCCAGAGTTTGAGGACACTTACTCCAGTCTTATGCCATCAGTATGACTTAGTTTTGTTTACTTTTTCTAACTTCTCTTTTCTTTCTAGTTCAAATACTTGAGAAGGAAACTGTTGGATTCAGTTAATTCTTTTTAAGTCAGGCTACACAAGTCACAATTGGCTGGCTGGCCTGTATATGTCTTTTCCAGTCAGATCAGATATCCATCCCTTGTGGGCACTGCTTTGGTTGGAGTCAGGGCTTAGGACCTGCTACCCCTCTGGAGATTGGTGGAAACTGATGTGAGTGGAGCACCTTCCCCCACATACCTCTAGTGCAATTATTTACAAGTCACTCAGTATCCTTAAGATTTAAAGACACACTAAGTGTTTAGCTTTATAAGTGACAGAAATTTTCTTCTTTTTTTAGTTGAAGTAAAATTCATACAACATACACTTAACCATTTAAAAATGTGCAGTTCAATAGCATTTAGTGTATTTGCAATGTGGCCACCACCTCTTTGTAGTTTCAAAACTTTTCATCACCTCAGAAGAATACTCTATAGCCATTAGATAGTCACTCTCCATTCTCTATTCCCCCATTCCCTGGCAACCACAAATCTGCTTTTTTGTCTCTGTGGATTTGCCTATTCTGGGTATTTCACGTAAAAACAAATTATGCAATAAGTGTCCTTTTGTGTCTGCTTCTTTCACTTAGGATCATGTTTCGAAGTTTATTCAAGTTGTAGCATGTACCAATGCTTCATTCTTTTTTACAGCTGAATAATGTTCCATTGTTTATATATATAACAATTTTATACATTCACCTGTTGATGGACATTTGGGTTGTTTCTACCTTTTGATTACTGTGAATTGTGCTGCTACAAACATTTGTGAACAAATAATTGTTGGAATACCTGTTTTCAATTCTTTTGGGTATATAGCTAGGAGTAGAATTGCTGGGTTATATGATAATCCTATGTTTAGCTTTATGAGGAACCATCAAACTTTTTCACAGCAGCTACACTATTTTACATTCCCACCAGCAATGTACAGGGTTTCTATTTCTCCGTATCCTCACCAACACTTGTTATGTATTGTTTTTTTAAAATTTCAATTAAAAAATTCTGTTATGATAGCCATTCTAGTAGGTGTGAAGTGGTATCTCATTGTGGTTTTCATTTGTATTTCTCTGATAACCAATGATGTTGAACATTCTTTCATATGCTTGTTGGCCATTCATATATCTACTTCTGAGAAATGGCTATTCAAGGTTCTTTACCCATTTTTGAATTGGTTTGTTTGTCTTCTCATTGTTGAGGGGTAAGAGTTCTTCCTATATTCTGGATACTAAACCCTTATTAGATGGCTCAGTTCTTAACAAAAAATTATAAAGCATTCAAAGACACAGGAAAGTATGGCCCGTTAATAGGAAAAAAAGGAATTGACAGAAACCATCTATGAGGAAGCCTGCATATTAGACTTACTAGACAAGGCCTTTACATTAACTGTCTAGATATGCTGAAAGAACTGAAGGAAAACATGGATAAAGAACTAATGGAAATCAGGAGAGCAATGTATGACCCAGTAGGTAATACCAATAAGGGATAGAAATTATAAGATGGAACCAAATAGAAATTCTGGAGCTGAAAGTTATAATAGTTGAAGTGAAAAATGCACTGAGGAGTTCAAAAGCAAATAGATCAGGAAGAAGAAAGAATCAGCAAACTTGAAGAAAGGGCAATAGAAAACACCCAGTCTGAGCAGTAGAAAGCAAAAAGACTTAAGAAAAATGAGCAGAGCCTAAGGGATGTAGGGGATACCATCAAACATACCAGCACATGCATTATGGAATTCCTAGAAGGAGAAGAGAGAGAGAAAGGGGGCAGAAAGATTCTTTGAAGAAATAATGACTGAAAACTTCCCAATTTTTATGAAAGACATGAATTTACATACCCAACAAGCTCAACAAAATCCAAGCAGGATAAACTCAAACAGATCCATACCTAGGTATGTTATAATAAAATTTTTGGGGAGCCAAAGAAAAGAGAGAAGCTTGAAAGCAGCAAGAGAGAAGTGACTTGTCACATAGAAAGGATCCTCAATAAGATTAGCTACCAATTTGTCATAAAAAAATCATGGAGGTCATTGGATGATATATTTAAAGTGCTCAAAGAAAAAAAATATCAATCAAGAATTCGATATTTGGCAAAACTATCTTTCAGAATTGAAGGAGAAATTAAGACATTCCCAGATAAACAAAAGCTAAGAAATTTCACTGCTAGTAGACCTGCCCTATAAGAAATGCTAAAAGGAGCCTCCTTCAGGATGAAGTGAGGACAGTAGCTTAAAGCTGTGTGAAAAAATAAATATCACTGGTAAAGGTAACCACTAGGTTAATATAAAACTATTATTATTGTAGTTTTGGTTCATAATGCCTCTTTTTCTTGCCTATGTGATTTGAAAGACAAATGCATAAAACAATAATTATAAATGATGTCAATGGCCATACAATTTATAAAGGTGTAATTTGTGTCAATAACAACATAAAGGCAAGGTCGGGGCAGAGCTGGATAAGAGCAGAGTGAATGCATGCTATTGATGCTAAGTCGGTATCATTTCAAACTAGATTGTTACAAATTTAGGATGCTAACTGTATTCCCCATGGTAGCTGCTAAGAAAATCAATCTAATAGACACATTAATAGAAAAAAAGACATACCATTATCTCAGTAGATGTAGAAAAAGCATTTGACAACATTTAACGCACTTTCATGATAAAAGCACTCAGAAAACTAGGAACAGAATGGAACTTCCTTAACATGATAAAGGGTGTTTATGAAAAACCCACAACTGAAATCCTATTCAGTGGTGAAAGACTGAAAACCTTCTCCCTAAGATCAGGAACAAGACAAGGATATCTGCTTCCACCATTGCTATTCAGCATTATACTGGACGTCTTAACCAGAGGAATCAGGCAAGAAAGGGAAATAAAAGGTGTCCAAATTAGAAAGGAAGAAGTAAAACTATCTCCATTTGCAAGTAATATAATTCTCCATATAGAAAATCCTCCCAAATCCTCATACACAAAAAAACTGTTAGGGCTAGTAAATGAATTCAGCAGAGTTGCAGTGTACAAGTTCGTACAGAAATCATTTGCATTTCTATACCCCAGCAATAAACAAATCTAAAAGGAAATTAAAATAATTCTATTTATAATAGCATCTAAAAGAGTAAAATATCTAGGGATAACTAAGGCAGAAGACTTGTACACTGGAAACTACAAAACATTGCTAAAAGAAATTAAACATGGCCTAAATAAAAAGACATTTGTGTTCATGGATTCAAAGACTTGGTATTGTTAAGATGGCAGTATTTCCCAAAGTGATCTGTAGATGTAGTACTTATCAAAATTTCAACAGCCTCTTTTTTTTTCTTCCAGAAATGGAAAATCCAATACTTACATAAAATTGCAAGGGGCCCTGATTAGTCAAAACAATCTTGAAAAGGAAGAACAAAATTAAGGAGTTATACTTCCTGAGTTGAGAACTTATTACAAAACTACAGTAATCAGAACAGTGTAATACTGGCATAAGGGTAGACATATAGACCAATGGAATTAAGAGTCTAGAAATAAACCCAACCATCTATGGCCAATTAACTCTCAACAAGGGGTAAAAGACCATTTAATGGGCAAAGATAGTCTCTTCAACAAATTGTGCTGGGACAACTAGACAACTACATGTGAAAGAATGAAGTTGGACCATTACCTTACATCACATACAAAAATTAACTTAAAATGAATGAAACACCTAAATATAAGAGCTAATACTGAAAAACTATTAGAAGAAAACATAGGGATAAATCTGCATGACTTTGGATTTGGCAATGGATTCTTAGAGATTTGACACTAAGGGTTTTATCGTTGCTCTCTAGAACGTGCGGAGTAGGGACCAGGGATATTTGACACCAAGAACATGAACAACAACAACAAAAATAAATTGGGCTTTATAAAATTAAAAGCTTTTGTTCTTCAAAAGATATTATCAAGAAAGCAAAAAGATAACCTATAGAACAGGAGAAAATATTTGCAAATCATATATCTGATAAGGTAGAAGTTCCTTAATTGACCTTTACTTCACCACATTTCATGATTAATCCCTCTCTCCACTTTCTCTGCAAAGCATCATGACTGCTGCCTGCAGCCTGCTGTGTTGTAGTAGCAATTAATGGCTGCTTATATGGACCTGTGCACTTGTGTTTCCTCCAGCTGAATTTTATGTTTACCAGACAATAAGCTGTGTGTGTGTTTATGCAAGTTTTACTTAAGTTAGCTAAATATTATATAAACCAATTAAATATGAGAGCAAAAAGATATTTCTCAGAAAATAAAGTTTAATGCTTTGGAAAAACCTGATGAAAATGAGTCAATAAAAAATTGCTTTTGAACTCCAAGGTCAAGGGTTCACATTGCCATACTGGCCAGCCACCATAAAAACAAAACCCCAAAACAAATAAAAATTGCTTTTGGATTTGGTGTGGATGAAATCAGCTGTAAACTATTGTGAAAAAATTGTAAAAATTCGATAAGGATTTTGTATTCAGATTGCTTAGCAAGTGTCTTTATTAATTTTCATTAAAGTCATTAATCTACATTAAAGAAATGAAAACTGGAAAAATGAAAGTATTGACTACAGGGGTGTTTAATGCCAGAAAGAAGGTATGTAATACCAATCAATAGAGTCCCATACACAAAGAAAACACCTCAGTCTTACAACAGAAGGTTGGTGAATGAATGTATATTTATATGTTTAAATGAAAATAAGATAATATTTATACAATTTTTATGATTCCATCAATCAGTCAACTTTTTAAATGAACAGTTGTGTCCAATTTGATCATTCTGGGTAAAGAGAGTTTTTGCTGTATCTGTTATCCAAAGACATCACTCCGACTATAATTCAGTCTAACTGTGAAGAATTTTGTAATCACTCATGTAACAGATATTTCTATGATAGATTTCAGGACTAGTTGACTTGGCAGCTCTACAGTGTCATCAACAAGCCATATCTCTTTTCTGCTGTCTTCAATGTATTTTCCCTTAGGCTGGCCCCTGTCAAGATTACAAGGTGGTTACAGTATGTCCAGAAGCAGAAAGATCTCCAGCCATTTTCTTTCTCCTTTATAGGAGCAAGGAAACCTGTCCCAAAAACGCCTTAGCAGTCTACCCACATGTTTCATTGCCCAGAAATGGGTCACCTACCCATCCAGCTTTTAGCAAGGACTTTTAGCAAGGACTCAGACTTTAACCCTGAAGTGGTTTAGGGTGGGTGATGGGAGCGACTTTCCTGATTGTAGAGTCCTGATTCCAATTTTCTTTTGTTCTATGAGTTATCCAAAAATTTTCCCCAGCTACATGAGCTAACGTATTTACTGTTTTGCTTAAGCAGGTTTGAATTGGATTTCTGTCACCTGTAACTTCAAACATAGTTAATACACTGTCTGAGGACGTATCTGAGGATAGAATTGTGATTTTCCTTAGAATATTCACTTTAATATCTGGCTTAATGAACTATTGAGGGGCAACTCAAGTCTATCCCAGAATTTTTCCAAGGCTGGTATTACTAAGTACCTATTGTAGCCATAGGAAAAAACCCTCAACTTGGAAATTATCAGTGGCCAACTTAGGCACTGTAGCTTGTTCCTGATAAATGCTTCAGGATAAATGAGTTGTAAAGGTTTTCCCTGGGAGATGTTATTCCAGCTAAATGTGGAGAGATATGTTTAAAGAGATATTTGGGGACGATTACCAGACTAAATGGAATAGTTTTAGAACAGTTGATCTTGAGTTACTGTTGGTGCAGCTAATTTGATATCAGAAGTTGTCTCTTTGGGCTATTCATATTTTGTAAAAATATAACCGTATAACCAGTGTAGAGAACACTTACCTTTAGGTTTCTTATAGTTGAGATCCATGCACTCAGGGGACACTCTTATTGTTTTGCATTCAAAGCAAATATGAGTGGAATTTTAATTAGTAAGGAGAGGTGATGGGAACTGAATTGATCAGAGATCTCAGGACAAGAGGTTAGGATCCGCCCATTATAGAAAATGTTTGGTGTTTTCACAATAAGAGACTTAGGGCTTTGGAACTTAGTATGTCCAGGTACACTCAGGGAGAAGCACTGAACTAAATGGAACCTGGAAGGAATAAGCATGCTGGAAGAATTTAGCATTTTTCTATCTGTGGGATTTCAGTAAAGTTATAACTTTTACTTGTTTCCTGAAAGACAAATAATGGGCAATGTGGAAAAACAGACTGGGTTTAGTGCAATTTCAGGACAAGAATATAAAGTTAATGTGGTAAAACAAATCTTTCAGCATAGTGGTCGTTTAAATTCTTTAACTGTATTGAAAATGGCTGACAGCAACCATGTAATGACTGTCAAGACGGAGAAATGACACAACTCCAACACTGTCTGCACCAGGTGGAGTGTTTTTAGTAGTCCTAGCATGCTGTGGATTGACAACAAAATTGTATGTTGTTCAAGGGGATTTATAATAAACCAAGTGGCCACAAACGAAACTCTTCTGTATTCAGTGGCTAGCACTGAAAAATTTGGGGTTTCTAAAAATGAGGAACAATTTGATAATCATCTGAGCACCAGAGCATCTGCAAACCAATTTCATTTGCTTAGAGCTGGGTATTGAAAGAATCAGTAGTCAGACTTGAAAAGGCTCCTTTGGTAAAGTAGGACAGCTTATGCTACACCCAAGAGACTGCTAGTCTGCCAAAACTTGGTCAGCAACTTTTATTTAAAGGTGTTTTACCATGTGGTTTTCTGAGAAAGCTAAAGATCAGGTCTCAGAGTCTAGCACATAAGCATTAATAAATCATGTTCTTGAACTAGGGCAGGTGATATCTATATTTTGGAGGTAAAATTCAAATGGTTTGTGGAAAATGGGGGAAAGAAATTGACATGGGTGGTGAGTAGGTAGAGGGGGTGATTTTTTGGACAGGATGGTTAATAAAATATTTACTATGACTGCAAGTCTCTACTCAGTTTTCTATGACCTTTGTCAGGGTTTATTTCCACTAAATCAAAAAAGACGTAAGAGTGTTGAATTTCAGAACTTAAAAATATGAAACCAGCTTTGTAATATGGGAAGAGATTTTGAACTGTGGTAATTATTTCTTTATTTACAAACCGACTTTGCTTCCCAGGACAGAGGACAAATCTTTCCACTTCTGCAAAAGAGAAATCAAATATGATATTCCATTAGTATTTAAGACAAAAATGAGACTTTCATAATCTTGAATGAGAGATACTTGTTTCTAGCTGAGATTTCCTACCCAGAGTAGCACTGCTTTACACAGTGATATTTACCACTACCTCTGTTTGTGTGATATTATGTGATAGCTGTATCTAATTTTTTAAGGGAAGAAAATAAGCAGTGAGAGAGACTAGAAAATAAGAAATGTTAGAAAAGTCAGAATATGTTGTGTATTATTTTTAACCCAGATTATCCGTTTATTACCCCATTTCCATTCAGTATATACATTTATTAGTATTTGATAATGAAGGGTTACCTAGTACAGATTATTTTCATATCATCATTATACCTTGTCAAATGGTGTGGTAGATGATCTTAGATCTGTGTTGTATTTTGTAGGAAATGTTTTCTTGGGCTAAGTGAACAAGGGCATCTGTGCTCTTTTTATTATTTATTTTCCAAATTGTAATGACCTATAGAAAAGCCCCCACTGCTCTCTTTATCACTCCCCACCCCCATGAATTTAAACACTTTCCTCTGAGAAAGAGATGGAGACATTTACAGGGATTGGGGGGATCCGGAGTTGGAAGGAATGGCATAGCTAGTGCTTACCAGAGATTGTGTTATATATTATTTAAACAGTGAAGGTAAATGTTGTGGATCCTGGAAGCAGGAGTAGTACTGAATTTAGAGTCTCTTTCCTGAGGCGTTTTGAGTCTGAAAGGTTCAGAAGAAGACAGAGAATATAGAATAAAAATTGAAGAGGCTGTTTTTGAGGTGAAGACTGGAAGAGGTGACATAGGAAGACTGAGGGGTCAGGAAGGCCTTACCAAGCAGGGTTATGAAAGGTTTGAAAGAGGCACAGATGGAACTAGAGAGATAAAGTAGGACTTATGTAGCAGCATGCTTACTTTTAGGTGGCTCAGTACTCTCAGTACTTTTGAGTGGCTCAATTTTTACTTTATCTTAGAATATCTCAGAGAAGTGCAACATTTATAAATGATAAACAGCCTCTTGGGAACTTAAGATCTAGTAAAGACCAAAGTGGGCACAATAATTTAGGAGGGAAAGACTCTGGGGACCAGCCTTCATGCATAGTCTAGTAATGTTAAGTTTAACTGAGGTCTGGCCACTGGCCAGCGTTGTCTTCTTGGATTGCTGGCTCTGGAGTTGTTAACCTTTTGCCTTGGGCTGGGATCTGGCCTGTCTAGAGGTTCCTCATCGGAGCACAGGAATTAAGAATAAGTAGTGGCTGTGGGTGGCCCCAGGCTGGAGCTATGCGTAAAGGGATGGGGTGAGAAAGAACAGCTGTCTTCTCTTCGTGATGTAGGTGAATAGCAGCACACCATTGACCCACAACTCTTGATTGAACCAAAAATTCTTCAGTATACTTGGGTAGAAAGGCCTTCGGGATCAAGGCTTAACTTTTTTACTCTTGTAAGGTTTAGAATCATGGGCTAACTAGAAAGTTGGTAATTTGGACTTGTAACCCATTAAGTCCTAGAAACAGCTAAGGCTGGTCTCTCAGACTGGCTTGACTCTATCAGAGACAGAGCAGACCAACAGGCCACACAAAGGTTGGAAAAATGTCAGATCTTGTATACTTTCCCCCTCCCACCCAGCCCTCCCTAAAAACTATCCATAACTTTGAAAGAACATTCCTCCTAAAACTTCTGCCCCAAGATAAATTGAGGAAACCCTTAAAACAACAGTTTTTCCCCCTTTTGGGTTTGGATGTAATTCCTCTCTGTGGGCAGATCTTAGGCATTCTTTGGAATGAATACAAACAGCCCTAGCATGGGGCTACCCTTGTACAAGTGAATACCTAATAAATATTACTTGAGGAGAGTAAATGAGCTAGGAGGCAAACTGATGCTTTCAGCTTTGGAAGCACTGGAAGCATCTATTAAGCTCCTTACCTTCATGGGTCACTGAGCCAAGGATGGTACAAAATACATTGGCAGATGTGACTTCTGCCTGGGGAGACTTAGGGCACCATTTGTGAGCTCATTCTTGTGTGAAATTTACCTCTGTTATCATTCTCAGCTGACAAACAAGTAAATAGTGGTTGGGGCAAGGAGTAATAGTGGGCAGCAGAAGGCTAGCATTCAGGTAGACTGTACCCCAGTGCATCTCTTTTGTTCATTCCATGTTCCTTTCCCATTGAGTGGTGGAAGTACTTTTAAAATATAGTCGGACCTCCACATCCAAGCATCCATGAGTTCCTCACCTGTGGATTCAGCCAACCAAGTATGGAAAATACAGTTGTCCCTTATATACACAAAGGATTGGTTTCAGGAATCCCACAGATATCAAAATCCACGGATGCTCAAGTCCCTTATGTAAAATGTCATAGTATTTGCATATAACTTACCCACATCCTCTCATATACTTTAAATCATCTCCAGATTACTTATAATACCTAATACAGTGTAAATCCTATGTAAATCCTGTGTACTGGTTTTTAAATTTGCTATTTTTTAAATTGTTGTATTGTTATTTAAAATTTTTTTCCTAAATATTTGAATCCACAGATGTGGAACTGTGGATAGGGATCGCCAACTATGAGTATATTTGAACAACAACAAAATAATAAAAAAAACTGATGATATTTTATTGTTAACCTCTTATTTAACCCATCAGTGGTTTTTTTGGCAGCTGACCTATATGGGGAACTGAACCCTTGATCTTGGTGTTACAAGGCTGTGCTCTAACGACTGAGCTAACAGGCAGCGCCTGTCAGCAGTTTGACACATGATATCTACTTAGCGCATTTTTTGAACTCGTCCCAAGGACCTTGCTGTATTCAGGACACAATGATGACACGGTTCCTTTCTCTAACCTTCAAGGAGCTAACAATTTAATAGTGAGTTATAGTGACTTAAAGTGTATCCCACAAATATGTTTAAATGTTAAAATATTTTGAATAAAAAAAAGTTTTATCTTCTCATTAGAACTTTTAAATTTTAAAATGTTTTTCTGATAACAGTAGTAAGGAATCTAAAGTTAACACTTTCTAGTGAAGGAGATATTTTTGGGTTGAGAGTCCTTGCTAGGACTCTTGAAATTGCTGTTTATTTTTTCGTTCTTCCATTCACGTAGCAATTGTTGACTGTCCCATAGGTGCCAAATAATGTACTAATCTCTGGAGACATTAAGTTGAACTTGAAGACGTAGCTTCTGCCTTTAAGGAGCTTACAATCTATTGGGGAAATATATAGTTGCAAAACAGGATGAGAATGCTGTGGTAGAGATACATAGAGGGTGCTGTGGAAACACATGGAAGGAGACCCTGAAATCCAGCCTGATGTGATAAATACTTATTAGGCTGCTCCAACTAGAAAGAGCTCTTTGGAGGCTGTGAAACAATATGTGCTATTGAATTCAAAATTACAATGAAGATGGCCTAAGTAAATTCAGGGGACTGTCAGTGCTTCGTTATTTTACAAATGGATAACACAATGTTCCTCTGTGAGGTAGAGTCATTAAATGTACCACTAGGGTGATTGAGTTATCTTCCCAGTCCTTTTTCTGTGCATATTTTTTCCTTTAAAAAACAAAAATGCAGGACTGGCTGGTAAGCTCACTTGGTGAGAGCACGGTGCTGGTAACACCAAGTTCAAGGGTTCAGATCCCCATATTGGCTAACTGCCAAAAAACAAAACAAAAATTTAGTAATTTTATAGCTCCTGTTTTATATCCTGCTATACATATGTAATCTTTTCATGTCAGTAAACATTCTTATATGTTTCTCAACATTTTATCATGAAAAATTTCAAACATAGAGCAAAGTGGAAGGAATTTTACAGGAAAGACCTATACTTATCATCTAGATTCTACCGTTAACATTGTTCTATACTTGCTTTATCACATATTCATCCATTTATCCATCATTCTCTTTATCCATTAGTCCATCTTAATGTTTTGATACGTTTCAAAGTAAATTGCAGATATCAGGAAATATCCTCTAAATGCTTCAGCATACCTATCATTAGTTAGAATTCAATATTTGTTGACTTTTTCTTTTGATACAAAATTTGTACTCAATGAAAAGCATAAATCTTAAATGTGTATTTGCTGAATTTTGACAAACACATATTGCCTGTATAATCCAAACTCTATCATGACATAGATTACACAACATCATCATCACTCTAGAAAGTTCTGTCATGACCCTTCCCAGTCAGTTTCCAGCCCCCACCCTTCCAGAAGCAACCACTAATTTTTTTTTTTACTGTAATTTTGTTTTGCCTGTTCTATGATTTCATTTATTGAAGTCATACAGTATTTACTTTTTTTGCGTGGTGCTTCTTTCACTCAGTGTAATGTTTTTGAGATTCATTCAGGTTGTTATATGTTTCAGTAGTTTGTTCTTTTTTATTGCTGAGCAGTATTTCGTTTTATGAACATACTGCAGTTTCCCTATGCTACTGATGGGCATCTGGGGTATTTTCATTTTTTAGCTATTATGAATCAAGCTGCTATGAGCATTCTTCTACAGATCTTTTTGTGGATATGTACGTGTGTGTATGCATATACATATGTGTATATATATAAGTATGTACATTACATTCACATTCATATGCATATATTCTCATTTAGCATATATTTTCTGTTTCTTTTGGGTAAATACCTAGGAGTGGAATGGCTTGATCATAAAGTAGGTTTATGTTTGCCTTTATAAGAAACTGACAGGCCTGTTTCCAAAGTGGTTGTTCTATTTTACATTTCTACCAATAATATATGAGAGTTCCTGTTGCTTCATATCTTTGGGTTGTCAATTTCTTAATTTTGGTCATTCTGATTGGTATATAGTGGCATAATGATTTTGAACACTTTTTAATTGCTTCTTGGCCATTTGTGTATCTTCATTTGTGGAGTGTCTATTTAATTCTTTATTCTATTTTTTAAAATTGGGTTGAGCTGCTGGGAGTTCTTTATATGTCTGGGTACCAATCCTTTATCAGATGTATGTTTTGTGGATCTTTATTTCCATTCTCTGACTTGCTTATTCATTTTCTTAACTATGTCTTTGATGAGAATTCTAACATTTTTGACAAAGTTGTATTTGTTATTTTTCTTACATTATTGCTTTTTGTGACCTGTCTGAGAAACTGTTGCCCATTCCCCAGGTGATAATATTCTCTGTTTTCCTCTAAAAGCTCTATGGTTTTAGCTTTTACATTTATATCTATGTTACATCTCAAGTCAGTTTTTGTGAGTAACATGAGGTAGGTGTCAACGTTAATATTTCTCCATGAAAATATCCAGTTATTCCAGTACCACTTGTTGAAGAGATTTTTCTTTTCCTATTGGATTGCATTGGTGCCTTTGTTGAAAGTCGTGACTGTATGTGTGAGAGTCTATTTCTGGGTTTTTCTAATTTGTTTCACTGATCTACTATGAGTAGTCTTGTGCCATTTTCAACAGTTGTATATTGAACAGATGTTCCATAAGTCATATGAGTTCATTTGGCCATTATTGGACATTTTGAAGTTTATAATTTTTTGCTATTAAAAACAGTACTGTGATGTATGTTAGTTCTGTTGTTTAATCTTTGATTAAGTACAAGTGATAGAAATAATTTATAAACAAAATTCAAGGCAAATATGTACAAGTCTAACTTTATTATTTAGTTTTATATAGTATATTCTAATTTTTAATTCCGTGACTAGTTAGAGTGCCTGCTATTGACAAGAAGGTAGAGTTAGTGCTGTGACTAGCAGCCATGAAGTCCTTGTTAGTTGAGAGAAGGAAATTCACTTTTCTTCTAAATTTCATTTATGGATTTTTCTTTTTATGGACAAGCAAAGTTATTAGAGTGGAGAAGTATAAAGACTAAAAACTTCAAAAGGACTTTCTTATAACTTATTATTCTCCTTGGGTCCCATAATATATTGTAAATATGTATTTGCATGCATGTCAAGTGATTGAAAATGAGAAGCAGATATTTGATCAATTGTTTAAAGGCGTTTACTCAATTACAGAAACCGAACAGTGGTCATGACTCATGTCGTGTGTACTGTCAGATGTGAGAGGTTGTCTGCTTTAAGCTTTTTAATATGGTAATCAGAAAGACATTTAATTGTGTAAATGATCCCCAAGGTGCATGTTTTTCTTTTATGTGAGCATATATATAAAATTATACCACTGTGTGAAGTGTTTGTAAATGCCTAGCTTCTTTACATGATAATTTATCCATTTAGAGGAGTAATTTGCTGTATATAGGCCACCGCAGATTTCACTTTAAGTATTTGTGATGTTTTTCTTGGGGAAGATGGATTTTAAGAGAGAAACAGTTATTTTGGGTGAATAATACTTTTTTTCTTATTCTTTTCCATTTGAACAGTGAAATAATTGTACATCATAATCTTTTAAGAGGTTTTCTTGTATTTACCATAATAAAAATTAATATCTGTGATGGAAGGACTACTGTACTGGAAAATGACAATTTTCATAAATTATTTAGTTGTCTCTGCAGTTTAATCAAGGTTTGATAGCTGCAGCTTGTGGCAAGCTAGATTTTGGCAAAGCAGAAACACAGAAGACTGTACCCAGAGCAGTATCATGGGAACCCTGTATAAAAATGGGTTCTTCACACTTTTATATATGCCTTTTAATTTGTCAGTAATTTAGAGACTTCCTTTCAGGGCATCATTTATGTTTAACCAAATAAGAACTCTTATCTATGTGAAACTTTCTCTATCAGACTATGATCTATCATAAATAAAATCAGAACCTTTTGGAAGGTTACCCCCCTTTTCTGTCTTTCCTCCCTTTTCTGAGGGGTGACATGAAAGAGCACAACCAAGTGAGTCAAAAGCCATTTACCCTCCATTCCAGCCCCACTGCTGATCCCAGCCCCACTGCCGATCCCAGCCCCAGTGCCGATCCCAGCCCCACTGCCGATCCCAGCCCCACTGCCGATCCCAGCCCCAGTGCCGATCCCAGCCCCACTGCCGATCCCAGCCCCACTGCCGATCCCAGCCCCACTGCCGATCCCAGCCCCACTGCCGATCCCAGCCCCAGTGCCGATCCCAGCCCCAGTGCCGATCCTGTTTCTGGATCATGGTGGATATAAGGCACGGCAGCCACTCTAACGCAGACCCAACCTGGATTAAATCTGTTAGATGGTTTGAAATAGGACTGTTGGTTTTAGTTGTACTGGCCTCATAGTTCTCAGGTGTGTCCTGGAGTGAATTGCATGAGTCCTGGGGTGAACTCGATATCTGGTTATTCTCGTTAAAAAAATTTCTCCTTTCTCACGGAACCAGCTGGACATCCTCAGTCATTCTCTGTTGAGGAATCTCCCTGTGGAAAGTCAGTGGACATTTGACCAGGTTGGGAGAGAGGAAGGTCACTGCTGGCTGCTGACTGCCACACATTCCCTTCAGTAGCTGAATTTCCCTGCCTATTCTCCTAATGAGAAATAAGCCAGAAAATGGGACAGAACCAAAACCAAAACCATAAAACAAGCTTAAGACGAATTTCATTCTTTGGCTCTATAATCTTCTCATCTAATCATCTTATTTTCAGCAACTTTTGATAATGTGGCTTATGTGTATAAAACCAATTTAGGTGTTCTTTCTCTCTTTTTTTCGTTCATTCATTCAACTGGGAGATTGTATGCTCATGCAATTCCAAAGTGGAAGCTCAGAATTCAGAACAGTTCTGCCTCCTTGCCTTTATGCTGTGATCTTTAACATCCCCATCATGGAGAGTGTATTTGGCTTTGTGATCAATTTAGCTGTCTGGTGTTTGTGATTTTCTCTGAGCCGACTCTTGCTGCTAATGAACATGATCATTTACACAGTGTCACTGTAGTATAGGTATGTTAAATAATTGATCAGGCCATGGCAGGTAGAGAATGGCAAATACAGTCCCTTTGTTGCTATGGTAATACATTTGGTTGAGGGGGCTGTTTGTCATTTGGACCACATGGATCTGGCACCTGTGACATAATTGCCTGTGGTTGAGGTAGTTGGAGGAGACAATCAACTTAAGAAGAGGTGGCATTTTGAAGCAAATTAATGTATATTTCAGAGTTTGGGGCTTACCATTGTGGAGTGACTTATTCTTCTCTGTGTAAAGGCACATTCTTAGCTAATGCATCAGCATAGAGAATGAGTCAAGTGACAGATTTGTTTACTTGCTAACACAGTGGGATTTGATCATTTATTGTATGAAATGGTTATTGTGTGAAGTTTGCATTCTTCCCTGTATTATCCCTAGGAGGGCACCCTGTAAGTGAAATTGATTCCATATTTATTAGGGATTCTGAAGGGAAAGGACAAAATATTCTCTCCTTTTATTCTCCATTAAAAAAAAAATCGTAAGTCTTTAAAGGTAGGGGCTATGCTTATGTATTCTTTCAACAAATATTTATTGAGCATTCAACCAGGTGCTGTTAGGGGTTAGGAGTAAGCAAAGCAGTTATGGTCCCTGCCCTCACAGAGGTGACACTGTAGTGGACTATGTCCATTTATCTTTGACTTCCTCTTTTAGCACTATCCTTTGCTGTACGGAGAACTTTCTCAGTAAGTTTTTACAATAGTTTTTCTCCCCAGTACTGTCTTCTAATATGTTTTTCTTCCAGTGGTTTATTAATACCATTTGTCAGCAACCACGACAAGAGTTAACAAAAGCTTAAGTGACATAAGCACAGGCCTTTTCATTGATCTATGTCCTTCGTATCCATCATAGCTTAGCTCCAGTTTTGCCTTCACCATCGTGCCATCCAAACCAACAGCAATTTCTTTCTGGAGATTTCAAGCAGTTAATGAGACATATTTTGTCCTTTTAAAAAATGTTATTACTAAATCTTTCATGTGTTCTCGCCATGTCTTAGATGTGTTGGGGCAGGAAAAAAAGCTGAAAGCCAGTAGTCAAGCCCCAGTATCTTTATTTTATGGAGAAGGAATTTTATTTTATGGAGAAGGAATTTTATTTTATGGAGAAGGCCTTCTCTATAGAGAATAATAAAAGAATATCAGGACTGGTATTGAAGTGTCCAGACTGCATGATTCTTCCTCTTTACTCTTCTTGGGCCATTTCTGGGAGGAAGCACCAGCAAGTGCCATGCTCTCAACTTGGAGTGGGAGTCTGTGACCATGGATGGCAAACAAGAGCTGACTCTAGGCTGACTGTAAACGTAGGCATAGTGGGTTATGACAGGTTAGAGAATGCAGAACTCACAGATGGAGCACTTTATCAGGAGTTTTAATTTGACACATCAAACAGTTGGAAACCACTTTAAGCTTCTGAGAAGAAGCTTAACATGAGCAAATTAATACTCGAGGGAGGATGCAAGAGACCCTTGCTACCATGTGTCAATGTGGGAGGGGGTGGGGAGGGCAGCAGGAGAGGAAGTGTTACCATTTGACAATGTAGAAACTCAAGGCTCTTTGATTTTGAGCTAAGATACTAGAGTAAATACATGACAGAAATAGGAATCAAATTCTCAAATGGCACATCAGCTCCATCTCTTTTGATCAACGTGGGCTTTCTGACTCTGAATTTTGATGATTATTTTATTTTCTTTTCACTTACTGAGGTATCATTCTAACATTGCTTAACCCTTGTTCCACGCTAGTGCTACCATAGCCCTGGGTAAAATAGACTGAAATTAAGAGAAACCTACTAGATTAAACAAAAAGAGAAATTTACTGAAAAGATTCTGGTATCTTCTGGAACTCAAGCTCAGCTGGGCCTCAGGGGGGACTCAAGTCAGGAATTAGAATGCCAGCTCAGCACTCTGTTCTATTTTCCTTCTCTGTCTAAGCTGGGCTTCACTTCACATAGCTAAACTGGGCCATTCTGTAGCTTCTGAGTTAAAGTCCCAATTACTGAAGCAACTAGAGAAACACATTTAGCACTTTTAATTTCTGATTTAAATTCCTGGGGGAGAAAATTTGATTGGCTCAGCCCATGTTTGGTCCCGTCAGCAAAGGTAAGGGGTTGGGTAGCCAGGCTCATGGGGTGCCAAGATGGCAGCCAGGTATTCAAGGCAATTCTTCAGTTGGAGGTATTGTGGGGCAGAGAAGAGGGGTTGGGCAGATAGCCCAACAAACTGAAAATCCCCACTTAAAAAGTTACTGAAATTCTTAAATAGTTGTTTTCTGTTTGTTGCGTAACTTTTTTGACATTTCTTTGTGGAATAATAAAGAATTAAATTTATTCTATCCATTTAATCAATTTCATCAGATAAAAACAATTCAGATCTGCAGCATTTTCTTGAAGCTAGTGTTTTGTTGCTCGCGTCTGCACTTCTCCACCCTGCTGGAAAACGAGTTGGTGTTTTTGTTTTGTTTTCTTCTAGTAACGTAGGAGTTGTGAAGTTAGAGGTCTGCCCTACTTTAGTGCAATACTCTGACAATTAAAATGTGAATTTTTGTGTATTAAGAAAAGTTCTGTTAATCATAAATCATATTTCTTTTGATTGTGTTTATACTCTTTCCGGAGAATATTCAGCCCTCCGAAGGTGTGCTAGCTTCAAAGATTCTGATTTTATTTATAGGCTTCAAAAAACACTCAATGAAATTTGTTGTAATTCACTGCTTATCTACTTGAACTACTGCCACTCAGTGCCAGAAGGTATCGAATCTTGTACAGTGAGAGAATAGAGTAAAGACCTTGTAGCTCAAAGCAGAAGCCCAAGTATTGTTATTTCAGTTATTTCTCATAACATATTAAGTGGACCCAGGTCAGTGGCTCCAGATCTGAATTTTTCTGCTCAGCCCCACCTCTGTGGGGTAAGTACTCTGTCAACACAGCAGCTGCTTTTGAGCCTGATTCTTCTGGTGGCTGAAGGAAAAGCTAACAAGAACAACAGTTTTCAAGCCAAGTTGAGTAGTGGTCTGAGGAAAAATAAATCTGGATAAATTATGCTTTGGCCTGTTATAGTACCCCTGTTTCCCTCTCCAGGTTTGATTTATGCAGGAGTACTTTTCTGCTGCCTCTTTAAAATATATGGTAAACAAAATTTCTGTTATGTGCAGATGTGAGAGAGGCATGGAAGCAGGTAGCTATGAAATGTACATCAAGGTGCCTGCTGAAACCCATTGTCTATTCTGTTGAAATATACAACTCACATATTTAAGCCAGAAAACATGAAGTGGAACCAATTGGGTTGTTGCCAGCCAGGTAATAAAGTAAGTGATAAATGGAAAGGGACGCCAAAGGTGCTCCAGAAAAGCTGGTGTGGGATTGCAGGCTGGGCGGGAGGAGGTGGGTGTTGGGGAAGGCTTGCTGGAATGGCCCCTGTGATTGATGCAGCCTGTTATTTGCACTGCCATTTTCTGAATTATGTGTTTGGGTGGGGGGCAGAGGGAAACTTTGCTTTTTGATTTTGTTGTTCTTATTTTGGTTTTTGTTTTGAAGGGGTTGGGTAGTCTTTGTTTTTTCATTCCTTAATCAAAACTTATCTCAAAGAGAAAACCAGCAGTATTTGGCTTTGTTTCAATCTCAAGACATGTTAGAGTAATGTTTTTTTCTACTTCAAAGGAGGCTGTAAATGATGGCAAAGGTATGAGGGCTTCTGGACTATGGTATTTCACTTCATGGAACTTCTTAAACCTATATATGCTTGTTATACCTGGGGTGTTCCATGCCCCCCTCTCTCTTGCCCCGCGGTCATTTCCTTTGGTAGTCTTATCTGTGAGAGGCATCTTGAGCCTTTCTCAGCTACATGGATCATGTAATTTCTCTCTCCCAATCTGCTCAGTGAGGTCCAACAAAGCAACTTGGTGAATGATTGAATGATTCTCTGCTCTCCCATGGCCTATTTCAGAGTTTGGTATAGGCTCCCCACTAATCTGCAACATAACCAGCGGCACTTTAGACAAGCCTAAGTACAAAATGGCGCCGCCCACCTCCTCCCCTCCCCTTCCCTTTATGAGAAGCCTCCTGACTTAAACAGAAACTCCTTTTGCTTCTGCAAGGACACAGTTCTCCACCCTGATCCACATTAGCATAATGCCCCTCCTTGATGGTATCAGCCAGCCCTTGGCGCACTACATGAGCTCTTCCACCCCCACACCTGGTGCTGTCCCCCATTCTCAGGGCAGCCCCGGGCTGTTCCCCACTTTGAGCGCAGCCTGGTAGATTCTTTTCCTTTAATAAATCTTGAACGGTACCGGCATCTAGGCTCACATTCTTTCACCCGCCTGCCTTATCTTTGGTTGCAAAGAACGGGTGATGCTCTCCTATGACCTCAGGTAGCAGGAAGTTTATTGTTAGATCCTAGGAAAAGGGAACAGCCAGGCTTCCGGCAGGCAAGGCAAGGGCTGAGGGGAGCTGGACATTGAGAGGTTGGAATCAAAAGGCTGTTTGGATCCCCACTGCTCTGGGAGCCTCAGCTAAGGGGTTGTGGACTGTCATTCTGGGAGTCTGCCATCACTGTAACTCAGCAGCTCTCCAAGCTGTTATTCTTAGGGTCTGTCTGCTTCACTGCCTGCTACCAGTGAGCTCTACTTCCTAGTTCAAATCCCGGAGAGAATTTGAATGGCTCAGCTACTCTATCAGCGTCTCTGACAATAAATGACACCACAGGTCGATGGCCAGCCTAGGGATTGGTTGCTTTCAGATTAGGTTCCCACCTCTGGTTCTATCATGTTCTGTTCCGTATGACCTGTAGGTCAGTGGTATGTTTTAGTACAGAAAATCATTGTCTAAAACTGCCCCCTGTCTCCCTTAGAAGGGGCGGAGCATACCCACAACTGGGATGAAAGGCGTACCCCTACACCCACAATATTCCAGTATAATGGAGATTATTATTCCCATATTGAAACTGAGGAAATTGGGGTCAGAAGAAGTTAAGTACTTTGCTTATAGACTTAGGTAGCAGAGCTGGGATTTGAAGCCAGATTTATTTGACTCCACTAGACTACAACAGGTTTTTAAATTTTGAGTTCTTGTGGGAAAGGGGGAGGGGGAGTATGGGAGGAATTGGTAAAAGGCCATGAAAAACAATTACCGTGTATAATGTTGAATATACTAATTGTCCTGATTTGAGCATCACGTATTGCACACAGATATTGATATTCAACTCTGTACTCCACAGCTATGTACAATCAACTTTTGCAATTAAAAAAAAAATTGATTTCTTCAAAGATGAGGTGGCGCCATGTTGAAGCTTCATCAATAGTGCTGGCCCTTTCTCATTCTTGGAGGGACTGGGGCTGTGAGATTTCAGATCTCTTTTTCCCCGTGCCTGATAATCAAGATAGTGTCACATTTTTCCATCACTAAGAAAAGGCCTTCTAAAAAAGATTCTGAGTTTTCAGCTACTGAAAAGAAATAGTCAAAACCGAATGCTTTGGGGTGATACTGTTCTCACTGTAGTCTAACTGAATTAGGGGTTGGGTTGAGGCAGTTCTTCTACTGAGAACTCTTCATCTGAGTTGAGGAGCGCTAGAGGCGGGCGTTCCTGAAGCAGATCCTGTCCGTCCTGCTCATTTCCCCTTCACAGGTTCTGCACGTGGGTTCTCCTCCCTATTTGGGGTCTTATGGTTGCGCTTTAGCATGCGGAGGCTAGGGACCAGCGAGGGAGCTTGGCAGCTGGCACATAGCAGGCGCACAACACATGTTTGTTGGATAACTGGGTAAAAAGTGGGCACCATCGTGGTTCTACTGCCTCTCCTCAGATAGACATCGCCTTGATGTGTCCTTCTTTCCTCAGGCTACAGCCTTCCCCTTTCTCTGTGTTCAAGTTTGACCGGAGAAAGTAAATTTTCTGATACTTGTTTGGGGAATCTTTGGAATTCCTGTTGGGCTTCTCTAGTGGTTCAACATTCGACTTCTGTGGTTCTGTTTTTAATCTTGTAACCTGTACTGGGAAAATGTTTGTGATTGCCAGCTCCTTCTCCTTTCTGCCCCTTCCCCTCTTTGACATTGCCTCTTTGGTGGCATTGTAGTGATTAACAGTATAGATTTTGGAGCCAAATAGACCTGGGTTCAATTCTCTGCTCTGACACATTCTGATGATGGGTGATCTTTGGCAAGTCGCTTAGGTCCTCTGAGCTTGGGGCATCAAAAAAGCACTTAGAGCAGTGCGTGGCACGTGGTAATGACTCAAGAAAAGTTAGTTGCTACTAATATTATTATAGTATTATCATATACTATAATATTACTGTAATGACTCATGAAAAGTTACGTGCTGCTAATAATTATTATAACTGCAATCATGATAATTATTGCTTTTCTTTCTCAGGGCTGTTAATATTCTTTATTCCCAAAGGGGGGAGCTCTTAACTTTGGTCTACAGCAACACAGTAATGGACAGGAGCTTCAATGCATGGTTTTTTTGTTTATATTCTGTTGTCACACTAGGGTTTGAAGCATTTCAAGTGTTATAAAGCAAATTTCGTATGAAGATAATTATCGTGCTTCTGATGTAGTTGGGAGCTGAGGTGTTTTAATTAATGATGTGCCAGCAACCCTTTCAAACAGGGTGAAGTGTGATTTATAAGGCGTTCATCTACTTGGTCATAATTAGGGACATTTGGAATACTCAGGCATAATATCTGCTGATTTGTACACAGTCATTAAGCAATCAAGTTTGAATCACCCAGTGACCAGACTTTCATGGGATCAGGTTCCAATTTTTCAGGAGGAGGAGCCAATGATGCTTTTTCTTCTCCCCTGCCGATTTTTCCCCCAGACCCTTTCTTCACACTCTGTGTTCATGTAAAACAGCCCCACTGTACATTTTTTTTAAAGCCTGATTTTTGTAGAATTTCTCTTCTGCATTATTTTCCTTTTTGCCTTATGAACCAGTTTGGCTGAATCTGTCTGTTTGAAAATAAAATTTTCATGTAGCACTGACTGTTTTGTGGGTGTTAAAGGTGATTAATAATAGAAATGAAAAAGGTGAAGTTAGTGCCATAAGAATCAGAAGAAAGAGAGAGAAAAGTAAAAAACTTGAGAACTGAAAGTGACTGTTAATTGCATATCTAACCCCTCATTTTTATAGATTGAGCTCTGTAAGGACAGGGACCATGTTTGACTTGTTCAGTGTTGTATTCCTTGTACCTAGCACTGGATCTGGTGCAGAGTAGAATTTGTTGAATAAGTTGATGGGCAGATGGAGGCCCATTGGTACGTATGTAAATTACATTGGTATCTATGGGGACAGACCCTGGGCCAGAATCTGGATCTCCAGGACCCAGTAAGAGATGTATAAAGAAGAGAATAAGGTAAAGAAGGCAAGAGTTTTTAAAAAATCAACATAGGAATATATAAGGAATGTATAAGGAATTTACAAAACAGAAAATGTAAATTTTGCTCAGTAGTAATTCATATGGAAGGAACATAGAGTATGTGGATGTGTGGCATTGCATAATTCAATGCTGCTATTTGATTATTTTTCAAAAAGCAGAAGGTTGAGTAGCTGCATAACAATTTTGTCATTGTTCTGTATCTTTTCTGGTTTTGTCATTTTATTGCTTAAACCAGGATGACTTTTCAAGCTTAGAGTGTTCATTCCCCCCCCCCCCCCTTTTCCACCTTAGGTTTATAGTCACTGTATTGAATTCCATTTAATTTCAAAACTATTTTCCTTGCTATTAATGGCAGATTACGTAATTTCTAATCCATTTTCACTTGTCAAAGTCTTTATACCTTAAGCGGGTCAAAAGCTAGTACCTCAGATATCTTAATTCAGCATGATTTTGTGTTTTAGCCCAGTTCTCCTAACGTGCTCTCTGTGGTGCAGGCTTCATGGATCAGGCACTCTTCCTTTTTCCACTCCTGTGGCTGCTCCCGCTGCCGACATCCAGAGGTGCCGCAGGGCCTCTTGGAGGATGATGGATTTACGCTCCTCTGGCACTGCAGCCCTTCCAGGCAGCATAATCAGTGGTCTCTCCTACCCTTACGTTCTGAAGCTGGGCAAGGATTTTAACTCCTGAATCAGGTTTTTAGAAAGGAAGCTCCTGGTGGTGGCTTTCTCGGGTAGGAGTGGAGTAGGGGAGGGGATGGACATTTCCTGGAGAGGAGAGCAGAGATTGACCATCAGCCTCTTCCCCTCATTCCCTTTTCAGCTCAGGGACATGTGTTCATGATTGTGATCTGTGGTGAGTGGCAGTGTCCTCAGAGGATGCGTGTGAGGACCTCCCCTCTTTCCTTGTTAGAGAGGATCTGTCGGCATTTTACCTTGGTGATGTTTTCTCAGGTGAGCACAACACTTGACTGTCAGGTAATACTTGTAGCCCCGGAGGGGTGGGGAGAGTTCAGTACAAGCCACCCACTAAAGCGCTGGAATGGATATATGTAAGGGAGCCAGTTTAAGGGATGTTTTTAGTGGCATGTAGGATGTATTTCCTTTAGGTCCCTGGAGCACATATTATGACTTCCAATTATGTAAGCATCTGGAAAAATTAGTTTTGAAAATCCCTAAAGTATGCCCGTAGACCTGCTTACCAATTCATCCCTAATTATTTATTGATTATGTACCACGTGAGCAGGCCTGGCCAGCCCCAGCTCGAAGAGAGTAGTAAAATTTGGTCTAGGTTTTCTTTTAACTGTCATTCTAGTTGTGATATAGGTTATTAAGGAAAGCCCATTTATCCTGAAATCAAGACAGATAGCTTCTAGGAGTTCTGAGTGGAGATTCATCTGTTTCCTCTGTCATTTTAGAGAAAGAGCCACACATGTACTTTCAGCAGTGGATTATGCACAATCAGCGGTGATGAATGTGTGAACATTTTTAATTAGTCTTCATGCTCTCTGTCTAATGTAATCAGAAACCCTGTATCGGAGTAGGGATTTATAATCAATCATTCATCGTCTTCGGAGGTGGATATAAACTCTTTTGCTTTTAGCCTGCAACTTAAAATATCTGCTTTAGAGAATTATTTTTTAACCAGGCAGATATCTGTAAGTGAAGTATATTTTGAGCATGTAGACTTTAAATCTCAAATTGCAGATTGCTCTGATTAAGTGTAATTGTGAGAATTAAGGTGTCTCTAGCTTCCAGTCTGTACGTAGAAAACCTACCAACAGACAAAATAGTGTTAGAAAGAGTATCAGACTGTCATCAAGGAGACCTGAGTTCTAGGCCCAGCTTTGCGAACCCCCAAGTGAGAAGAGGATTAAAATAGCTGCTATTTAAGTTCTTATTATGTTAATATTAACATTATGTTACTTATGTTAGAAACACTAATAGTAAAAAACATTTTTGGACCACTTAATATGTGCTGGCCACTGGGCTGTGGCACCATGCCTTACAGCAGGCATGTGAAGCCCGCATCCTCTCAGTCACTCCTACAGCGCCCCTCTAAGGTAGTCACTGTGAGAAGGCCACCTCTGTCTCTAGCCTGGGAATTCTTGGTGGGGAGGCTGATCTCTGTAGGCTTTTTAGATTTGTAGGCTTTCCAAAGATTTGGAGATGTCGGATATGAATCCACAATGGTTATCTAAATAAAGATTATTGAATTGAATATAGAGTCCTGGAGAGATGATTTTTTGTTTATCTTACAAAATTCTAACAAATTTCTGCACTTAAAATTGACAAATCAAATTTTCAAATTTAACTGACAACCAAGTAATTCTTGTGTTTTGATCTGCTATTAAAACAATTTTTCCCCTCAAAAGTGACATTCTAGATAATCCAAGAATCCTTAGTGTTGGTTCGCAGCATTAGAGAGCATGGAGAAAAAGGATCACTAATTATCGGGAGTATAAAGTGGTGCAGGTTTTTGGGAGCCCAGTTACATGAAAAGCCTTAAGATGCCCATGTCCTTTGAGCTTATATTTCTACTTCTGGGATGTTAACTTAAGGACAGAATCATGGGTGTGCTCAAATGTTTGGTTAAAATAATGTTCCTTGTGCACTGTTTATGACACTGAAAACCTGGAGGCAAACTAAATATCCAGCCATTAGCAGATTGGTTGAATAAACATATTTAACGTTAAATATGTCATTAAAATGGCGTGTATTGTTATGAAAAATAAAAAAGCAGTCTCTGTGGACCAGCCTTTTTTCCTTCAATAATTAAAAAAATTTAATCCCAGTGACACTTGTTAATTGTAGAAATTTAGAATATACAGATAAATAAAACTATTAAAATTAAACACATAAACAATCCCACTTTCCAGAACTACTTATTGACATTTTTGGTTTTGTCCTTTAGAATTTACATTGTATGCACATACATATGTATGTCTGTACATGTGCGTGAATGTGCATATTTATGTGTGTATTTATAATCACACACAGAGATATAAGTATGGTACTTTCTCACCTATTTTCTTCACTTACCAGTAGAGGACAGCCCACAGATTATATAGTTTAATGAGCATAGGGACCGTGCCTTGTTTGGCATGTCAAAGTTCCCAGTGCAAGAACAGTGCCTGGCACATAGTAGGAACTGGATAAATATTTGTGGGATAACTGAATATACTTTGACTGTCTTTCCAGGTCAACTGTTTAACTCCCAAAGATTATTTTGATGACTAGAAAGAACCGTATAGTGAGGATGTACCACATTTAGTTGTTTCTAGTGTTCGACTATGAAAACCAGTGCTGAAATAAATGCTTTTGTCACTAAATGTTTGACACACCATAAATGATTAATTACAGTTAATACCCTAAAAATGCAATTGTTGGATCAAAGGTTATGTGTATATTTCTCACTTTTGATAGCATTGTCAAATGTCCTCTGGAAAGGGTATGCTATTTTATATTTCCAGTAAAAGAATGCAGTGTCTGATTTCCTGATTTCATCTACACCTAAAAGCGTGGATCTTTTTTTTTTTTGGTTGAGATTTTTATTGAGATAATTGTAGATTCATATGGTATTGTAGGAAAGAATACAGAGAGATCCTTTGTATACTTTGCGCAGTTTCCCCCAATGGTGACTTTTAACAAATCTATAGTATACTATTATAACCAGGATATTGACGTTGATACAATCCACAGTTCTCCTGTTTTACTTGTACTCATTTGTATGTGCCTGTGTTAAATTTTATAAAGTTTACCACCTGTGTAGGTTTGTGTATCTGTCACTACATCAAGATACTGAATGGTTACATTTTAAGTATCCCTCCTTTTGCCCTTTTGTCGTCATACTACTTCCTTCCTGCCTTCCCTGTCCCCACTTTCCCATGCATAATCCCTAGCAATCACTAATATATCCCCAATTTCTAAAATTTTGTTATTTAAAAAATGTTATATAAATGGAATCATACAGTATGAAATCATTTGGGATTTGCTTTTTTTCGCTCAGCATAATTCCCTGGAGATGCATCCAGGTTGTTGCTGGCATCAGTGGTTCATTAGTTTTTGTTGCTGAGTGGTATTTCATGGTACTGATATAACACAATTTGTTTATTTACCTGTTGAAGGACATCTGGGCTGATTCCAATTTTTGGCTTTTACAAATAAAACTGCTGTGAGCACTTGGGTACAGGTTTTTGTGGTAACATAAATTTCATTTCTCTGGGATAAATGCCCAGTAGATCAATTGCTGGGTTGAGTGGTAGTTGCATGTTCAGTTTTTTAAGGAACTGCGAAATATTTTCCAGAGTGACTGTATCATTTATATTCCTACCAGCAATGTATGGATGATCCCGTTTCTTTGTGTCCTCACCAGCATTTAGTGTTGTCACTATCTTTTTATTTAAGCCATTCTGATAGGTGTATAGTAATATATCATTGTGGTTTTAATTTGCATTTCCCTAATAGCTAATAATGTTGAAGTCCCTTTCATGTGCTTATTTGTCTTCTGTATCTATTCTATGAAATATCTGTTTATGTCTTTTGCCCATTTTCTAATTGGATTATTTGGTTTTTTTACTATAGAGTTTTGAGAATTCTTAAATATTCCTTATTTCATCTACACTCTTGAGATCATGGACTTAAAAAAATTAGTTTTTGGTTGAGAGTTTTTCTTGAGATTTTGGTTGAGATTTTTTTTGAAACAATTACCTTAGGCTTACCAAAGGACACTTAGTCTTTTGTCAGGTATGTGGTCTGCAGATATTTTTCCGCCAGTCTCTAGTTTGTCTTTTCATCTTCATGTAGGCTTTTATAGAGCAAAAGTTTTTAATTTTGATGAGGTTCATTTTATCAGCTTTTCATTTTATGGCTCATGCTTTTGGTGTTAAGTCTAAGAACTCTGCCTAGTTGGGATGGACTTTTGACTCATTTCTTAGAGACTCTCTAACATTGATCATAATTTTGCAACTTGAGCTAACTGGGTAGAAATTGGGTTTGGAATATCCTGAGCTTTATGAACAACTAGACTATTGTCTTTTCCTTCCTCACATCTTAAATTGGGAGAATGGTAGGGCCCGCTTTTGTTTCATGCTGTCAGAGCTTTCATAAAACGTTGCAATCTTGCATCAGAATGGGGGCATCTGAGGGCTCATCCTAGTTATGGTCTCTTGCCGATTGTTTCAAAGTTCCTCTAACTGTAACATGTAAAAGGAATTCTTCATCCTCACCAAGAAGGATGGTGATGAGTGTGACAGTGGGGATTTTGGGGTAGAGAGTAAGGGGCTTTAACTGAGTCAGAAGGAGCAAACTTTGAGGGGTTTGTGTTTATGTTTAACAGGCTCCCCTAGGGCACGGTAATAGTGTAGTATAGGGAGTTGGTTAAGTGTGAACTCTCTAAAGAGATGGCCTATTTTTCCATCCCGGCTCTTCCCTTTACTAGCTGTATAAGCACAGGAATGCTTAACTCTCTCTTCTTCAATTTCTTCATTTGTAAAATGGGGACATCCCTATCTCATAGAGTTGTTCCAGGGATGAAGTCATTACATGTAAAGTGCTGGGAACAGGGCCTGGTAAGTGCTCATGGTTGTTGTTAATATTTTATTACACCCCTTTTGTGTTGAATCACCTTAGGTGCTTGTTAAAATGCAGGTTTCCATGTCTTTACTCCCAGACCTACTGAATCAGAATCTGAGGGGATAGGGCCCCAGGAATGTGCATTTCAGCAAGATTCCCACGGGTTCTTAGGAATGCTACTTTAGGCTCTTAGTTATTTTTATTTTTTTTATGGTAAGTGAGCTCTCTCTGGTGTTTCTTTAAGGACATGGTTAGATGCTTCTGCCGAGGTGAACAGCTCATCTCTAAGAATACTCCTGGTATTGCCAGAGACTAACCAAAATTTGTATACAGAATCAGGTTATGGTGGAACTGTATATCCAGCTAGATCAGTGGCATGCCCACTGGGGTCAGGCAGGTATGAGACCATAGGGAGTGCTGGGGTTATGACCCAGCGGTCTCCAGATGAAAATAATAGTAGTAAAAGATAAGTCCGTGGGCTGGATTCAGTATTCTGACTGCCAGTTTGTAATGATCTTATATAGATATGGAGCATATCTTTTTGTGAGGGAGGGTCATTTTGTGAGGGATGGAAGGGAGCATCTCTTTGCAAATCTCTATGTCAGTTTTCTCGTAAGTGGACTGCTCAAGCCAGTAGTTTTTCTACTAGCTTGTCCGTTAGGGATTATTGTCCAGTGTAAGTAACTGAAATTAAACACTGGGGATAACCTCAGGCTTTATAGACAGCAGTACGTGTTAGCACTTCTCCCACAAGCGATGTATCAGGAAGACACAGAAGTTACCTCCCTGAGAGACTTCATTGACATTTACTCTAAACAAGAATAACCTTGCCTGAAGATACCCTTTTAAGTTAGAGGCTAGCTTTTGAGAGCACAACTGGCTTCTGTTTATAATATAATGGAAATTTTCTTAACTAATCTAAGGGGTTCCCTGGATTGCCTGTGCTTTCCATTCTGTCTGGAAAACTTGCTGACTTAGGCCCACTCCCTGCTGAGTGCTGTGTCTGATTGCCTCCTTCCAGCGTGCTTTTTATCAAGGTTCCAGACCTCCTGTTGCTGAGTTGTGTGCATTGTTACAGTTATTATATCATTTCTTTAAATAGCATATAAATGAATTAAATATGTGTGAGAAAAGAAAGTTGTTCCTGTGAAGTCGAATTCTTTGGAAAGACTAAATAAAGGCAAGTTGCTATAAGATATCGCTGTCAAATTGGATGTGGAAGCAGTAACTCTAAATGATTGGGAAGGATGTTTAAAATATGGAAAGATTCTACAGTGAGATGGATTCACACTGAATTTTTTCTCAACTTCAAGTAGTCCAAACAGGAAATTATGGATTATACATTACGAGTATGGTTTATGGAAAAAAGACAACTTTAAGCTTTAATCAATAGATCTGTCCTTGAAGAAATAGTCTTGGCCTATGTGAAAATATTGGCAGGTAAATTTTCTTTTTCACGTTTCATCATAAAGTACTTACGATATGTGTGTGTGTGTGTGTCATTTTTTATGATTCTTTGCCTTAAATGAAATTTTCTGTTAATCTACCAACCATCACTCCAATTGCAATGGGATTTCTATAGTTGTTCCATCGTGCAGAACTATACGCTAACAGAATTGAGTAGTTGACCAGGACTAGTCAGCAGACAAGTTGGGGAGAGCCTATCTTTTTAGAGAAAACAATGCTGTGAGAGCAAAGTATCTATAAATACCTTAAAAAAAAATTATTACTGACACTTTTTAAGTTTCACTCTTGCATTTTATACCATACTCCTTTCAAGTTTTAGTTTTTCAAATACTTAAATATGAGTAATTATACATTTGGTGAAATGACAAAATCAACATTTTGTTTTCTTTTCCTGTGAAAAATTTCTCATATAAATGATGCTTCTTATTCAATATAAAGTGATACAGGTGATTCATTTTTCAAGTTTAAGTGTTCAAAATACTCTGTAGCAGTAAAATTGGGTATAATAAACTATCCTTACTTCAGACAGGAACTGATAGTTTTATATAAGATCTTAGTGGTGAAAGTAAGTTTAAAAAATAAAAATATTAAGAGTGTGCTTTTATGGCCGACTCTCTGCTCCTGAGTGTGTCTTGCTTTCCTGAGCCAAGCAGGCTGCCTAGCTACTCAGGTCATTTCCAACTTACCCGAGGCTTCTAGAGCATGAGCTCCTATGGCTTCCTTGTCCAAGGTTCCCTCCAGGCAGAAGGTAGAAAAGGCAAGACAATTTGGATAAACAACTACATAAAATTTTCCTTATATTGATTTTGGCTCGAGTCTGTGAGAGAGACAGTTATATCTTCCTGAAGAAGAAAATTTGCTTTTTGGATATGTGCGTACCTCCTAAAAGTAAACAGTGAGTCAGCTGCCCTTTGTGATCAGCAGACTATTAGATGATGCTAGTGTTGTCACTTTTCTTTTCTCTAGGGTGTTCATCTCTTCCCATTAAGATTTTTTTTTTTTTTTTTAAACCATGCCATTCTGGTTTTCAGATCCTCTCTTGCATTAGCAAAAAAAGACTACACAGAGATAATCATTTATTATCTGCCAGTGGTAAGTGCCCAAGAATATTTGTTGAATGAATGAGTTAGTTTGCCAGTCTCAGCAGACTTGCATTTGCTAATAACCCCAAGTGAAGAGCGGCATTATCAGTTAGGTTGATAAAGCATTAAGTTGAGAGGGGGAATGTTAATGCAGGCATAATGTAGTAAAATTGCCTGTCCTGAGCTGGTAATTGGAGTTTAGCCACTGTGCGTACATTTTTGCAGTCCTTTATGTTTCTTCCTCTTTTCCACCATGAGGGCTCATTCTTTTGAGACTCATGTCTGTGTCATCAGCATCCAGTAATATTCATTAAGCTCCTATGTGCTGAGTACTGCGAGGTTTCATTCCCTTTAATGAGTGTGGATGTTTAAGTTGAAGGATAGTCTTTTATACACATTACCTTGTCCTGGAAGGAGTCATCTGTGAGTACACATGATTTTGGCACGCTATTTTCTTCAGTTCAGTAAGCTAATTAGATCATCACATATTTTTGTTGGCAAGCTCTGGCTGCCTCTTTAAAACAAGGGGTAAATCAGCTAATATTTGGAGGTGTTATTAGTCCTGGGCTCTTTGTTGGTATTAGCCATTAGTGGGTTCTTTATCTTGATTTTGTAAAGATAAAATACATAGTGACACTTCCTTTACACAATAGATGTTTATGCTCTATGATTCCTTGCTAATCACCATTGTCACTTATTGCAGTACACCTTTTCAACCACCAGGCCTTGCGTGTACAGAGTACAGTGTTGTGTGCCACTTTGTTTTGTGCTACTATTGGTTAGGTTTTTAAATAATGCTTTAGAAATAAGTAATTGCACAGAACAACATTTAACAACATTTACAAAAATCAAAATGCATGGAAAGGTTTCTTGTCCAGCCCTTGGCAGATACATACATACACTGTATGTATCTACATACAGTGAGATGTAACTTGTACCCCATTCCCTCCCCGCCCCCTTTTCTTGCTCCCAGTATTCAGTGTTTGTAAGTTGTCTTAATTTTCCCTTCAAAGTGTTTTTGATTTGCTCAACTCTTTATTGTCTTTGCTGTCACCTGGCCCAGTCCCTCATCACCACACCACCTGCTTTGTCTATGATATCTCCCTCTCTTTCGCTCTCTGTCAATAGCCTCTTTTGCCTCATGCCTACTCATCCTGTGTTTATCTGCCAGACTAATTTCCTTACATTTCTCTTTTGTATTGTAACTACTTTTTGGTCAGAATTCTTTATGAACTCCCAATTGCCTAATGAACTAAAGCTTAAGTCCCCTTACCTGGCTTTCATTATCCCGTCCCCTCACTCTGTCCATTGTAGTTCCCATACTCTTGAAAAGTAGATCATCTGCCCAGCGTAAGCTGGTCTACTGCTTCCTACAGGATGGGGCCACCATTAAGGGCATGGCACTGGAGTTATATTTGCTTGGGATCAAATGCTGGTTCAGCCGCTTACCTTGGGAAGCTAACCTCTGTGTGCCCTAGGTTTTTCATCTATGAATTGGTCATAATGATAGTTCTTCCTTCCTAGAGTTGTTAAGATGTGAGTCATGTTCTATCTGACACATAGTAAGAATTTAGCAAAGGAGTGATTTATTATTATTATTATTCTTGTGTTGCCTAAAATGCTCTTCTAATAATTATGGTAGCACTTATATAGTGCTTACTATGTGTCAGTAAGATACTGCCCTAAAACCCTTTCCTGTATGAATTTATTTAATCCTCTCAAGAACTCTGTGGGAAAAGAACTGATACCATTCCAATTTTATACATGAGAAAATTGAGACATGGAGAGTTTCAGTGACTTTGCGTAAACTCAGATAGCAGGCAAGTGTCAGGGCTAGGATTTGAACCTAGGAAATCTAACTTCAGAATCTGTGCTGTTAAGCACTATGCTACAGACCTAATTTTTACTTGTGTGGTAAAGACTATGTCAAGCGAACCCCCTGCAGGACTCTATCTTTCGGCACATCAGCCCATAGTGACATCTCTTTCTGAACTCCTGATGCATTCAATAGGCAGAATAAGTTAGTAATTGATAAAATCTTTATTGTTTTGTATCCTCAGTCCTGTATATATACTAAAAAATCCTTTAATTATAGTTATTATATGCTATTGTAGAGAATTTGGAACATGGAGACACCAAAGAAGAAAATAAAATACATCTGGAGATAACTACCGTTCATAGTTTGTCTGACGTCCTGTCTTATTTATAAATATTATACATATATACATAACAATATAGGGCATATACACACATACATAATTATGGTTGCATCACATATGTAATTTTGTATCTTGCTTTTCTTGCTTAATATTAAAATGTGAGCATTTGCCTGTATCATTAAATATTATTAAAAATCACCATTATAATGAGTGCAAACAATTTAATTGCTTACTTAGTCTGTCTATAATGGACATATTGTTTACTTCCAATTTTTAAAATGACTATAAATGTTTCTACAATTAAATGGGTCAAATGTAGTGGCCTTAAAGAGACTTCTGGTATGCATGCAAAATTGCCTTTCAAAAAATTACACCAATTCATTACTTCTTCTGTAGTGGGAAACTCCAGGGTGTTTCAAAGAGCTTGTTGACTATTAAAATTTCAATAAGTCTTTGCTAATGTGATAGGTGATCTAGGGCAGCGGTCATGGCTTAAAATACTTAGAGTAATAAGCACATGATATTTCATGAATACTTATTTGGTTTATTTTCAATAACGATGTGATGGGCTTTGTAGAATTCTAAGATTTAGAAACTAGAGGAGACCGTACAAATCATATAACATAGCCCCATGTTTTGACGATAAAGAGAATGAGGCACAGACAGGTTAAGTAACTTGTCCAAGTTCATATAACTTGTTAGGAGCAGAATAAGTATAGGTTTCCGGTTTTCAAACTCTTTGATTTTTCACTATATCACATTGTTTTGCATTTACCTCAGTCCATCTGCATGCCCCCATCTGCCTTCACTTACAGTGAGACATAGCTGACCAGATTTGGAGGAATGCTTATGACCGTACAACAAAATCATTGATGTTTTCAACTCTTTGGGGCTAAGTTCTTTTTTTTTTTTTAATTTTATTTTGTCGATATACATTGTAGCTGATTAATGCTCCCCATCACCAAAACCTCCCTCCCTTCTCCCTCCCCCCCTCCCCCCCAACCATGTCCTTTCTGTTTGTTTGTTGTATCAACTTCAAATAATTGTGGTTGTTATATCTTCTTCCCCCCCCCCCCGGTTTGTGTGTGTATGTGTGTATGTGTGTGTGTGAATTTATATATTAATTTTTGGCTCCCTCCAATAAGTGAGAACATGTGGTATTTCTCTTTCTGTGCCTGACTTGTTTCACTTAATATAATTCTCTCGAGGTCCATCCATGTTGTTGCAAATGGCAGTATTTCATTCGTTTTTATAGCTGAGTAGTATTCCATTGTGTAGATGTACCACATTTTCCGTATCCACTCATCTGATGATGGGCATTTGGGCTGGTTCCAACTCTTGGCTATTGTAAAGAGTGCTGCGATGAACATTGGGGAACAGGTATACCTTCGACTTGATGATTTCCATTCCTCTGGGTATATTCCCAACAGTGGGATGGCTGGGTCGTATGGTAGATCTATTTGCAATTGTTTAAGGAACCTCCATACCATTTTCCATAGAGGCTGCACCATTTTGCAGTCCCACCAACAATGTATGAGAGTTCCTTTTTCTCCGCAGCCTCGCCAGCATTTATCGTTCATAGTCTTTTGGATTTTAGCCATCCTAACTGGGGTTAGATGGTATCTCAATGTGGTTTTGATTTGCATTTCCCGGATGCTGAGTGATGTTGAGCATTTTTTCATATGTCTGTTGGCCATTTGGATATCTTCCTTAGAGAAATGCCTACTTAGCTCTTTTGCCCATTTTTTAATTGGGTTGCTTGTTTTCTTCTTGTAAAGTTGTTTGAGTTCCTTATATATTCTGGATATTAATCCTTTGTCAGATGTATATTTTGCAAATATTTTCTCCCACTCTGTTGGTTGTCTTTTAACTCTTTTAATTGTTTCTTTTGCTGTGCAGAAGCTTTTTAGTTTGATATAATCCCATTTGTTTATTTTTCCTTTGGTTGCCCGTGCTTTTGGGGTCGTATTCATGAAGTCTGAGCCCAGTCCCATTTCCTGAAGTGTTTCCGCTATGTTTTCTTTAAGAAGTTTTATTGTCTCAGGGTGTATATTTAAATCCTTAATCCATTTTGAGTTGATTTTAGTATACGGTGAGAGGTATGGATCTAGTTTCATTCTCCTGCATATCGATATCCAGTTATCCCAGCACCACTTGCTGAAGAGGCAGTCCCTTCCCCAGTGAATAGGCTTGGTGCCTTTGTCAAAGATCAGATGGCAGTAAGTGTGTGGGTTGATTTCTGGATTCTCTATTCTATTCCATTGGTCAGTGTGTCTGTTTTTATGCCAGTACCATACTGTTTTGGTTATTATAGCTTTGTAGTATAGCTTAAAGTCAGGTAGTGTTATGCCTCCAGCTTTATTTTTTTTGCTGAGCATTGCTTTGGCTATTCGTGGTCTTTTATTGTTCCATATAAATGTCTGAATAGTTTTTTCCATTTCTGAGAAAAATGTCTTTGGAATTTTGATGGGGATTGCATTGAATTTGTATATCACTTTGGGTAGTATGGACATTTTCACTATGTTGATTCTTCCAATCCAAGAGCATGGAATATCTTTCCATCTTCTTGTATCCTCTCTAATTTCTCTCAGCAGTGGTTTGTAGTTCTCATTATAGAGATTTTTCACCTCCTTGGTTAACTCTATTCCTAAGTATTTTATTTTTTTGGTGGCTATTGTAAATGGGCAGGCTTTCTTGATTTCTCCTTCTGCATGTTCACTATTGGAGAAAAGAAATGCTACTGATTTTTGTGTGTTGATTTTGTATCCTGCTACTGTGCTGAAATCATTTATCAATTCCAACAGTTTTTTTGTAGAGGTTTTAGGCTGTTCGATATATAGGATCATGTCATCTGCAAACAGGGACAGTTTGACTTCATCTTTTCCAATCTGGATGCCCTTTATTTCCTTCTCTTCTCTGATTGCTCTGGCTAGTACTTCCAACACTATGTTGAATAGGAGTGGTGAGAGTGGGCATCCTTGTCTAGTGCCTGTTCTTAAAGGAAAAGCTTTCAGCTTTTCCCCATTCAGGATGATATTGGCAGTGGGTTTGTCATATATGGCTTTAATTATGTTGAGATACTTTCCCTCTATACCTAACTTATAGAGGGTCTTTGTCATGAATGAGTGCTGAACTTTATCAAATGCTTTTTCAGCATCTATAGAGATGATCATATGGTCCTTGTGTTTGAGTTTATTAATATGGTGTATCACATTTATTGATTTGCGTATGTTGAACCAACCTTGCATCCCTGGGATGAATCCCACTTGATCGTGATGAATAATTTTTCGTATGTGTTGCTATATTCTGTTTGCTAGTATTTTAGTGAGGATTTTTGCATCTATATTCATCAAGGATATCGGCCTGTAGTTTTCTTTTTTGGTTATATCTTTACCTGGTTTTGGTATCAGGATGATGTTTGCTTCATAGAATGAGTTTGGGAGATTTGCGTCCGTTTCAATCTTTTGGAATAGTTTGTAAAGAATCGGTGTCAATTCCTCTTTGAATGTTTGGTAAAATTCTGCTGTGAATCCATCTGGTCCTGGGCTTTTCTTTGTTGGGAGCCTTCTGATAACAGCTTCAATCTCCTTTATTGTTATTGGTCTGTTCAAATTTTCTACGTCTTCACGGTTCAGTTTTGGGAGCTTGTGTGTGTCCAGAAATTTATCCATTTCCTCCAGATTTTCAAATTTGTTGGCGTATAGTTGTTTATAGTAGTCTCGAATGATTCCTTGTATTTCAGATGAATCAGTTGTAATATCGCCTTTTTCATTTCTAATTTTTGTTATTTGAGTCTTCTCTCTTCTTTTTTTTGTTAGCCATGCTAATGGTTTGTCAATTTTATTTATCTTTTCAAAAAACCAACTTTTTGATTCGTTGATCTTTTGAATTGTTTTTTGGTTTTCAATTTCATTCAGTTCTGCTCTGATCTTAATGATTTCTTTCCGTCTGCTAACTTTAGGATTGGATTGTTCTTGTTTTTCTAGTTCTTTAAGGTGAAGTGTTAGGTTGTTCACTTGCCATCTTTCCATTCTTCTGAAGTGAGCATTTAATGCAATAAATTTTCCCCTCAATACTGCTTTTGCAGTTTCCCACAGGTTTTGGTATGATGTATCATTGTTTTCATTAGTTTCAATAAACTTTTTGATTTCCTGCTTGATTTCTTCTTGGACCCATATGTCATTAAGTAGAATGCTGTTTAATTTCCATGTGTTTGTATAGTTTCCAGAGTTTTGTTTGTTATTAATTTCTAGTTTTAATCCATTGTGGTCTGAGAAGATACATGGGATAATTCCAATTTTTTTGAATTTATTGAGACTTGATTTGTGACCTAATATGTGATCTATCCTGGAGAATGATCCATGTGCTGATGAGAAGAATGAATATTCTGAGGTTGTTGGGTGGAATGTTCTGTAGATATCTGCCAATTCCAATTGGTCTAGAGTCTTGTTTAGATCTTGTGTTTCTCTACTGATTCTTTGCCTAGCTGATCTGTCTAATATTGACAGTGGAGTGTTCAGGTCCCCTGCTATTATGGTATTAGTGTCTATTTCCTTCTTTAGGTCTAATAGAGTTTGTTTTATAAATCTGGCTGCTCCAACATTGGGTGCGTACATATTTATGATTGTTATGTCTTCTTGATGGATCAGTCCTTTTATCATTAAGTAGTGTCCCTCATTGTCTCTTTTAATGGTTTTGAGTTTAAAGTCTATTTTGTCAGATATAAGAATAGCCACTCCAGCTCGTTTTTCTTTTCTGTTTGCATGGTAAATCTTTTTCCATCCTTTCACTCTTAGTCTGTGTGAATCTTTATGGGTGAGGTGGGTCTCTTGTAGGCAGCATATAGTTGGGTCCTGCTTTTTGATCCAGTCAGCCAGTCTGTGTCTTTTAATTGGGGAATTTAAGCCTTTAACATTAAGAGTTGTTATTGAAAGGTGTTGATTTATTCCTAGCATTTTATTGGTTGTTTGGTTGTCTTAGGTGTCTTTTGTTCCTTGCTTTCTGATTTACTGTTTGGTTTCTTTGTTTGTTGGTTCCTTAGGTTGTAGATAGTGTTTTTGTAAGCTTGTTTTCTCTTCATGAATGCCATTTTTATTGTACTAGCGGGTTTTGATTTTTCTTGGGTTTTTATGGCAGTGGTAGTTATTTTTCAGGAACCAAACCCAGTACTCCCTTGAGGATTTCTTGTAAGGGTGGTCTTGTGGTAGTGAACTCCCGCAGTTTTTGTTTGTCTGAGAAATATACTATTTGCCCCTCATTTCGGAAGGATAGCCTTGCAGGGTAGAGTATTCTTGGCTGGCAATCTTTGTCTTTTAGTATTTTGAAAATATCATCCCATTCCTTTCTAGCTTTTAGGGTTTGTGATGAAAAGTCTGATGTTAACCTGATTGGGGCTCCCTTATAGGTGATTTGACGCTTCTCTCTTGCAGCTTTTAAGATTCTCTCTTTGTCTCTGAGTTTTGCCAATTTGACTATGACATGTCTTGGAGAAGGCCTTTTTGGGTTGAATACGTTTGGAGATCGTTGAGCTTCCTGGATCTGAAGATCAGTGATTTTTCCTATACCTGGGAAGTTTTCTGCCACTATTTTGTTGAATATGTTTTCAATGGAATCTCCATTTTCCTCCCCTTCTGGAATACCCATGACTCGGATATTTGAGCGCTTGAGGTTGTCTGATATCTCTCTCAGATTTTCTTCCATGTCCTTGATTCTTTTTTCTTTCTTTTTGTCTGCTTGTGTTATTTCAAACAGCCCATCTTCAAGTTCAGAGGTTCTCTCTTCAACTTCGACAAGCCTGCTGGTTAAACTCTCCGTTGTGTTTTTTATTTCGCTGAATAACTTCTTCAGTTCAGCAAGTTCTGCTACATTTTTTTTCAGGACATTGATTTCCTTGTATATTTCCTCTTTCAGATCCTGTATACTTTTCCTCATTTCATCATGATGTCTAGCTGAGTTTTCTTGTATCTCATTCAGTTTCCTTAGAATTATCACTCGAAATTCCTTGTCAGTTATTTCAAGGGCTTCTTGTTCTATAGGATCTAGAGTATGAGATTTATTAACTTTTGGTGGTGTACTTTCTTGATTTTTTGTATTTCTGGTGTCTTTTTTTTGGTGTTTATTCATTGTGGCAGGGGGTTTCACAGTCCACCGGTTTGAGACTAATGACTAACTAGGATGTTGCTGTGGTTGCCAATTTGGTATGGCTCCCGCCGTGACTGCTCAGTTGGCCTCTAGTGTCTTGTGTGTGTGGTTGCCTCGGGTCTTGGGCTTCTCCGGGGATCCACCTTTCTGGTCAGCTTGTACTCTGCTGGGCTGGTGGATCACGTACCACAGGGTGTGTGATCTCTGTTGAGCTTTCACTTTCTGTACAGGACTTCTCCCCGTTCCGTGTGCTCTGGCCCAGGCTGTTAGATCGTGCAGTGGCGACCCCACCGGGTGTGTGGTTCCTGTCGAGTCTCCGCCTCCCTGGCCGCACGTCTCCCCCCTCTGTGCACACTGTGCTGGGCTGGGGCGTGTCTTCTGCACCCCTCGTCTATCAGCTGGGCCTTCAAGACCCTGCTCGGCACCGCCTCGCCCAGGAAGTCTACCAGGTTTCTGCTAGGCACAGACGACCGGTCTCTCTGGGTGCCTTTGTAGCACTGTGTAGATCTTTCTCGGGTCTTGTTCACCTTTGTATCCCCCCGGTATAAACCGAGTCTAGTGCCCGCCTGCAGCCTGCTCTCCGGCAGGTTCAAGCGGACCTGGGAACTCTCCTACCACACTATTCCCAACCAGAAATTCGTTAGGCTTTTTTCCAAACTGGTGGTCGCAGAGATGGTATCTGCCTCCCAGTAACAGGAAGTTTACCGGGGCGGAGTCCAGGGTGTGGTGGAGTGACAGTCGCCCGCCCGTACTTCCTAGCCCTCCCAAAACTGGTCGGGACGCCCCACACCCCCAGCCCTGCCAGAGAACCGCGGAGGGAGTGGGAGAGGAGGTCGGCCCGCAGGGTCCGGAAAGCCCCGCGCCAGGCCAAGCAAATGGGCTCAGTGATGGCCGCGCAGGGCGGAGCTGCCCGCACCTGGGAAAATGGAGGCAGCACCGTGGCAGTGAGTGGCCTGGTGGTGCAGGCGGGAGCCGCGTGGGCATCCACCCCCCGAACAGAGCTGTGCCAGGGATCACTCACAGTGCTGTGCCAGGTCGGGCGCTCGCTCTGTCTCTGGTTTGTTGCCTTCCGTGTTCTCGGCGCTGCCGCCTCGGGCTGTTCAGTCGCGGCGCCGCTCGGGCGCTCCCAGGAATCTTCTTTAATGCCGGCCTGAAACCTCGAATCCTGAATAGGGCAGCTGGCCGCCTTCAGTGCGGCCCCAGCCTCCGGGATCCTGGCTGCATCCACAGCAGCCCTGGCGCCGTGTTCCCTGTTTCAAGACTCACTTTTGCAGCTAAGAATCAGTTCTTTTCCTGCTCCACACTTCAAAGCTGTTGCCTGTAAATGAGGCAGCCTCTCCTGCCGGGGGCAAAGTGGCGTTGAGCCCCCACGACCGGCCAGCAGCAGCAGTCCTCCCTTAAGAGATGGCCAGAGGAAGGTCCACAAGTTTCCCGGCTGCCTGAGGCCCAGTGGCCACCTTTTCCACCTCAGCTACTCTGCGCCAGCCGCCGCAGCCGCCGCCATCTTGAAACTCTTGGGGCTAAGTTCTAACCTAATCAGATAGTCCAGGTTTGTCACTTTTTAATTTCTCCTTTTCCCACTTAGAGCTTCCCAGGTGCTAATATTTGACTCAGATCAAATGGAAGGAATGCAAAGATGGGGACCTGAAATATGGCCTGTCCCTCACAGACAGAGACCTCAGTCTCTGTGAGGCTGTTCAATGCTTTGTGCTTGGAAATAGGTTTCCTCAGGGGCTGCGGTTTAAGTGGTAGCTGCAGTGTCTGGTTGTGTGGCCTTTCTCCTTTTCCACCATGGTGTTGAGAGAGGGTAATCCTTGGAAGCTGTCTCAGCTTGACTTAACCTTGGCCCTGGGATTGGTCCTCTGAGTTGTCACTTTAATGTAGCGTTACTCTGAAGGTTCAGAAGTGTGGAAGTCCTCATTGCTCTCACTATTTTTGCATTTCCCTGCACTACACTTGGTTTCCCAGGAAGGTCTGGGTAGCATGGGTTAATATTTCTGTATGTCAGTAATGTGGAATAAAAAGTAAGTGTAATGACTTTTTGCAGTTCAATCTTTTTTTGATATTGTGATGATTAAGCTATAAAAAGGTTAGCAGTTTCAAGGCTAGAAACACATGTTAAATTCATAGCTTACCTTTATTGCCAGTAAGATTGACTAAAATTACCAAGGCAAAATATTACCTTACTCTTCCTAGTCTCACAATAACCTACCTAATTTGTTATCCCTCCTGTCCTTAACAAAGGATTTTACCAATTGATTTTAAGAATAATCTTGATGAATTAAAATTTCCCTATAAAATAAACAATCAAAAAAGATGCCTGCTTTGCAAAACCTCTTACCTTTGGGGAAAGGTGACTGCCTTAATACTATTTAATATGCTTTGGGGTAATAAACTTACCAAAGGAACTTTTAAAAGGTAATTATCTTTAATAATTATCCCATTTACCTGTCAGGGATATATTACAATTGTTTAAATAAACATCATGAAAATGATAGGCAAAACTGGGCTTAAATTTTTGGCACAACAATTCTCTTTTCCTTTCTTTTATGTATTCATTTGTTTATTCATTCATTAATTCACCCAATAAATATTTCCTAACGGCCTATATGATGGTTAATTTGGGTGTCACCTTGACTGGATTAGGGAATGCCTAGAGAACTGGGAAAGTATTACTTCTGGGTGTGTCTCTGTGAGTGTTTCTGGAGAAGACTGGCGTGTGAGTCTGTGGACTGAGCGGGAAGGATCTGCCCTCAGTGTGAGCAGGCATCATCCAATTTGCCGAAGGCCTGGATGGAACAAAAAAGGCAGAGGGAAGGCAATTTCTTCTCCCTCTCTCTTCTGGAGCTGGGACACTCTTTTTCTTCTGTCTTTGGACATCGGAATTCCAGGCTGTCTGGACACTGGACTCTGAGACTTACACCAGGGTCTCTAGTTTGTAGACGGCCTGTTGTGGAACTTGTCAGCCTTCATGAATGTGTGAGCCCCTAATAAATCATCCATCATCCATCATCCATCCATCTATCCTATTGGTTCTGTCTCTCTGGAGAATCCTGACTAACACAGCCTGTTATGTGATATCTGTTGTGTAAGGCATTGCTGATATAGCAGGGAACAAAATGTAGACCTTGCCTTCACAGAGTTTGTAGTCTTGTGGTGCAAAAAGATAAGTTCTTCTGGGGATGCTTCCTAGTGGTGGAGACATTTGAGCCAAGACCTGAGGAGTGAGAAGAAATCTTAGTTACCCAGGACTGAAGAATACATCTACCATAATTGGATGGGAAAGTGGGGATTCAGTACTTGGCTTGATTGTTAATATGGACATACACATAAAGAAGGGGGGCCATGAAAATATTCATGTTTAATAACAATCTTTATCTTAACAAAAAATGCTTACTGCTGTTTTAGAGCCTATACTTTGTTTCTCCAGCTGGTTAGGCCTCAAGGGCTAGGGGGAAATTCAAGGTCTCAGGTTCTAATTGCAAAGACATTCTCTTTGGTCCCCACTTCATCAGCTCCAGCAACTCCAGCCACTGCTTGCCTTGCTACTTGTTCCCTAGTTTGAAAATTGCGTGACAATTTTTTTCTCTAAGTTGGCAGTTCTGATTAGAACAGATTATTTCTATTTAGAAACTAGGAGAAAAAGTGTGACATGCTTTTGTACACTGGTGCTGTTGATTAGCTATATGTTGTCCCCTGAAGGATTGTCATAAAGGACTGTAGGCCATCAGTTGTGTCCTGTATGCGTGAGAAGTGGCAGAAGTACCTGCAGATATGGTGCTGGTGGTGTTAGAAATGAGGTCTCTCTGAAACAGTCAAGACACACCATAAAGGGTAAATGGCAGCTCCAAGAGCAAAGTCACCCTTTGGAGCAGGCCACAGACTCACAGAAAGCTAAGGCTTAAGCTACAAGACCATCCAGTCCAATGTTCTTTGAACTTTCTTAAACACTGCTTTTCCCCAACAAAATCTTCTATGGAAATCCAGAATGTAAATCTGATAAAAGCAGTGAATTGACACCTTAGAGAGTTTTAATATTCATCTTTTTAAAAATGCTTGAAGAACTACTTCTCCCCAAAGTTCTTGTATTCTAGCAGGCACAGAGGGAAAGATAACTAATAGTAATAGCTCACTTTTATTAGTGCTTGCAGTGAGAAAGACAGTGTGCTGAGCACTTAACCACAGTATCAATCTAATTTCCCCTGTAGCCCCATGAGGTGGGCACCATTACCCAATCTCTATTTTACAAATGAGACATTAAGCTTAGAGTGGTTTAATGTCCTGTCCAAGGCCACATGGCTAGTAAGTGGTGGAGCTGGTACTTGAATCTGGATCTCCCTGACTAACCAGCCAATGCCCCTAATTACTAATCTAGTGGAATCTCATCACCAGCACCAGGATTGGGACCCAGGAATTTAGACCTCTGGTCCAGTGTCCTTTGTGCTGTACCATAATAACAACTGCTTCGGAAATACCAGAGCAGTATTTAATAGGTGAGCTAGTTTCCTGGAAACACAGTTCCCTTAAAACAAAATGTAATATAGGACACTTGTCCTTCTTTTCACATAGCTTAAGGAAGACGAGGAAAGACTAGCTTATAGGCTTTTTGAAAGGGAGATGAGTATGTATTAAAGTAGAGGGGGTAAATCTCTTCTCTCCTTCCCTTGCTCTCTACTCTTTGTAATCAGAAGACTTGAAAATCTTTGAAGAGGGGTTTTTTTTTTTGGAAAGAAAAAAGTTAGTGACTGGGTTAATTTGTTTTTCTTGTTATCCAGGTTGTTGGTATTTATTTATTTATTTTTAAATTAGTCAAATCACCTAGCAGCCTAACATGAGGGATAAATGCTTTTTAAATGGTAATGTAAGCATACAGAATAAAAGCTGCTTTTTGTGTTAATTCTTAAGATTGGTTTGGTAATCATGTAGAACAAAAAGGCTGAATACTGGAAAATATTAATTGCGCTTATGGAGGTAGCCTTGTTATGTTTTTGTTAGTTTGCCTAGCAAAGGTGATCTTCTTTCCCTATTTGAAGGCATGTACCATTTAAAATAGTTTTAAAAAAAATTCTATCCTTTCTTTCTGTGTGTCTGTAATGACCTTATATACACAGTTTCTTTGTTGACTGACAGTGGTGGTACTTGTTGCATGTCATTCTGGGATGCAGACTTGGAGATGGAGATCTGCATGCAGGAGTTTGTGACGGTGTGCTTTCTGAAACAGCACCTGGGGGAGGAAGGAGCAGGACTGGACAGGGGGTGGTGGTGGACTGCCATGTAGTCTCCCCAAAGGCCTGGGCTGACCCTACAGGGAGCTCTGGAGCTGGGCTGGCCCCTCTGAGTTGTCCTGAGTTGGGGTTAGGGATCACCCTCTCCCTTAGTCATGGTTGTGGCTGCTCTCAAGGGGAGGGCGTAATCTTGGGCAAAGCAGCTCTCTTCAGAAGATGACAGTTTCATGAGAGGGCTGACAGCCAGCAGCGCTCCTAGTAACTGGGAGAATCAATCTTTTAGTCCTAGAGGGACTGGGAGACATCACAGCATCCATTACAGTGCTATTAACTCCTGAAATTCAGTAAAAGGGCAGGGGAAGGTGGAAAGAAAGTCATCAAATAATCTGTGTGATGATTATAGTCTTAAGGTAGATGTTGTACAAGATGTAATCCATTAACATTTTTCTCATTTTTCTCGCATGTGTGCACACGTGTGTGTGCATGCATGTATGTATGTGTTTGAGAGGGAGAGATTGAGAGAGTACAAGAGAGAGCTTTGGTACATAACCCTGTAAAAAGAGAAGTACCTTTCTTATACAATTTACTTGATTTATGATGTAATTTATTCTAGCATTAAATTCTAAACCTGGCTTAGTCACAGATCCTTAAATGGTATACACAGGAATGTGCTGTGTATTAAAATTATCTGGGGAAAAATCTGGGACCATGCTGCATGAGAAGGTGAGCATGGTCTACAGAAATTTTGTAAAATCGGGAACCAAATCGCAGAATTTGGTCCACAGGGGGATTTAACGTGAGGATCTATTGACTAATTGAATTTTTATTTAAAATGTTATATGATTTTATCTTTCATAAACAATTACAGAAAAGCACATATAGTTACATCTTAATTTGCTAATTTAAATTGTTTACAAAAACTACAGAATATATTCAACTGAATTTATGGGCCGTTCCTTGCATTATTTATTTATTTATTTTTTTAAGTTTTGTTTTGTCGATATACATTGTGGCTGATTATTGCTCCCCATCACGTTCCTTGCATTATTGATCAGTACATACCAGATGAAGAGGAAAACACAAAAACAATTTGAGTCAGTATTTTGGGTAGTGCATCTCTCAGTAGATGTTAAAATATCCTCTTTCTAAAAATAAAGTGATGAATTGAGATATATTGAATGGTTAGTGTTTTTTTTTTCTTTTTGCTGGCAGGATAATCAGTTTTGTTCATCTTTCTAACATGAATTGGAATTACTAACCAGTTGAACTTCATTTGTATAGCTTGACTTTACTGAAGTAGGTAAACATCTGTAGTGACTGAAACTCCAAGTTTTCTGGACTGTTTGAGCAATACATCATGGTGGAACAGTGACTAGTTGACTAGTCACTAGTTGACTAGTTGACTAGTGATAACAACATCTTCAAGCCATTATTTTGCCTATTCCTAATCTTCTAATCTCCCTGAAAGTTGGATTTCTGATAGGTAGAAGGTCCACAACATTTCTGTTGACCTTATGGCAAAACAAGCAAACAAACAAATGGAGATGTTTCATTATGGGCTGAAATGCAGGGAATCACATCATGTTAATTTATCAATACACTTCTCGTTTGCTTAGGTGCATTGCCTCCCTGTGTCACTCTCAGATATCTTCCTATACAAACATGGTATCAATGAAGGAGCCCCCTCTTGGCGAAGCCATTGCTCACCCCCTCTACTGATCATGGAGATCTCCTGATCTCCCATCCCGTCCTCCCAGTCCTCTGACTCTGTTTCTTGCCAGCCATGTGACCAGCTGTATATCTCTCAGCTTTGGTTTCTTCATCTGTATGATGGGGGTGGCAGTCCCTACCTCACTGGGTGGTTGTGAGAATTGGATAGACAGTTTAGTGTGGTGCCTGGCACAGAGTAAGCGCCCGATAGATAGCAGCTCTTTTCACTGGTGGCTATCACTATTACTTGCTGAGGCAAACATCTCCCCATAGTAAGCTGCTTATTCCCTGAGGTCTTGGACGGGAATTTACTTACTTGACTCACACTGCACATCTTGGGCACTTGGATTAAATGCTTATTGAGTCAGCCCGTGAATAACATAAAATGTGATCCCTACCCTCAAGGAGACCAGAGTCTGGTTCTGGAATAACTACATAATACAAAGCAGAAACTACATCACCATAGGGAGATGTAGTTAAACTAAGAAGAGGTTTGGAAAAGAAAGATATTAATAGGCAGGTTTAAGGCAGGTACTTAGTAGGCACTTAGTTCAGCATAATGTTTTTGATCTTGGCAACCAAAGGTTTGGGATACTGAAAATTTTTGCTAAATTGTTCTGTTTCTACTCTGAATTTTACCCTCTTCAACTTTTAATGACAACTTGTTCTTTGAACTGACCAGGATGGAGAGAGTGCTCTTTTCTAGCCCAAGCAGGTGGAATTAAGTCTGGGGCACCTGTTAGATACATTTAGTTCCTTTAAATGCTTTTGCAACCATTAACTAAATATGTTGTCATTTCTACTGCGTATGCTGTTATTCTGAGTATATGATAATTTCATATGCCTGGTTGTAGTTAGTGTGTGCAGATAATTTGAACATTTTTGCTTTTTTAGAACTTTCATTATATACTTATCCCATTTAATGACTTTGAAAAGATTCTTTCTCTAGAGAGAGAAAGACAAACGAGAATTATTTTTTAATCACTTTTTTTGGATAGCATGTTCTGCTTTGTGGTTCTCCCCTCCATCATATAAGCTAGCTTTAGGAGAGAAATCACAGGGAGATCTGTTCAGACATTTACTTGTTTGATTTCCCCAGAGGCACAGGCTCTTTGATCTCCTAGCAGTGTAGCTCCTCTGATCTTTTATTCTGTAAGGTGTTTGTGTCTCTGTATGATGGATGTTTCACTGACCCAAGTAAATGGAAGAAAATTTTCTCCAGCCTTTAAATGTATTGCTTTCCTTGTTCTTTCAAAAAACACACTTTTCTTGGGTAAGAACATTTTAGAGGCATTTGGCATCAAATCAACAGAATTGTGGCCTTTAATGGAATTTGAGGCACTGAGAAGTGGTTTGATTCATAAGAATCCATTTTTGTTTCTTTCTCCTTGACTATACCCTCCTCACACAAAACAAAAGCAGCTCTCTTCCTCCTGCTCCTTCTTCTCTTGTCTTTTGAAACCAGAGTATGTGATTCCATTGAATTTTGTACTTTTTTAAAATTTCACTTTTTTGAAATAAAGTTTTTAAAAGGTTTTTATTCTCACTTTCCTTTTTCCCCTTGGAGTGGAGGAATAACTCACCTGTGTACAGAGTAAATTAAATTACAAGGAAAATAGTCTATGGAGTTAAACAAGATGAAACAAGGTTTTGGAACTGAATGTAAGAATTGCTTTGATATTGTAGAAAGTCTAATACATGATTCAGAGACATATTAGTCATTTTGATAGACTGTTGATTTGACTGATTACCCTGAAGGCTGGCTGGCTGACTGAATTGCTCAAGTCAACTAGTAATTTTGATTAAATCAACGAGTAATTATGGTTTTGTGCAGCCAACAAATATAGAATAGTGATTATGTTAGACTAAAGAAGATGTTATTGTGGTATAATCGTATAAAATATTTAATTCGCGCATCATGGCAGTCCTTTTACATTTTTTTTTTTTTTACTCTCAGGCTTAAATTCTCAGAACACATGAAAGGTTTATTGTCTCAATAAACAATATGTAAACATGTGAAAGATTCTCTGGTGCTAAGGTAAATATTCTTATATTGTAAATGTACTTTAATTATAATAAGCATATTTTTGGAAGCCTTGCGAGCTAAATATGGTCAGATTTTTAAAATTCATAATTCTCTTTAGATTTCTCACAAAAAGAACCCAGAAATGAGCAATTTATGTGGCAGAGCTGAAAAGTTATTGCTGCTAATTTCCTTTTCAGTTTGTCAGGTTAAATACTAATATTAGCATTATCAGTTCTACCTAAAACCCACACGAATATATTTGTTTGGTTCCTGTAATGTCATTATCCTTTTTGTCACCTTTGAAAAATCGTTCTACAGAGTATGATATTCTTTACTGAATTTCTAATTGGCAGTGTTTGTATGCTATATTTGTGGGTATAAATTTAAAATATTTTAGAAACAGACATGTTTACATAATGGAAAAAAATCTATCTTTAATATTACATAAGTTGTCCCTTGGATGGTTTATCTGTATTACATTCCTGTTCTATGAAAGCAAGAAACACAATTTTCTTGGAACTTTGTGCAGATTTTGGTGTTTAATTAGTTAATATTTGTGAAGCTCCTTCAGGGTAGTTATTCTGAAGAAAGCTCCAGTGTTATGTGGTCACTCTTTCCATGTCCTTGACACCCCCCCCCCCATATCATCAGAGATTGAGAGGGAGGGACGGAGGGAGGAGGGGGGGAGGACAGTCATTTACAAGGTTCAGATGATTTTGAGTTTTTGAGTTTATTGTTGAGGAATTGTACATGTACACCTGCAGTTTCCGTGCTTTCCCAGTTTCCACTTGCCTCTCGTAGTGTGGGTATCTCGCTGTGCTGAAGGTAATTCTTGCATTTGAAGACACATTATTTTTTGTACAACTTGACCCCAAATGCCTACTGCTTTGTTGGATGCTCAACTGTTTCTCCACTTAATGAAGTATGTTGGTTTCCAACAAGTACCTTGCTGAGGGATGTTTGGTAGTAATTTTGAGTATTTTCATGTTTTACCTTATGCACTGACATTAGTACCTAATCCCTAGATAAGTTGTAATTCTACTCTAATAGCATTAGGTCAGATCATCAATTTTTGGTAATTCCCTAGGGTATCGAATAGAAGTGAATTATTATGTGTATGTGTTAATATATAATTATTTTTGCAAAAAAAAAAAAAAAAAAAAAGGGAACGACTCAGGTTCCTCTTTTGCTTCCATACCCTCTTCACAATTCCTTCAATTTTACAAGTTAATTGACTCTAAAGTACAGGATGCTTTTGAGGGGGAAGGAGGAACCTTTGTCTATTCTTGCTCATTGTTCTCTACCTGAGACACCAGCTCTACAGAGAAATAGTGCCAAATGCAAAATTTATCTGAAGCCAAACTTAATTTAGAACACTGTCTTTGATTTTTCTTTTCTTGCTTTTGCTTTCTCTTTTTCCCCCTCTGTACTAAAGACGTTGATACATACACGTTAATTTAGTGGAGAAGTTTTAATTAAAGAAGTGTAGATAGCCTGAAACCGTTCAAGCCTTATGCCAGTTACTCTAGAGGCAAATGTAGATGAATTGAAGCAGAATATGGGAGAGTTGTGATCTACCCACTTGCTTCTGGAGGCTTCTAGATAAATTGATGCCTTCCTCCCCATCAGGACATTCTCTGAAGGTCTGCTTGGGGTGTGGGGTAGGGGTGGCAGCCATCCAGTTAATAATAAACCATACTTGCTATGACAGGAATTGCTTAATATAAGGCGTTTCAGCTTTTATTTCTTGGAAGTGCAGAATGGTAAGCCTAAATTATGGACTCCCCCAAGCAGAAATCAGAGCCTCCTTTATCCTTTGTTAATTGCAAATTACACAGGGCTTTTTCTATTGTAGGGTTTCTGAAAAGGCCGTAACTAATGGTTAGTATTTACATCTGTATGCAGAGCTAGACTCGCATGTGTATGTGTGTGCACTACAGCGTGTGCATCTCCATGCACAAGGGACACAGAGAGAATGTACCTTCCTTGAGTGAGGTACAGTACTGCTCTGTTCAGGAATAACGGTTCTCTTACCAAGTTCAATTTCAGAATTCCACAGAATGATCCCTATGGCAAAACAAAGCTTTTAAAGCAGTCAGATCTGCCATTACTAAGTGCAATATTTTTAAAAGTGAAAGTTTAAGAAAGTTATTTAGAGGAGCATAGTGATCTTTGGTTTTCAGAGTAAATCTTAGTCTGAAAGAATAGGTTTTGTGTAAGTAGGAAAAAATCCTATAAGAAAAGCCAAGTTAAAGGAGTTGCGGTGTATAGTGAGACTGCTCAAGTATAACTACGGTTAATTGCAGTACAGGAATCTTTTTTTTCTGGATATGAGAAATCTTCTTAGTAAGCTTCATTTACTTTGACTCATTTTTTTTTTTTTTTAAAGAGGTCCTTGAAAAAAATTACTGAGAGCCTTTGGGATACCTGGAAAGGTCTTGGGGAAACTCAGGGTTCCTCAGACCACATTTGGTGAACTGTTGATCTAAACTGAGAAAAATTTTGGCAGAACATTAACTTTACAAATTCCTAGAGTTATGAACTCCATAGGCCGAAGATAAACTACATAAATTTAATTCAATAAGTATTATTGCACAGTAATATTAAAATGGCCATTATAAAAAAGGTGCTCCTTAAAAATAAGACTATCACACTTCTGAATTCTTTACATTTTTCTGATGTGTCATTTCCACCCATATTTTTCCCATTGGAAATTAACAACTTCTACAACTATGTGATGTAGTTGGTTTTTCTTTGTATGTTTTCTATTAAGTATCTTTCATACATTTTGCGGTCATTATAATTGAATCAAATATCATGTTGGATGAGCTACTCTCTTATCCCTACTCACACCCATCAGGCTATAATCACTGTGCAGGCATTTTCCTTTCATAGTGAGACTAAGAAGACACTTCAGGTAGTTGTAATTGTTATATTTAAGCTGGATTTAGGTACTTCTCCTTTTTTTAAGGATGTTCTTTTGCTTTTGTTAAGTTAAAAAATGTTTTTGCCAAGTAGTACATAAACATGGTGCAAAATTCAAAAAGTGAAAAAGGGTACACAGTGCAAAGTAAGTCTCCCTCCCTCGACTGTCCCCAGACACTCAGCTCCACCATGCTGAAGCAACCACCGTAGAGTTCTTGTGTATCTTCACAGAGCTCTTCTACTCATTGACAAGCATATGGAGTAATACATTGCTTTTTTTTTCTTACACAAATGGTCGCGTACTATATTTGCTGTTTTGTGTATATCCTGGCAGCCTTCCCATATCAGTACATAAAGAGCTGCTGCTTTTTCTTTTTTTGTTTTTTTTACCGTGACATACTACTCCATTATATGGAAGTGCTGTAATTTATGTAACCAAACCATTATTGATGGATATACAGGATCTTTCCAGTTGTTTACCATTTAAACAATGCTTCAAAGAATGTCATTGTAGGTAAGGGGAATGTGTGGTTAAGAGGAATGTGTCTGGGGTCTGATTTGACAGCCTGAATTAGACCCAGTGATATCTGTGTGACCTTGGTTAGATGAGTTCTTTACCTCTCTGTACGTAACAGAACTTTTTGTTATCACAGAAGTCACAAAATACCACATCTGTCTCTTCAAAAATACCTTTAGAATTTGAACTGGCTATTAGTGTCTGTTTTGGGACTGTAAATGGTTTTACTGTGAATGCATCATTAGAGTGGCTTTTAAACTTTTTTGAATGGGGGCAATTCACGGACCCTTTTTAGAACTGGCTGAAAACTGTGGGCCCCCCTCTCCAGAAAAATATGTCCACAATTCATGAGATTCATGGTGTAAATGGAATTTTATTATTTCACCCATTGCACTTAAAACGTTTATGCCATCAGTGGATGAAGAACCTTTTTGAAAAGTAGGTTTTTTATGCTGTTGTTCCAAAAGGTAATCATCGCATCATCTTTTTTTTTTTTTTAAAGGCATTTATTTATTTATTTCTGGATTTTTAACACATTCATACCCTTCCTCCCTTTTTTTTAATTGAAGTATTATTGATTATATCTTTGGAGTATGGTGTGGACTCATTATTTGTGTGCAATATATGATGATCAAATCATTATTATTAACATATTCATTATTACAAATCATAATTATTCTTTGTGCCCCTTACTCAATTTCTCCTAACCCCCCTCTCCCTCCCTCTCTCCCACCTCTAGTAACCATTGATTTGTTCTCTACTTCTGAAAGTTTAACGTATTATTGTGATCTTGTCTTTCTTTCTCTCTCTCTCCTTCCTTCCTTCCTTATGGCACAGTGTTATTCCATGGTGTATATATGCCACATTTTCTTACCCACTTGCCCGTTGATGGGCACTTAGGTTGGTTCCATATCTTGGCTATTGTACATAGATCTGTGATGAACACGGGGCTGCAGGTATCCCTTCAACGCATTGCATCATCTTGATTATAATATAGGTCACATATCTGCAAATTTTCACATGAAGGCATTTGAAGGACTGGTGGTAGGGAACTAATTCTGATTGATAGAGCTTTAAAGACAGGTATTAGACTAAACAGCATAACTTGCCAAAGGTATACCTACTTTTCCAGAGAAAATGACCTAGACATGTTGGTCAAAAACTTACACACTAGGATACTTCAAAAAGTTCATGGAAAAATAGAATTAAAAGATAATATGAATCTTTTCATGAACTTTTTGAAGATGCTTCATATTTTTTTCCAGGAACATTTCTTGAGAAGAACTTCTTTAGTGTGAGAGGGATGTTTTTAGAAAGATTCAGGGCATCTACCTCAAATCTCTGCTTTAAAATACTACACCGTAGAAGTTGTCAGATAGTCTATTTCTGCATTTACTTTAACTAAATTTTATGGGTTTTTTTTTTTTGGCAGAAATCTCAAACAAGTTATCCCTTAATAGTTTTCAATGAAATAGTGATGTGAAAGGATGATGGTACACCTCATCAGAAGTACAGTGATCAATTGGATTGTTGGGCAGACTTAACTCAAGAATGATCTAGTTTTCAAGTTTCAACAATCATTCCATGTGTATAAGCAACTTTTCTGTTCAATCAGCAATGAACTGATAGCTCAACACTTGCTAAAATATTCAAAATATGTAATTTTTACATTCTAAATCCTTGCCAGTAGGGGTTTAGTTTTTTCTTTAAAATTAACATTTTTTTATTTAATTGAGGTATAATTGATATATTTAGTTTCCTAAATAGCCTTAAAAATTAAGTCCAAAAACAAATTTCAGGTATGAATATTAATTTTAATTTTTCTTTTTTCATTTCTTCTTCTTATCAGTCAGTTGCCTGGCACTTGGGCATGACGTAGTTGACAGCCTGTTCTTGTGAAATTAAGGTACTAAAACATGGTGGGATTATTTCATGGCATTGTTAATAATTTAAAAAAACCCATTTACTATTTTGAAGCTTGCATTTATCAAAGCTTGAAACCATTTGGAATGTGTATACTGAGAGAATTTTCTTTTTGTACACTCTGTTTGTTAACTAGTGACCTATAAGTTGATGGAATAAAACAAGATACTGCTTTACTTAAATGATGGATATTGAACAATGAATGAGCCAGAGTCAAACTATGGCAAGTTGAGGGGGGCTTAGGACAAGGTCCAGGAGAGCCAGGGGCTATTAGATACTTCCTTTATTTTTCACACCCCGGCATTGCCATGTGATACTACAGCAAGAGAGAAAAGGAAACTGGGCCAGAGGATTAGAGCACAGGGAGGATTTAGATTTAATAGGATTTTATTAGGCTCTAAGAAGAAGTTGTCTCAGGTAGTTAGACCCAAAATGATCCCCCCCCCCCCGCACTGCTGTTAGTTATAACTGAGGGCACAAAGTTCGCCTCGCTTCAGGTGTTCCCAATATTTGAAGAGTCTTTACCCTTAGGAGAAATTTTATATGATAAGCACATTTACAGTAATAGACTTTTTATGTATTTGATAGCAGCCAATTCAGAGCATTCCAAAGTGCATTCTAAAACAATGAGTTTTTCTACTGGCAGTGTTCAGGAAAGGAAAAAAGAAGGAAAAGAAGGAAAAAAAAAACAAAAAACCACCAAAAAATCCAACCATGGGATTATATTTGATATGGTTGATTCCTGTGCTGTGAGTTCCTTAGTGAAATATGCTTAATACTAGCCAGCTACCTCAAAAAAAAAAAAAAAAAAAAAAAAAGGAAAAGAAATAGAAATATGCTTTAATAGTAAGGAGAATGAAGATAGAATCCCATTTACAACTAGAATTCTTGAAAAGATTTTGGTACAAAAGGCCATTATCCCATCTTTAGTGATTATCTGATTACTCCTTCCCAATTAGTATAACAGTTGTAATAAAGTACATAAAATAAAGGCTTGAGAGCTGGAAGAGACCTAAGAAGTCATATTTTAGTCCAAATTACTTACCCAAGTCAGGTTCCAAATGAAGAGGCCCATTTTTTACTTAAGGTCTAGTAGCTGGTTAAAGCTAGAACTAGAGTCTCCTAGCTCAAAACCAAAGTTCCCAAGTTGGTACTTTAAATTTTTAGACTTCCAGGCCTAGAGAACTGAGCTAAAAACTCTTAGCCCTTACCCTTCATTTCCTACTTTCAATCTACATAAATTCTCTGACCATTTTTACATACCAACCAGAGAGATATCAGGAGGCATGAATAAAGAAAGGTGGGAAGGGGGTCCGCCAAGTCTTTTCATCAAGTTCAAAATATCACTTCTCATTTGGTAATTCACTATGAAATAAGTTGACTTTGCTGCTTTTACTTCTAGGGCTCTCTTACCTGTGTTCTTGACCTCACTTTCTTCTGCTCCTCTTGTTTGCTTTATCAAAATCCTTTTTCTTGTATCTTCAGATTCTCCATATTCAATGGTTCCGTCCCATCAGTCCTACAAGTATGACTACTCTTGCCTTAATAAAAATGTTCCCTTGGCTCTCTCTCATCTTATTAAATGATCTATTTAAGCAGGCAAAATAATTGAAGGATGTTATGAGATAATATATAACTAAATGCCAACATATTTACAATTTAAGTTTAGTCTGATCATGAGAGATGGATATATAAAATGTAGTTATTCAGGAAAAAATGAGATTTTGACACAGTTATAGCTTTCCTAAGTGTTGCAGCTTTCCATAGAGTCTGAAATCAGATGTCTGTCCAGGAATGAGGTTGAAGGAATTTTTACATTGGAAAAAGGTGTGATTTAGATGACTACAATCTAAGCTTTTATGATTATGGTATATTTTTATAATTCTGTTATATGGAAACATATGCTTATACTTTTTTATATTCAAACAAAAGATATAAAAATAAGGGCAAATAAAAATGCATATGATTCTTAGGTCAGTTATCCCTGTCTCCAACAATGTTTAATAGAATTTTTTTTTCCTTATTGGTGGAAAATACTTTCATATATAATATTAATGAGAGATATATGTGGTCACTCAGTAATGTCTTTGGAAATAGTATAGTCAGTTCAGTCCTTGCAGTGTAGAATTTGTGTTGAAATAGCAGGCTGTTGTACATGTATTTTGACAGCTCATTTTTTCCCTGCCCCGCCCCCAACCAAAACACTCAACCACCACATGAAACCCACATGCGACTACTGTTGCAGACAGAGTCCTTTGGGAATATTTTGGTATTGGTGGTTTAGTTGAAGAAAGAAAAAAATCACTCCTTGGGGGCTAACGGTTTATAGAACTCTCCCTGTGGCATGAAATTCGAATCGATGTTCAGTGTGTATATTCATGGGGAGAACAGGCTGGATGTGTGCCAAGAGCGGCAAGCTTCACTCGAAACATTCCCAGCCTCACATACTTTTGGCTGAAGAGAGCAGAGGGAAGGAAAGGGGAAACATCTGATAATGCCACACTTGTGACACAGGCACATTCTAGTGACTGCAGCCTCTTTACCTACTCACGGCCTTTTGCTTTGTTTTGTTCTCTCTCCTTAATTTGGGACTTCTAGCTGTGATCTGAGAGTTTAATAAAAAGCTTGGAATGGCTGCAAAAAAGGAAAAGGTATAGGCTGATAACAGGAAAATGCAGACTATGTATTGAAGACCTTGGTGCTTGAGGAAATATGTCCTTATACATCTCATACAAATACGGAGCTGTCTCTTTCAGTTTTATATTGCACTGGGGACATACCAGTGCTTTGATACTGTAACATGGGAACAAGAGAGAGAAAATGGAAATATCCAACTTTTTGGTCTCCAGGTGTGTTAGGGAGTGTTTTCGTTTGTGGCATCTTCCGGCATGGTCTTTCCTTCTCGGACCTAGCCTGTTTGATTTCTGACAGAATCCTCCTCCTTTCTCTCCCAAGTTTTCTTTATGTTGTAGGTTCTGCATTCACGACACATTTTGATTCTTTAGGCATCTGTATCAAAACTATGATTGGATAAGCATAAACCAAAGATGCACTTTTCTTAGAAAAGATACAGATTCCTTAAGGGAATAGGGCCAGGGACTATAGCCAGCAGAAAGAGAATATAGTGTCCTAGAAAGAGCCTGCACACTGGGAATACAGAGACTTACATTCTGTTTCCATCAAAACTAACCTGTAAATTCATGACACTGGCTAAGATACTTATCCTGTCTGTGTCTGTATTACGTTCTCACATCTCTGAAAAGATTGCATGTAAGTTCCCTTTGAGACTAGCTTGAAGGATCTTAGAAAGCATATGTTTCTGTTTTTGATTTAAAGGCAATTGGCATGATGTTTGTTCCTCTCATACCTTTGAAGGATCTTAGAATCCTGGAGCTGGAAGGCATCTCAAGGAGTCTGGTAGTTTTTTAACCTTTGAGATAAACCAAAACACTTTGATTTTCTTCATTATTATCACTACATCATCTGAATAAAAGTCCTTGACATTTTCATGGAAATACAGTGTTTAGGACGAGGAAGTTGATTCAGAATCCTGTTTTATCTTTTATCCTTTAAAACAGTGCTGCAAACTTAAATGTTTATAACGGCTAGCCAGGTAACCACATGAGATGACGAGACTGGCGGTAGGATCATAGGGAGGGTCGGGGACCGTGGGCACTGGAGAATGCATGCCTGCATATGTGGGCGGCCACTCCTCACTTTTCAAACACCAGACGGATCTCATAAAATATGCCTCTCAGTAGCAAAGGGCCATGGTTGGCAGTGTACGATGTCTATTGAAAACAACACATTTGGGTTATTAGGAATTATAGGTTGGAGAAGTTATCAATTTTAATAATAAAATACAGTTACAGAAGATAGACACAGCTGTTTCCCTCAAGTACATGGTTTGCGTAGTCCTTTACAGGCTGTTCTTTCCATGGATCTTAATCTTCCTCCATTCTCCCTAAAAAGTGTTTCATCCTCAGAATTATTAATTCTTGCAAGTTTTCTCTTCTTATGTCCTAAAAACTTTTAAAAGATCCTTTAATGTTGAATAGTCCCTCCCTGCCATCTGACAGAAGTACTTTTTTGAATATTCCTTAACCTTTCTCCAGTGTTTAATTTCACTCTCCACGAAGAACTTAACCCGTTAAGTTGAACCTGAATCATCACTTTCAGCCCTCTTTCTCACATTTTATTGTTTGTAGAAAGGAACAATTGGTCAGTGTTCTCCTTGTAATACCTTTCATATTATTCAGTTGAAAATAGCCATTTCCCCCCCTGTTTTTCTTTTGGCACTACAAGTCTGCAAACTTCTGTCATAGATTTTGTTTTCCAGCACTCTGATAATTGTAATTACTTTTCTCTGACCTCTTTCCAGTCTGTACACTAAAAAAAAAAAAAAAAAAAAAATTGAACTGTACACAGTGCCTTTGTGGGCTGATCAGACTGGTCAGATAATCCACTATCTTATTGCTTCTGTAAGAGGGTTAGCACCACACAGCTGGGTCACATTCACCGTACACGCTACGACTCAATATCTTTTATTCCCTGCTGACTCTGTTGTAGTCAAGATTTCTTCATATTTTATCCGCATAATTCATTTTTCATTTGTAAGCGTGCTACCTTGTATTCATACCTAATAAACACTATCTTGTTTTTGATGGGTCATTTCTATTTCTGATTTGTCAAGGTTACTTGGAATTCTATTGTTTTTCAGAAAAGCTAGAAACCTTAACCTCCTTTATAGCCACAAATGACTGAGAATGCTTTCAATTCCATTATGACAGTCATTGATTAAAAAAAATATTCAATCATATTGGGCGCAGGAGGCTGGAAACTCTTTTATAACTCCCCCAAGTTGCAGCAAGCCATGTATTTTTGTCACTGTGAACTCACGGTCTTACTGTTACTCGGCGTTTTAAAGTCCACAAACATTGGTATCATAGTTTCCTGCTTGATTACAGAATCTAAACTTGAGTGATTTAGAATGGTAATTTGGGAAATTGTACTTCGTTTTAGTAGAAAGAAGAAACTCAATAATTGTTTAATTTATGCATGTAGCTTAGGTAGCATCATTATTTTATATTTTTAGTAACAAGGTGAGAAAAAATAGGAAAATCTTTAGACTAAGTATAAATATCTATTGCATATGTTTTGTTCTGCGTTGGATTTTGAGAATGTCTATCTATGCTTTGATTTAAATTTAATAGTGTCTATTTAATATATGAACATAATAAGATGCATTTTTTGTTATTTTCATTACAGATTTCGGAAGGTGACAATGAAACAAGAAGTTACATTTCTAATATGATACTTGAAAGTTAGTGACTGCTTACCAAATTTCCTTAAAAACCAAATATGACTTAGAAGCATTGACATATGAAGTTTATGATGTCATCGGTTTCGACAGAAAGCAAACTCCAGCAGGCTGTCAGCCTGCAGGGAGTAGACCCAGAAACATGCATGATTGTATTTAAAAACCACTGGGCACAGGTAATGTATGAATTCCACCTCCTCTGCCAGTCTCAGTAGCCCCGGGGGCCTCCATCACACTGAACTAGGGTTTCCTACCACTGTGACAGGTAGCTAGGTCTCCAGAAACATAGTGTGAGAACCCTTTCAGATAGGAAGAAAAGCACCTTTCTCTTCTTGCTTTCCTAGAATAAGTATCTGGTTTAAAACCATGGTTTTCACAAAAGCAATTAGGGAACACGCATGTTCCTCAGATATTTTTAGAAGAACAGCAGTTGTTCCTTAAAGTGACTTTTATATCACTTTGCTATATGCTTGACCATAATTACATTCTCTCTCTTTCCCCCTTCCCTGCTGATTTTCATCCAGTCCGTAAACTCCAATAATACTAAAATACACATTTATTAAACATTTAACAAGTACTGTGTTGAGTACTTCAAATGCCTTATATCATTTAATCTTCTCCACAAACCTACGAGGTAGTTAGTTTTAGCTTCCTCATTTTACAGATGAGGGAATATAAAATTACAGAGGTTAAATAACTTGCTTGAGGTTGTGCAACCAGGGAGTTAACCAAGCCAGTGCTTAGACCTTAGTCTTTTGACGCCAAAGCCCATGGATTTGACCTCTGTGCTCTACCACTTTCGGGCTGATAGTCTCTGTGCAATTTAAGGAAAGAAGATGCCTGACTACTCCTGAATGTATTTGCCTTCTTCATTACAAAGCTGATTATAAAAGTTTTTCTTTTTTTTTTTTTTTATTATTCATTTTAACTTCTCGGTGCCTCTACTCTAATCTGCTTGTGTGGGTAGTTAAGGGTGAATGTTCAGAAAATATACCAGCTTGCCCCTTTCCTTAGGGAGTTTACAAGTAGTAAAACAAATAAAGTTGGTATTCTTTACTACTTGTCCAACATTGCACTCCCCAGGTGAGCTAGTAAGTGGCTATTAATGTGGCAGTTTTTTAATGACTACCCAGTTCCTTCCTGTGGCTGGAAACAGCACATGGGTTAAAGCACTGTGCCTGTAAATCACAGCAATTACAGGAGACACAGTGTAGATCAAAACCGAACAAAATCAATTCTGCTTTTAGGTCGTTTATATTTTGTAGCTTCTTGTTACTATCCGGTGTAAAGCTTCAAGAGTTTTTGTGCATTTCCCATTCTCTGACTTTTTACCTTTAGAATTTTAATGGGTTTGCTATGGACATTAACGGCACATCTGATTCAGTAAAGGGAAGAAAGTAATTCAGGAGTTTTCCAGATAATTAGAATAATTATCTTTGGCTTTGCACTTTTATAAGTATTTTAAAGCAGTGGTTCCCAAGTGGGGTGGTGAACCCTAAGTGATGTGCCCAGTAGTCCTTTGGGTGTGGGAAGAATATTTTAAAAGGCTTAATTCTGTCTTTAGCTTTTTAAAATTTCTTTTGTGTTTATAATGTACATAATATATTTGTATACTAGTACATGTATGTTTATCAATTTGTTTAATTATTTGTGCTCATTTTTTTAAACTGTTAGGAGTGCATAATGAAATGTTTTGAATTGAGAACATTTTCATCTCTAGTCATTTCCTTTGGCTGACAAAGTCTGTCGTTCTAATACATAATTTTTGCTCTGGGCCCATTTTGTTTATTTGTTTGTGTATAATATCTTTGATCATAATCATTCCTGCCAGGGTAACTGTGATGTGATTCATTTAGTATTTTGTACCACTCTTCGAAGACATGATATATCATCCATATCTTGATTATATGTAGGTGGGTCTCTGGCCTGTCAAATTCTGTCCCAGGCAAATTTTCTCTAGAGCTGTTGGAACGCTGTTAGAATGTCCTAGTTCAGGAATGTGTCAGTACTCTTTCATGTTGCTGAAAGAATAAATATTAGCTCCAGAATTATATTATACATTTTCATGTCTAATAGGAATGACTTCAACATTATCAGACATTTTGGGTTATCTGAGACATAGCACCTCCTTGGGTTATCTGAAACACAATATAGACACATAGCACCCTCCTTTTAGTGCAGGCAAATATTGAGTTGAAGGTAAGCATAACTTTGTCAGAGGGAATGGTGTTTAGTTATTAAACTTTCCTTTTGTAAAGTGGGGACACTCTTGGTCTTATTGTCGGCTAAGCCATTTCTTTAACTTTGGGCAGGTTTTTTTTAAAAAAAACTTCTTTAGGCTTGACCTTTCCTTTTAAATAAATCTGGAAAATGCCCTTAGCCTCTTATCTAAAGAGGCTCTTGAGGACCTTTCTGTTACCTTTCTGAATGCCAAAGTGGTTATTGTTTAACAGAGATTTACTGAGCTCACAGTTGAGGTATGTCACTATAGGTGTTGCAGGTGAGACTTAAGAATGTGTAAGCTTTGGTCTGGGCTTTTAACAAATGTACTGTATAAACTAATTCAGATGACAATGCAAGATACATTATTGCAAAATGAATAATAATGATTGTATGAATTAAGTCAAGAGAAGGGATGATTGTGGGTGGAAGTAGCCTGGGAAATGGAGAAAGGGAGATTTTGGCTAGCTTGGCTGTGGAAAAAGAGGTTCTGATGACAGAGAGAAAGAGAACATTTTAGAGAAGGGATATTGGGAAGAAATGCTCTGTTTTGACTTTTTTTGGGTGGTGAAAAGAAGTGGGGAAGGCAAAAAAATCAGGGCAATGTAGAGATGTAGGTCCAAGTGTGAAGAAATGAATGAGACTTTTGGTTAATAAAAATGAATGCTGTTTTTTCATTGTTTTAGAGTTTCATATATTAACTCTTCGCTGTGAGTTGTTCAGGCTGGGGGTAGATGAAGAACAGTTGCAGAGGACTGAGAAATTAGCTAAAATCTGACATAAATTCCTATGACTACTGTGACTGCAGCCCTTGGGTTCCCCTGAGGCAACCCAAGAAAACCTGTAAGGCTGGTAAGAAATGTGGCATAGACAAAACTGGATGACAACATTTTATTTACTGAAGTGTCCCGTTAGCTGGCCTGTACAGTGCTTTTTTTTATATGTTAAATTTGGAAAAATGAAGGCAACAAAAGACTGTGGTATCCAGAGTTCTTCTCTTTGTTAGGATACTTCAGTAAAAATTCAACAGAATTAACATGTATTTGCAAGGTCTGTTATACCATTTATTAGTAGTTTCTATGCCAGAGCTTGAGTTAAAAAGCAAACGTTGGTGGAGGAGGAGATCCACTTGCCCACTTACACCTTACAGTCTGCCATGGGCAGCTACTTATACAGCCAACTATCAAGGCAGTCTGTGATTCAGGGGGGTTTCCAAGGGACAGAACTTGAGTGGCCGATGGTGTACTTGAACTTCCAGACTGTTCCCCAGGTCCAGTGATCTCATGACACTCCCAGAATAGTTCTAGAATAGACATTCAGGAATAGTTTCATCCATAATAGTGACATTGGAGATTCCAGGCTATAGGAAGCAGCCACTAGCCTGTACTTCCTCTCACCTTCTGAAATGCCATCTTGAACCTTAAGTTGCCAGAGCAACATATCTAAAACCCACGTCTGTCTGGGTCGTTCCTCTAGTTGGACCTTTCAGTGGCACCTGGCCACCTACAGGCCAGGATGGCACATAGGGTTTTTTAAGCACATAGGCTTCTGTCACTCTGTGCCTCTCGTTTAGTTTCCAGAAATGCAAAGTTGCTTGGCGTTCCCAGCCACCCCCACCATGGGCAGTGCCTATCTTAATGTTTCATGCCTCTGTGCCTTAGGGACTTGCTCTCTTTCTGCCTGGACTAGTCCTCCCTGGGGTTAAAGGTCTCTCCTTCACCAGGACTCACATGGAGCATCGTTTCCTCCAGGAAACCTTCCCTGCCCTCTTTCATGCTTTACTCTGTGTTCCAATATCACCCTGAGTGTTCTTTCACTGTTACACCAACCACCTTTTATTAAAATTATATATGCGGTATATTCTTTCCTACCTCATTACAAGCTCCTCAAGGTCAGAGACTGTATGTAATGTATCTGAATCCCCAGTACCCAGAACAGAGTGTAGCACATTGTAAATGTTCAATACACTATTGAACTGAAAGGCAGGAAATATGAAATACAACTTAAGAATACCTAGGCAACTTAGGAAACAGCTTTGAACATGCACTAGTTTTAAAACATTATAGATTTTACTACCAGTAAGGTCTTTGGACTTGCATTCAGTGATATGAAAAAGTGTGTGCATGTGTTTAATTTTTATAGTAGTCTATAAGAGAAGTTTATAATCTAGTAGGCTGCCATTTTTTATCTCTTGCCTTTGCATCTTTGCTTTTTCTGAAAGGAAGAGAGGGCAAAAATAATGGTAAGAAGCGTTGGTTCATTGTTCAGCTAGGCTGCCATGTGAACTAAACCCCCTACACTAGTTATTTTTAATGGCACAGTTGTACTTTGTGAAGCTTCATGGACCTTGGTCTATTCATTCTCTATCTGCTCCTTTTAAGCATTGAACACTAAATGGTGACTGCCTTTAGAGCCAGGAGAACAGAGGAGGTGGGCTTAAAAAAATCAATTGGAATCACACATTTCTGAGTTTGCTTCTGGTTAGTTAATAGCCCAGAGCTGCTTCTCACTACCTTCAGCCTCCAAAAATAAGCTGTTTTACAAGTTTTTAGTCTAAGAAAAAGAGCTCAAATAGAGTAATGATGATTTATAGAAGAAGCCAGTGGATTTAGTAACCTTTTTCATCTTGGAGTGGGTGGGGATGGGAAAAAAAATGGAACTATCTAGATTGGTGGATAATTAACTCAGATGTCTTTCCACAATAATGAAAAATAGATAATATGTTTTAGGTATAGTATCTGTGTAGAGCTCCAAGGAGCCTGAACCTATTAAAGAAGTACAGAGCATCTATACATGGATTTGACACGTGGACGTGAATCTCATTCCCTTGGTCTGTTCATCTTCACTCTTTTGTCTGTGCCCTGTCGTAGGCTAAATGACAGAGAAAAATTAAGTAAAGCCTTTGAGAGATGAGAAGTTGGGAGGTATGAGAGAACTCTGATTAATCTTCTGAATATCTTAGTAAACTAATGTTTGTTAACATTTTGAAAATTTCTGTCTATCTCTCTTCCCAGCTTTGCAGGGAGCCCTAAACTTGCCGGTAGGAGGTAAAGCAATCGAAAGCTATGCTTCCTGAGGTCGAGGGCTGAGGCATTAACTTGTGCTTCTATTGGACTCTGAAGTGGTTGAGCATGTTGAAATGCCGGCAGCCCTCTGTCTGTATTCCCAGTGATAAGTCTGATTTTTGCTGTGGTTGAAATTAGTCTTCTCTGGAATATTATTATATAGATCATTACTCTTGAGTCCTTTTCACAGCACCTACTTTATCCTGTTTTATGCCAGACTTAGATAAGTCTTTGGAACTCAGGACTGGAGCTGATGTTAAACAACTGGTACAAGTGCACACATATCGTAAGGCTGTTATCCTCATATAAAGAGAAATGACTTGGTAAAGGTCTCCCTGCAGAAATAGGTGTGCGGGGAATACTCCACATTGGAAGACACAGCTGTTAAGTAATGAGCAAGGACTGATGGAAACTTACTTTTGTTGTAGTTATTTGGTACGTCAAATGGAATTTGGCTTAAGGTAGCTAAATCCTACCCTTCTGTGTGATGGAAAATGTTGCTTAGTAACTTGGTTTTTTCCACAATGCCACTTTAAATTAGCATTCCAAAGGATTTGGACACATGGGGTTAAATCATGTGACTTTCTTGAAATAACTAGGCTCTAACCCAAGTAGCATAATCACCTATTGATACATGCATGTGTATATGACATAGAACAATACTGCGGTGGAGTCGAAGCTAATCTCCTGACAGAGAAACACTTGTGTCTGTCATGCAGGGTAATCATGTGTTAAGCTTGAAGTGCAATTATGTGATTTATGTAGATCTTTCATTCTGGAAGTATTAGAACTTCCTATTTAGAATTTGTGACTATTTGAAATTCAGGCCCATTATCACTGACTGATGGGGCCATCAGTAGGGCTAAGGATATCTGATATTACTTAATGAAAGAAATATGCTATTTGTTAATCTTATTTAGCCCAATAATCCTCATATTTATAGGTCAAATGGCTTTAAAATTTGTTAAATGTAGCTATATTGATGCAATAATCATTTGAACACCATTGTTCACACTGTTGATTTTTGTGTGTTTCTTTCTTTTTAGAATTATGGCAGTTTACATGTGGATCTATATATGATCCAGACTCATGATTCATACATATACTCATCCATACCAGCATGTAGTTGTTTAAGTTTGTAGCTCAAAAAATGCCTAGTTATGATCAGCAGAACATTTAAGTTGCTATTTCTGATCTCAGCTGTTTTACTTAATGAGTGTGGGCTTTATCAGGTGTTAATTAGTTTATTAAATGGCATTTTCATCCTAACCAGGTGAACTTGTTTTGTAAAGGAAATATTGGCAAAGCGTATTTTGCTTTCTTTCATTCTCTTACCTACTGGGATTCCTCCAGCCTTGTTAATTGTGTTTTTTCCCCCTGAACTGAGTCCCTGAGACTGAGAGTATAGAGCTGAGAAGCAGCTGAGGCTGGGAAATCTGATGCAAGGTTGAGAATATAAGATAGATATCACAGGTATGGGCAAGGCCTGGGGAAGCCACTGTGAGCAGCGTGGAGTCATGGCATCCATGGGACTGAAGGTCAGAGTTGGTAAGTGGGTGATGCTAGGCAGCACCCAGAAATCGGGGGCACAGGAATACTGGAATTTGATGGCAGCGATGTGAGAAGAGGGCACAAAAGGAAAAAAATAGGGAAAAGTCTAGGTCACATAAGGAATCAGGCTACAGAAACCAAAAGAACTGTGACACCGTTTGGACAGCAAACTCGGGACATCAGGCTAGAAGTTGTTTGGTATTTCAGTGCAAGTTGTGCTCTAGCCAAGAAGCTTCTTCGGCATTTCCTGCTAGGCTAGGAATCAGTCACAGGGTGTGGGTCCCCAGAGCCACTTGTATAAGCAGGTCATGGGTGTGTCTGCCTAGAAGGGAGAGGACCTGGGAGGGTCCTGACACCTAAGGAGAGAGGTGAAGGACATGTGGCAATACAGGCATAATCAGCATTTTGCTGAGCATTGTGTATTCCGTGACTCACAAGCCCTGGTTTTAACACGCCCATCTTCCTGGCAGTAAAATCATGGGGACAGGTCTGGGAATGAGTAAAGAAGTCTTAACGTTTCTGCTCCATTCCTGATGAGCAACAAATCTTGTATCTCTGTGGGTTATTATGACGCTGTTCTCATGTTTTACTAACTCAGAAGTTAGTACAAAAGAGCTACTTTAAAGAGGGTAATGCTTCAGTATGGAAGCTGCTCAACAGTTTGCGTTCTGTATCAAAATCTCAGTCTCTTTTAAAGGTTTTCATAGCAAAAAAAAAGTTCTGTTTGCAAAGGAATGCATTTGAGTAAATGATATGAATGAAGGTTAATTGATGAGAAAAATGTAATATGTGGTCATGGAAATAAAGAGTTTTGCTGTATATTACACATATATGTTTAGATATGTAAAAAATATTTACATGCACCTATATAATGTAAATCCATATGCATATTTATGAATTTATATTGTTTAGAAATTTCTGAGAATTAGGAGATTTCCAGTTACTAATTGTTTTTAACTCAGTATTTTGGTCCTTTTTTTAGACATTAGTAAAAACTTCCTTTGCTTACTTCTTTTTTATTATATTACAAAATTAGATCAACTTACAGGAAAGAACTAATTAACCTTAAAATCTCATTTATATCTCTTGAAATTCACTTCTAATCATACATCTATTTGTCAATATATTTGCTTTTTGACTTAAATTATTTTATGTATACATTTGTACGTAATGATATAGTTCATTTAGTGTTCATTTTGAATTCTCTATTGTATGGTGATGTACCATTTTGATTTTTATTCTCTTATTCTTGACCACTTGGGTCAATAATATTTTTATTTTTCGGTAGTGGAAAATATCATGGGTATGAACATTTTTTAACAAATTATTTTTAGGTTGTTTGCTTGGGGCATTTTCCCCAAAGTCAGATTAAGAAGTCAAAGGGCAGGGACAATTTTATAGCTTCTGTTACATATTGCCAGATTGTTTTCCAGAAAGATTGAGTTAACTTGCCACACCACTATCAATGTATAAGGCACAATCCCAGTTTTAGACAGTTTAGACAGTCTGAGCACACGTGAGATGTGTAATTATATTTTTACCCCGAGGCCTAGCTGTAAAGATAGCTCCTATAAGTAAGCTCAATATGTGGACTTTGAAATGATAGAACTGATAAAGCGTGTAGCTAATTTGTTCTACAGCGTGTGGAGCCTTGAAGTGAGGGACTTCGGGGACTGGAGAAGGGCGGTGTTGAGTGGAGGCCCCTTTTGGACCAGCGCAGTACCCGGATCACAGGCTATGAGATGTTGTTGAGACCCAGAGCATAGGGAAAGGGGGAGAGCCAGGTCCCAATGTTTTTGCCGCCAGTGGGGTCGTCAGGCCTGCTAGGAATTCTGGAGGGCTTGGTGGAGGTTGTAGGATGGTGGGTGCACTTTGGAGTCAGGTGAGCAGCAAAAGAGAAGAGGATGTCCAGTGGCTGCACTGTGGTCACCAGTTAGTGGGTCATGTACTTCCTGGGTAGCTGCTAACTGAAGGCTTTCCTCATTAAAAATGTCAACTCAGTAGTGTTGAGGTGATTTTTTTCTTTGTGACGCAGCATTATTGATTTTTTTAATGGAAGTTGGTAAAGATTATAAATTCTGTGGGAATCCATTCATTCTGTAAGGATGTACTTGACTGGTCTATAAAGTTTCCTTTGCCCTGCTTCTGACAGGGGAGAAACTTAGACCTTTCCCTGAGAAATAAATTTCCCTCATTGCTCATGCATGCTGACGTAGCATTGTACATTTGCCAGCTTCCCCAATGACTTGCAAAAATTCTATAACCTAAATCCAGAACATGTAAGAGCATATCATAGAAGTGGGCCAGGAGGGTACTGCAGAAGACTCACATATTCCATGCAAGTCAGAAAGGCAAAAGGAACAAGGATAAAGACATCTATAAAATATTTGGCTGTTTAGAAATTACATTTTAAAGGGAATAAATTGAATGGGTATTATTGGGTAGAAATTATAATGGGTAGAAATTCCAAGTCATAAAATTAAACGGAAGTTGAGATATAAAATTGTTTTAATTTCTAGGTCTCAAAGTAGAAAGAAGTAAGTATCAATGGACTGGGGGAGGTAGGAAGCATTCAAATGCCAGCTATGGTAAGAGAGGGAAACAGACAAGGGCTGTGAAATGACCTATTTAGGGATATATTTATTTTTTTACTGTTTTTTTTTGTGTGGTAAAGTCTATGTGACAAAATATGCTGGCTTAACTATTTTTAAGAGTATAATTCAATGGCATTCACTACATTCACAATCATCACCACTATTTCCAATACTTTTTCATCACTACAAACTTTAGGGATTTATTTTATAATTGGTTTTCTCAGAATTTCTTCAGCTTAAAGAAAGTGTTCAAACTGTTCATTTTTAGTTTCCGTATATGCCAGTAACAGGTTGATTCTGCTGGTTGTATTTCTGTTCTTAGTCAGTTTCCTTTCACCCTTCCTGTTGCTTCATGCTTGGTTGAAGAGAGTGCTCATCCAAGTAGAGGGGGCAGAGATATTGTTCTGTCAAGAATGTGTGGGTAGCTGTGCTCCTTTGCTGAAATAGCCAAAGCAACTCTATGTGTAGGAGAACACGAGTAGTCAGGCTTCCTTTTACTAATTTAACATATTTTAAAATTAAAAAGCAATATTATATTATTGACGGTTTAGAAAAATTAAGAACTTATCACTTTGAATGTAGAAATGATTATTATTTTTGAATATTTCTTTTCAGTCTTTTCTTTTTTATTTATTTATTTTTTAAATTTTATTTTGTCGATATACATTGTAGCTGATTATTGCTCCGCATCACCAAAACCTCCCTCCCTTCTCCCTCCCCCCCTCCCCCCCAACAATGTCCTTTCTGTTTGCTTGTTGTATCAACTTCAAATAATTGTGGTTGTTATATCTTCTCCCCCCCCCCCCGGTTTGTGTGTGTGTGTGTGTATGTGTGTGTGTGAATTTATATATTAATTTTTAGCTCCCTCCAATAAGTGAGAACATGTGGTATTTCTCTTTCTGTGCCTGACTTGTTTCACTTAATATAATTCTCTCAAGGTCCATCCATGTTGTTGCAAATGGCAGTATTTCATTCGTTTTTATAGCTGAGTAGTATTCCATTGTGTAGATGTACCACATTTTCCGTATCCACTCATCTGATGATGGGCATTTGGCAGTCTTTTCTTATATACATGTTTTTGACATAGTTGACAATTATGGATCTACCATATACAACTAGCTTACTTTTTTCATCTAACATGTTACTTACAATTTTCCACGTTGCTCAATAGTCTTCACAGTAATAGTCCAAGGAATGCATATAGCTTGATTTATATAGGTTGCCAAAATTTATACCAGTTATAAACGAACATCTTCAAACATCTTTTTATAGTTTTACCCTTTCATTTTATGTGAGAGAGAGAGAGAGAGAGATGCAGTGCTCACATGTATCTTGTGTGGGCCATGGCGCCTGCATTTTTAGTGAAGATTTGGTAAAATCAGTTGTGGTGTGTTTTTGCAATGATGATAAACATCAGGTGGATGACAAATGTTGATTTGGTTACAGGTTGTGAAAATCTTAGAGAAGCATGACCCCTTGAAGAACACCCAGGCAAAATATGGGTTCATCCCTCCAGATGAGGCCAGTGCTGTGCAGAATTATGTAGAACACATGCTCTTCTTGCTGATTGAAGAGCAAGCCGAGGATGCTGCAATGGGGCCAATTCTGGAGTTTGTGGTCTCTGAGAACATCATGGAGAAACTCTTCCTTTGGAGCTTGAGACGGGAATTTACCGACGAGACTAAAATTGAGCAGCTGAAGATGTATGAGATGTTGGTCACCCAGTCACACCAGCCTCTGCTGCACCACAAGCCCATTCTGAAGCCCCTGATGATGTTGCTGAGCTCTTGTGCAGGAACAACCACCCCTGCTGTGGAGGGGAAGCTGGTGGTCCTGCTCAATCAGCTCTGTTCCATCCTTGCCAAAGATCCATCCATTCTGGAACTCTTCTTCCACACTAGTGAGGACCAAGGGGCTGCCAACTTCCTCATCTTCTCCCTTCTGATCCCTTTTATTCACCGAGAGGGGACAGTAGGCCAGCAAGCTCGGGATGCTTTGCTGTTCATCATGTCTCTCTCTGCCGAGAACAGTGTGGTAGCACATCACATCGTGGACAACACCTACTTTTGTCCAGTAAGTCCCTCTCCTTGGCACGTTTTCCACCCACTCCCCTTTTTCTCTCCTGTGCTAATATTAAATACATTTTTATTCCTTTTTTCCAACAAGTTGGACTTGGCACCTTCTATGGAAAGATGCTTAGAGGAAATCTTTTGGAAGGAGTAGAGGAATCTAGATTGAGATGCTCTTTGGCTGAGCAGTGTCAACTCAAAATAAGCCAACAGAGGAAATTAGATGTGTTACCATTTCTTGGTTCATTTTTATTGCATTAGGAAAGATTTTAGTTTTTTCTAAAAGCATATCCTGAGATATTGGTAAAACCTATGCTTTCTACATTCTTAGTTTTTCAGGTTGATTTTGCGCCACTGAATCATGGCATGTGGTAAGGCCCCTCACAGCTGGTTTCACAAATTAATTTGTTTAACTTCTCAGAAGATAATGACCACCGGTTGTAGTGTGTTTGGTTGTCATAGGAATATGGGGTAGTGAGGAGGGGGTTCAACTGGCATTTAGTGTGCAGGGGCCACACTGAGTACATCAAATGCTAGCAAGGATGTGGAGCAACAGGTATTTTCATTCATTGCTGGTAGAAAATGCCAAACGGTAAAGCCTCTTTGGAAGACAGTTTGGCAGTTTCTTACAAAACTAGACATACTCTTGCCATGTGATCCAGCAATCACACTCCTTGGAACTTACCTAAAGGAGCTGAAAACTTAGGTCCACCCAAAAACCTGAACATGGATATTTATAGCAGCTTTATTCGTAATTGCCAAAATGTGGAAGCAACCAAGATGTCATTTGGTGGGTAAATAGATAAATTAACTATGGTACATCCAGACAATGGAATATTATTTAGCTAAAAAGAAATTAGCTACCAACCCATGAAAGTACATGGAGTGACCTTAAATGCATATTGCTAAGTGAAAGAAGCCAATCTGAAAAGGCCACATACTATATGATTACTGCTATATGACATTCTGGAAAAGAGCAAACTTAGGGAGACAGTAAAAAAAGATCAAACAGGCAAAGCACAGAGGATTTTTAGGGTACAAAACTACTCTGTATGATACTATAATAGTGAATACATATCATTATACATTTGTCCAAACCCATAGAGTGTAAAACACCAAAAGCGAACCCTAATGTTAAACTGTGAATTTTGGGTGACTGTGATGTGCCAGTGTAAGTTCATGAATTGTAACAAACGTTCTGCTCTGGTGGGGGATGTTGATAATGGGGAATGCTGTGCATTTGTGAGGGCTGAGGGTGTATGGGAAATCTCTGTACCTTCAGCTCAGTTTTGCTGTGAAAAATTAAAGTGCTCTAAAAAAAATTAAGTCTTTAAAAAAGGCAGTTTTCTGAGGGAGCTATATAAGCTTTGGGTTTTGGCTTATTTGAATTGTTTTGGGTAGTTCTGCTGTTAAAGGGGAGTAGGTATTGTAACAAATCAACAAAATATTCAGGTAGTTCACTTGACTAATATGCAAAAGGCAATTTAAAAAGATACCATTTAGAAAAGCAACACATTCATGAGCTATCTTGAAATAAGTTGAACAAATATATGAAGAGCCTTTATGGAGAAAATTATAAAACTTTATTGAAGGGCATAAAAGAAGATCCGAATAAACAGAAAGCTCCATAGATTGTAGATACTGTATATGTGGGACATTCCTGCAAATCAATCCATGAACTTAAGGCAATTTTTGTTTTACAGCTTTTTATCATGAAAAAAATAAAATACAGAAAATTTGGAAGAACACTTAAAATGAACATCATATACACACCACTTAGATTCAAAATTGTTAATATTTTGCCATTTTTTGGTTTATCATCTGTTCTTTTTATTTTTGCTGTACCATTTGAAATTAAGTCGTGGACATTAAATACTTCAGTGTGTTTCTCCTTTGAATAAGGACCACATAACCACAATACCATTATTGTACATGAGAAGATCATACAATAATTCCTTAATATGATCTAATATCATTCTCCTATTATGCCCCAAATTACTTTCACAGCACCCTCCAAAACTAGAGTTTAACACCAGGTATACATATGGCTGTCATATCTCCTTAGTCTCTATAATATATAACAACCTGCCACTTTTCTTCCTTATGACATTGACTTTTTCAGAGACCAGGACATTGTCTTGTAGAATACTCCACATTCTGGGTTTGTTTGATTGTTTCTTGTGTAGTTTAACTCTGCCCTATCCCCGTATTTCCTGCGAATTGGAGTTAAGTCTACATGCTTGATGAAGTTTAGGTTAGATATTTTTGGCAAGAATATTTTACAGGTGATGCTTATACTTCTTACTGTATTACAGCAAGAGGCATGTGTTAGGTTGTCTCACCTTGGTGATGCGACATTCAATCACTTGATTGGTTAAGGGTGAATACTAGATCTCTTCATTGTGAAGGTACACTTTTCCCTTTGTAATTGTAAGGTGTAGTTTGTGAGGTGTTAATGTGATTTAAATCAAAATCCCAATAGGGTTTTTCATGGAATGTGACGAATTGATGCTAAAAGTCATCTAAAAGTGTGTAAAGGGCCAAGAATAGTTGAGTTAATTATGAATAATGTTAACAATGGTATATTTGTTGGGAGCTTACTATGTGCTAGACACTGTTCTCAGTGCTTTATATGTATTAATTAATCTGATCCTCACAACCGTAGGTATTGGTGTTATTCCCTTTCTATAGAGGAAGAAATTGAGGCACAAAGTAAATTTGTACAAGGCCAACAGGGCTGCTAAGAGGTAGAGTCAGGATTTGAACCCCGGGCAGTCTGCCTCAAGGACGGTGTGCATAAGTAATAAAATATCAGGTGATACTATGAAGTACTAACCATAAAGAAAAGACCGGAATTAAGAACAGAAACACAGATTGGGAAAAAATATTTGTAATGCACATAGCTACAAATGATTGGTACACCAAATATGCAAAAATATTTGTAATACTACAAATTAATAAGAAAAAGTTAAAACAACCCATTTGGAAAATGGGCAAAAGATGTAAATGGACAATTCCCAGAAGACACCCAAAGCCAGTAAATATATGCTCATCTTCCATAGAATCAGAGAAATGAAAATTGATCCCATGAGATTTCAGTTAGTACTCCTGAGAATGGCTAACTGTTAGACATCTGATAACACCAAATGTTGTCAAGAGTATGGAAAAAACAAGAACTTTTGAGAATATAAATTGACATAATAACTTAGGAAAGCTGTAAGGCAGTATTTAGTAAAGTGAATATTTGCATACTGAGCAATCTTGCAACTTGATTTCTAGATATCTGGCCTAGAGAAAACTAGCACATGTTTACAAGTATCAACCAAAGTAAACAACCACCTGGTTGGGATATGAAAGAAAGTTTATTTGAGAACTTGATAAAGGATTCTAGAATTGGGCAGCAGTCTGGACCATTCAGAATGCTCTACCCCACCACACGTACAGGTCATATTTATAGCTAGAGAGAAGGAACAAGCGACATTCAGAAACATCATGATTGGTTACAGCTCAGTATTTGCCTTATTTGGCATTGTGTGATGAGGCATTTGCCTTATATGGGCACGGTGTATCAATTGGCAGCCCGTGATTGGCTGAAGCTTGGCTGAATGTGAAAGTTTAGCAAAAGTTCAGAGTGTTCCTAGCCAAGATGTGCTCCACCTCAAGCTGAGGTGGCCTCTTGGCTCCATTTTAGGTTCCTTAATCATACTCATGCTATTTTCTTTGTCACAAAGATACACTACAAAGATGTTCAATAGAACAGTGATTTGAAGAAGAGAAAAATAGAAATATATGAAGGAAAGATAAACTGTTGTTCTCATACATCAGTGGAATACTATTCAGCATTCAAAACGAGTAAATCACATGTATTAGCATGTAACTACATCTACATGTGTGAACACCAGAAAATCTAAAAAATGTCAGATAAAAAACGTAAGTAGCAAAAGGTTACATACGATATGTTAGTATTTACATAAAGTTTTAAAACACAAAGTCTTAGTGTATACTGTTTTTCTGGATACATATATATACAGTAAAATTACAAAAAAGAAGCACAGGAATAATATGTGCTAAGTTCAAGACTGCATACTTTTGGGTGGGTGAAAGAATAAGAAGGGATGGTAGTAAGATTGGAGTAGTGTTTAGTTCTATTTGTAATTTTTTTTTTAAATAAAGGAGTGCTCAAAGAAATTATGGAAAAATGTTAAAATCTGTTAAGTCCTGGTGATCGTTTTCTATTGTTTTGTATGTTTGTAATGTTTGATAATTAAAATATTTAAAGATATTAGGACAAGAACGGAGCATGTTTTTAATGTTTAGATTTCCACTGACTGTTTTATAAGCAGATTTTTACTGAGTAATTGTTGCTTTTATAAAAACGTGCTTTAAAACACTGTACAGTTCATTAAAATTGGAGGGAAAACAACATCTCCAGCTGACCTTATTTGCTAGAATGGAACACAAGCTTCATTGTGTTAAGTTGCCCCTCAGGATAGATCTGTAATCTCATTTGTACCCAGTTTTCTATAATTACATCTGACAACATAATTAAAAAAAAAAAGTCCTCTTTATGTTGGAGATAAAAGCATACTCTATTAACCATCCAGCTAAGGACCACAATTGACAAATAGCTTTCTCTAATTAGTATGATTGTCAAAGTGTGTTAGCATCAGGCTGTTGGAAGAGTAATGACTCTTTCAGGAAATTGGACCACTTTTGGAAACTTTTATTGTTATAGTTGATAGGAAGAGTTTGCTGGTTCTGCTGCTGCTTATCTCAAGATGTGCTTTCCCAAGAAAAGAAGAATGCGGATACTCTAGGGAACAATCTGGTGCCAACAAATGACTAAATGATCCTATCACTTCTTTTGATTTTTTAAAAACCAAATATTAATAGTTAAGCCTGTGCCATTTGTTACATATTAGCAAATGTACAAAACAGCGTATACGGAAATCAAAAAATGCAAATTGATATAAGTGACCTTTAGGCACACAGCCACAGGTAGAAAGTTATTTATCCCATATCCAAAATTTATGAGGCTTTTAATTTTGGCAAGTTGTAGCAAATGGTCCCCACCAGGTGTTTTGTTGTGAGCTTCAGATGAAAGCCATCTGCTAAAAATCTTTGTTTTTGCCTAAATTAACCAGGTACTATTAGATGTTTAAAGCTAAACATCGACATTACTTGACTTGTTTGGTGCTCTGTGTATATATCTTTCTTCCTCCATTGGAAACATTACTGTGTGTAAACTTTTATGCTAATCTTATTACATGCATTATTTTCTTTAAGCCCTGCAACAATTTGATGAAGAAACTGGTTCAAAATTACATTAGTCTGATACTAAAACCCATGGTCTTAGCAATTACCAGGCTATACTGCTGTCAGGGAAGTTGTTTGCTTTTTTGTGTTATTCATATGGTTTTATATGGTGATTAGTTTCTTTTAAGGAGACTCTTGAGAGAAGATACATTAAAAATGTTGAGTTAATACTTAATGTGCTGGGAATAAATATAATGTTTTATAATTACTTTATTGTGGTATGGATCAATAAAAGGCTAAAATAGTGGATGGGCATTTTATTTTTAATTAGATGCTGAATACATATATATTTAAATTTTTTATAATTTAATTTTTAAGTTAAAAATACAGTTTAAAAATAAGTGGATTGTGCTATTAAACTCTTGAACCTGGAAAAATTACCTACAAACCTGTTGTCCCCTCTCCTTTTCCCTGTCGTCTTCCCACAGCACTCTGTATTCCCTTGGGTAGCAATTGTCTTTCTTGCACTTATTAGTTTATTTGTTGTCTTCTCCAGCTCACCTGGTCTGACTCGTTCACTGCTGTTTCTCCAGCACCAACCTTACATGTGTCTGACCCATGGTCTATGTTCTAGAAATACGTGTAATTGGGATGAATGAATCTGAACTGAGAGCAGACAGAGCCTTGGAAGGGAGAACATAAACAGCAGTAAGATTTGAAATCTTGTTCTTAAGAGTAGGTGATATTCTTTCTTCTGCAGAGTGTTTTCTCCCACGTTTCTTTGCCATTCTGAAGAAGATAGCAGAGACGTTTTCTAGCCCCACTTTGTAGTGGCAGGAACATTGCGGGACTCCCCATCCGGCTACCACTTCTGTACAGGCGGGATCCTTCTGTACGGGCAGTAACCTTCTGTATGGGCAGCTTCTCTTTGCATTTCAGCCATGCCCTTTTCAGAATATACATTTTAAAAAGTTAATATTAGGTATATGTTATTTTTAATTACTGTCACCGATGTATGTAATTTGAAAATTAATGTTGCTGTAATTATATTGATATACTGAATAGTTATTCCCAGCTTTTTAGTCAGACAAATTAAGTTTGTCTTTATGAATTCATCTTCAAAGCCTCAAAATAGTTAAGAAACTGGGAGAAATTCTATGCAGAATTAAAGCCTTTGTTCTGTGGTTAATTTAGCATGAGTTAGCAAATGTAATTGATTTTTAAAATGTGGCATCAAGATTAGATTTCTCTTCAAGGAGAACTTTTGGTCTCTGTTCTCTTTTGCCAGAGGTTGCTAATTTATAACAGCCAACTCATTTGGGTCACATTCAAAACTGGAACTAATGCTGGTTTGCTCAGTTGGTTAGAGAGAGGTGTTATAATACCAGGGTCAAGGGTTTGGAGCTCCTTACTGGGCAGCCACCAAAAACAAACAAACAAATAAAGTGATTTGTTTGGGTACGTTAACAAGGAGTTAGTACTTTAAGTAGGGGACATTCTTTTTTTGGGACCACAGATGCCCCCATTTTGAAAAAGAGATAAATGTACTATCTTGTTTACTGTTGTATTTCCTGTACTTAACGTAGTACCTGGCCTGAAGTAAGTGCTCAGCATTTTTTTTAATGAGTGAGTAAATGAATGAGTGAATAAAGATTACTAGGAAACAGAACAGAGAAAAGTATGTAATCTTTTGATTTCTCCAGTATTGAAATAGTTCATCTGTTTTTCTCACTGACTTTTTTGCTGCACTGTGGTCTCCTGTACTATCTCCCCCACCCCACCTTGCTCCTCCCATGGCTTCATCTGGCTTCTCCGTGCTGAGACCTCCCTGATCTGTACTCTGTTGTTGAGCTGGGTATTTTACTAATGCGAAGTACTTCCAGCATCTGAAACTCAAAGTGTTTGACTGGATGAACCATCCACACTTCCAGTGTGGACTGGAGTGAAGAAGTGAGACCCGGTGATATGGAGAAGACGGGCAATAAACTAATAAATGCAAAAAAGATGATACTATACCAAGGGATGCACAGAGTGCTTGGGGAACAGGGAGGGAAAAGGAGAGGGAACAACGCGTCTATGGATAATTTTTTTCGCGTTTACCATACCTGAACCTACACCCCCTTCTGACTTTCTGTTTCTGATGCCAGGCACTGTGGATTATTTTGTCATATCTCATCCGTCTAAATCTCCCTTTTCTTCTTCTCTCTCTGGTTTGTATGGCTTTTAGGTACCTACTACATATGGATGGCTCCAGATCTCCATCTCCAGCCCAGAGCTCTTTCCTAAGCATCAGACCCACATATCTGTCTACTGGGCTCTCCAGTTGGATGTCTCACAAGCTCTTCATCCTGGCCTCTAAAACCCTGCAGGATCTGGCTCCCGTTTACCGTGCCAGCCTTTTTCTACCTGTAATTCTACGCTGTAGCAATACTGCACTTCTCTTAGTTCCTGGAGGATACCATCTTTTCTTTCCTCTTTGAGCTATTGAGCATGCTGTTTCCTTTGCTTGAAATAGTGTTCCTTCCACCACTCCTTTTCTGGCTAACTCCTATTTATTCTTCAGCAGCTTGTACCTCACTTATGAGAACACTTCTTGCTGCCAACATCCCAAGTTTGGGTTGTACACCCACAACCACAAGTCTTTTGTACACCCACAGCATCATATATTTTCTATTATGTATTCTTAGCATTTCTAACACTATTATCATTGTCTGTTCATCTCTCATGAGACTGTGAGATCAATCAGTATGTCATTATTTCTTTTCTGGGCCTAACTCAGTCTACTTTCTTGAATGTTTGTATTTCATTTGAGTTCATTGTAACCTCAGAGTTTGCCCTAGAGGGATGCCTTTTATAGCAAACTTCCTGGTGTCCAGTCTGTGCCACTCCTGTTCCTCCTAGACACATCTGCCAAATCAGGATATCTGTGGTGCTGCGTAGCTGACGTCACTTCCCAGTCAGGAGGCCTCCAGTACTGTGAAATTCATTGTTTTCCCCAGTCTTATACTCCACAAGATAAAATCAACAAACACTCGGCATTAAGTGTGTTCCTTTTCTACGTTTCTCTCTTTTAAAGGTGTCCAACTCTTAATGACCAAGTTGAATAACTTGACAATTTTGAGTTCTCACTCATCCTTACTTGCCAAGCCCAAGTGTTGTCAGTTCAGTGTTAGGAGCAGAGCACTAAGGGAGGAAGCAAACTCCATGAGCTTTTGGACAGACTGTTGCCCTCATATTCACCTCACATGTGGTGCTCAGATTTATTTTCTCCTCTTTTTTTCTGCTGCTGGTTCTTCAGTGTAGACCCACTTTAGCTCTTTTTCAACTCTTGTCATCATATCTAACTGACCCCAACACCCCTTCTTTCTCCTGGCTATTGTTTGTGAAGATCAGATAATATACATAAAAGTGCTTTCTACTGTAAACATGCAAGTGTCAGTCATGTCCTTAAACGTGCAAGGAATTGCAAAGAATCTTTGTGTAAAGCTCCTCATGGTTTCTAACTGTGCTACTTTCTGTCCTGGACCACCTCAATCCAGGGCTTCCTCCCCTAGTCTGGGGTATGTGCCTTCTCTGTATTTGCACTCAGAGTATTTACTATAATGTATTGTTTATGAATTTGTCCCTCTCCTGAACTTCTTAGAGGCAGGAATCATGTTTTATTCATCTCTATGTGTACTCTTCTTACTCCTCCCACCCCCAGCCCAACACAGTGCCTGGTGCCTAAGAGAGGAGCAGCCTGTATCAACCATGTGTACTCGCCAAATAGCTCTGCTACTGCTCTTCTTTCCACTGGCGTTGTCCTTCCCTGTTGTCTCCACCTGTTGAATCCTTCCTCGCTAGTGGATATCCTCTAATACCTTTAATACCTTGCTACTTAAAGTTCAGTCTTGGGACCAGCAGCATTGGCATCTCCTGTGAGATGTTAGTTGCAGGTTAAAAACTTCGGAACAGAGTTGATTATGTTTTTATTTCTGATGCAGGTACTCGCAACTGGGCTCAGTGGTCTCTACTCTTCCCTGCCTACAAAGCTAGAAGAGAAGGGCGAGGAATGGCACTGCCTTCTGAAGGACGACTGGCTTCTACTCCCTTCTCTTGTCCAGTTCATGAACTCCCTAGAGTTTTGCAATGCAGTCATCCAGGTAACAGAGCACAATAAAGGATCCCTTTGCTGTGGTGACATTCACAGCACATGCATTGCAAAGGATTAGTTTATAAATATGCACTCTTTTTATTTTGATAAATGTTTAGGAATATTGATGCTTTACTTTAAGCCTATTGAATGTCCTTGAACAAGTGAGAATGTTTGTAGGTTTCTGGAAAGTTTTAATTGAGAAAAAAATGAGTAGATTTTCTTTATAAAAAGTGTTAATTCTGTTTTGATTATCCACTTAACCATCAAAAATAAGTTCGATGCCTGACTCATTAAATAGTTATTTTTAGGTTTCTAAGTATTCCAAATTATACTGCTTTTACTTCAAGGTCTTCTTGGGAGTCTACAAAAGAAAACACTTTATTTTGCTTAATGGTGCATACTACATAAAGAATATTGTTATCCCAATTGAATTTAGAAGTTAAACATCTTCTTAGCAACACAAATTAAATTTACTTTGAAATTGGCCTGTTTGGGGGAAAAAAACAACCACTGAACTCTTGTATATTTGGCTTCTTGATTAGATTTTTACCTTTAGATTTTTTGTTACTGTTTTCAATAAAAAACAGATTTCATATACATTTAAGGATGGTAGTAGGTTTTCATCAAAAATGTTTTACTTCTATACAGCATAAATATTACCTTAATAATTGACTTACTAAGAAATCAAGTTTTCTTTATGGTGATTGTAGGGTGAAAAATGTCAGTTATAATCTGTTTATCTACCAAATAAAGAAATAGCTTTTGGAAGAAAATGCAAGTAAATTACTTTAGTTCCTATCTCATTTTTATTGCTAAGTCAATGGAAGTTTTATTTATGTATAAGATAAATGGATTATATTTAAAGTTATTTTTTACTTTAATATTGTGGTCTATCAACATTTTCTTGCAGAAGAGTGTGGAAATAAAAAAGATGGAACTACTATTAGTTCCTCCCCAAACGTACACACAGAGATAGATTATCAGTAATTTAAAGATCTAGCCTTACTTACCTAGAAATTGCTTTTTACTTTATTGTTTGACTTTATTCTTTTCTTTTTGAAGAAAGAGAAGTAAAGCTAAAGGGCATGATTAAGAACAGGGAAATTATATATTTCATATTATATTTTGAAATTGAAACCATGTACTTTTAAGGCTTTTTTTGGGGGGGACTACTGAAAATAGGTCACTTACAAAAGATATTAGTAAAGGGTTATTCATGCTAAATGTATTTTATTTTATTTATTTTTATTTATTTTTAATTTTTTTAAATTTTATTTTGTCGATATACATTGTAGCTGATTATTGCTCCCCATCACCAAGACCTCCCTCCCTTCTCCCTCCCCCCTCCCCCCAACAATGTCCTTTCTGTTTGCTTGTCGTATCAACTTCAAATAATTGTGGTTGTTATATCTTCTCCCCCCCCCCCCCCCGGTTTTTGTGTGTGTGTGTGTGTGTGAGTGTGTGTGTGTGTGTGTGAATTTATATATTAATTTTTAGCTCCCACCAATAAGTGAGAACATGTGGTATTTCTCTTTCTGTGCCTGACTTGTTTTTTAAAAGTCAAATATAGGAAGTATCATACCTCTGATAGTTTTCTGCTTTTGAACATTCTTTAGTATGAAAAGATTTTCTATATGCCTTCTTCTACTGTATAATGACTATCAGAAAATGCATTTTCAAAATGAGAAAATTCTTTCTGCTAGAAAAATATATTTAATTGTCCATTTTGACAGTTATACTATTTTTTTTTTTTAATTAGTCACATGTTGAAGTGGGACATAGAGGAAGTTAGGGTGCAAAAATTATACTTTCCAGGTTGTTAATTTTAATTTATGCATCTATGTACATATTGAGTTTATTTTTATTTTATTTTTTTTCAAACAGATACTTTAAACTTGCCAATTTTTTTTATTTGAAAGTCCAGCTTCTGGTAGTTTTAACCAAGCTGTTTATACTAGTATAAACTATTTGAAACAATTACATGGCAGTGTGAGGTCCAAGTCATCCTTTAACCACAGAATAAATGGCCAAAATTTGGATTTCCTTTTTGAATTCAGGATGTACACAGAAATGATTGATTTTAGGAAGACATAAATATGGAACTCTTCGTCTTTTTCATGACTACCGATTTCTCTTGTAGGTAGCTCACCCCTTGATTCGCAGTCAGCTTGTCAATTACATTTACAATGGATTCTTGGTACCAGTCTTGGCTCCCGCTCTCCATAAGGTCAGTGATTGGCAATAGTCATCTTCTGTCTCTTCACAGTACAACTGATGGAAACTGAGGAAGGTAAACACAGTGTAATTGCCTTGATGGTGACTTTAACCTTATTTTTCTTCTCATTCCATCCTTATTTCTTAGCAATATCAAAAACAGGTCTTAACAACAGCCACTTATGTCTGAGTGGACCCATTTGGTGTCATAGAATATAGCATTGTGAATGTCAAGTAACGCAGTCAGTAGTCTAAACGAGAATTGGCGAATAGACTCTGACTCTTGTGCCTGCTTCAGTTCATGGGTGGTGGCTACTTGGAATTCTCTGTTAAGCTGTCCTCAGAGGCCAAGTCTGTCACAGAAAATGCAGGTTGTGCTGTGGGCATGGAGAGGGACAGTGGTAGCACAAGTGTCATGGACTTGCCATCTCCTTAATAGAACGTAATTTTTTATCATAACAATTTTGTGACGGCAAAAACTAAAATGAAGCCAAGTTAAGGTCCCATCAAGGGCTGGCTGTCTCATTAGTACCACTCAGTATTCCTTATGACTCTCTCGTTTTGTGTAATAAATCAACTGGTATGTTTTCCATTGTGAGCTGTCAGGAGACAGACATGGACCTAGAATTCTAATTTTAATGAATTTTTTCTTCACTAAGTAAAGAGATTGATATGGTATTCAGTTCAGAGGATCTCTGTCAAGTTTTCAGAATCACCACCTCAGGGAGGGAGAAAAGCAAGATGCAGCTTATCATATGTTGTTTTGATGGAATGCCTACTTTCTACATCCCAAAGTCCCATTTTCATGGGCTCTTGTTTTATGGGATCCGAGAACACTTGATTATGACAACTTTGAAGCCCGGCTGTACGTGCAGATGGGCTTTCTGGTTTAGAGCAGCAGATCTTGATGGAAGATGTTCTTCTCTTACCATGCAGTGCCTTTTGAGTATGGTCACCATGTTTTCCAAAACAAACAAGGTACTTGGTCTGACTATGATTTTTGTGTTACTTCTAGGTGTAAGAGGCTATCTTGGATGTGGTTTAAACATCAAAATACTGAGATTTCCAGGTTATTTTAATGGTTTATGAACATAAAGGGACCAAACCTGTGAAATTAGATCAGTCTTGGAAAATATGGGGCATATCTTTGGAAAATACAAACCTTGTATTTGTTTCTAGATTGTCCTTCTGTTAGTATTTTACCATTTTGAGGATGTGGGGCAGGTATCTTGTATAGTTCTCCAAGCTGCTGCATGGAGGAATTTTCGTCTTCGGAGGAATGCGGTAGTGCTACTGAAATTCCCTGGCAGTAATTATCCACACACTCTCTCAAACATTTACACTTTCTTCCTCATTTATCCCCATGCTTTTCTTCATTGACCTGTTGACGTAAAGTGATTTCCTGTCATGATTGTGATAATTATTATAATTACTGTTTGTTCAAGATATTTCATGTTATTATAGCTAGCATACTTTAATGTTACAAATATTAATGGTAAATCTTTTTTTTTTTTTTTGTCTTTTTCGTGACCAGCACTCAGCCAGTGAGCGCACTGGCACTGGCCATTCCTATATGGGATCCGAACCCGCGGCGGGAGTGTCGCCGCGCTCCCAGCGCAGCACTCTACCAAGTGCGCCACGGGCTCGGCCCATTAATGGTAAATCTTTATCCATAATTGAGGATGAGCTCGACCTCTGAGAGCTGTTAGGAGGATCTTACTGGTCACTCTGCACTTCTGCTTCATAGCACAGTGGAGTTAAGTCACTAAATGTTTACCGTCTGTCTCCACAGTGGTATGCATGCTTTTTGGGGGTGGGGTTCACGTGTGTTTTGTTCACTGGGGTATCCCTAGTACTGAGCAAAGTACCTTCGACTTAGGAGATTGAGTGAACAACACACAAATGGAACATCTGTTAAAGTGCCAACAGAATGCTTACAGACAGTGGTTCGTAAGAGAATAATGGCTAACAGTTGATATAGCACTTTATACAGTACCTAATATTATGTCAAGTTATGCCCATAGTTAAATATGAGATTTATAAAACCAAGAAGTTAATACATGCTTACTGTAAAAAAAAAAAAAAGAATCACTATTGAATATATAAAACGAAAAGTAAACATTACTATACTAGATTTGAATTTCCAAACCCTAATTCAGATTCCTTAACTTTTATCCGTTGCAGACAATTTCTCCCAGGGCTGTTTCATAACTAGGGCGAGCAAAGATTGATTTCTTTCCTTCTTAATTGATTTTTCTCCCTGTTTTCCATCTTTTTTGTTGGGTTATTTGTATTTTTATCATTTAGAATTAGAAGGGTTAGGGAGGGGGTGGGGGCAGGGGCAGGTGCACAGCCTCTCCACGGCCCTCTGCTTCCTAAGGGGTTGATGAAGGAAGGAGCCCCTTCATGAGTGGCAGGACGGGGCTGAGAGGCAAATGAGCAGAGAAATCCAGAATTGAGTGTTTCTTGAGGAGTTCCCAGTGGAGAAGTTGTATCGTATTTCCTGTATCCTCGCCTCTGATGTGGGAAGGGATACCTAGAAGTCTGGGCTCAGGTCTGCTATAGAGGCCCCTATTCATATTTTTCATATTCCGTGTCCACTGCCTTGACAGATGAGCCTTGTTTAGTATCATAAATAAATTTCCTTTGTGTACTACATCAGCCCCAAATTTATGCATAACATTTTAGTTACCTGTCATCGGTGTAGGCGGTTTACAGAGATGAATTTATTCTGTCTCATAAATAATATAAATAAATTCATACTGAAAAATTTTCCCACATCACAGTCAGTACTCATATACAATGTTTCCACTGTGTTTCTTAACCAGAGATGAAGTCATTACAGAGAGTTGTGGATAATGACAGGTGGGGAGTGGGAGTGCCTGACAAGGGGAGATTGTCTCTACTTTTCCTCTCCCCACGCTGTGTATGTATTGTACAGTACTGCCCTGCAGCTTGTCCTGTTACATGCTTTCTTCATCCAGCCCCGTGCAATGGCGATTTATTCTTTTACGTTAGTACAAAGGAATATCTGATTTTTTTTTTTTTACAGGGCTGCCTAGTTTTCTGTAGTGTGGTCCATAATTCCTTATCTATAACTTGAACTTCAAAAAGCTCTGAAAAGTTAATGTTTTCTTATAATTCATTTAGTGTACAACTAATCTTTGCTAAACTCATTTGGTGTCAAACCCTACCTAATTTGTTTCGAGGCTATTTACTTTTAACCCACTTATGTTAATGTTTGTATGTTTTGTGGAAGAGATATTAATATATTTGATTATACGGTGCTGCCCAGACTCCCAGGGATGTTATGTCAAATATGGCAGGTGTACATATTACTTTTCTAAACATTTTGAATTCCAGAATACACATGGCCTCCAGGGTTTTGGATAAAGGATTGTAAACCTATTTTGGACATTTGGGAAAGGATACCTTTTTACAGATAGGTTAAAATCATACTCTGTCAAAATTATGTTAAAGAAAGTGATACCATGTTAATATAGATCATTTAGGAATTAGATCCAGCCATAGATATGGATATCACTTTATACAAAACTGGTTATTTATGACTTCAGAGTAATGGGACAGCCCTTATCCAACAAAAGCTAGTTCTGTTGTCTCTGTTTATTTTGTCAAGGCTAAATTTTCAAGGCTGAATATTCATTGGTATAGTTGTATTAGTTTGGGTTCTCAGAGAAGCAGTCATCAAGATAGGATTAAATATGCAAGATTTTATTTGGGGGACTGCCTATGTGAAAGAAAATAGGGAGCAAAATGGGGAAGGCTGGGAGAGTTGTCAGACTGCAATGCCAATTTGACTGCTAGTGAAGGACGGGGGAGAGAAGGTTGGCTGGAAGTGTCCTAGACTGCTGTGAGTCTAAAAAGGCCATCCGAGGAGGCTTGTGTCTCCCAGGAACAGGCCTGCCTTAGTATCCCTGCTGCACTCAGACACTGGCTGGGAGCAACTTGTGTGAAATGTGGTCTCAAAGCAAATGTGGAGAGGATTCCAGAGTATAGCAGCGGGGGCCCTTGATCAGTAACACTCCCCATAGTTGGAGAGTCTGCAAGGTGCATTCCCATGGCTACCACAATGGTTGACTGATTTCCGTGGCTTTTCCTGGTTGCAGATGTGAAAAAGATAGACATATATATTTCCTTAATTTATAGATCTCTTTCCTGGTGTGCAGAACATTCAGGAGTTCAAGTGGACCACTAATGAATGGGGTCATTCTGGTCAGGATTAGCTTGACAAAGGAGCTTATTGTATCTGTCACGATGATTATGCTGCAATCACAAACAACACTAAAATCTCAGGGGCTGACGTAACAAATGTTTATCTCTTGTTCACACTGCATTACATCTTGGGTTGTGCGATGAGCAATCTGTAGGTAGCTTTCCTTCATGTCACCCTCACTCAAGGATCTGGGTTGGTAGAACCTTCATGTGGAACTCACATCACTGGTCATAATGTCAGAGGGAAGAGAACATAGTGAATGGCCCACTGGCTCTTGAAGCTTTTGTCTGGAAGTGACACATGTCATTTCTGTTCACATTTCATTGTCTAAAGCAAAGCAAGTCACCAGGCCACATATGACCTCAGGGGGAAGTGGAGGTCTACCATTTTCTCAGAAGAAGAATCTAGAATATGGTTATCAGCCCTAATGACTGTCATACTATTTTGTCTGTCAGGGCCCCAGGAGGAACAGATGGCACTCAAACTGGGTAGTGAGGGGACCTTAATAGTAGACTAGTTACAAGAGTGCTGTGTTTCAATGATCTGTTGCTGTGCGGTAAGCTATCCCCAAATGTAGTGACTTAACCGTTGATTATTAGTATAAATCACCACTCCCTGGTTCAGGAATTTTGGAAAGGACACAGCAGACACATCTGGGGGGGCCCTCAGCTGGGGTGACCACAGTGGGCTGGGGCTGAGCAACTTGGGGCTGGCTGGATCTCTCCCTCTTTCTGGCTGTCCACACAGCCTCTCCACAGGGTTGTCTTGGTCATCCCCACAGCGTGGCAGCCTCAGGTAGTCGGACTTCTGCACTGGCTGAGCTCCAAGGGCTCCAAGAGTGAGTGTTCCAGGAGACAAGAAGTAGAAGCTGCCGGTTTCCTAAGGCTTGGGTCTGGAACCTGGAACAGTGTCCCTTCTGCTGTATTCTATTGTTCATGGTAGCACAGAGCCCACCTACTTTCAAGAGGAGGGGACGTAGATCCCTTTTGATGGTGGGAGTGTTCAAGAATTTGTGGCCATATTCTGGGCAGCTTTACCACGGTTACCACCCCTAGGTCTGAATGTGTATGTGGAGGGTCAGGGAGAGCTACATGCAGAGGGCTGATCTGATAGAGCAGTGACCTTCAGTCCAGGGTCACAGCCAGGCTTGGGCAACCACGCAGAGAAGGAATCAGGGAATAAATAGTTAAACTTCATTCTCCTCCCTTCCTCCAGTCTCCTGCTGGAATCCCATTGGGTGAACCCAAGTGGAAACCAGATGGCAATGGAACCGTAGGAAAGAAAGTGATTCATACAGGTCTATTGAGACACAGAGCAGGGTGAAAAGATGGAGAGTGGATCCAGAGGGGCAAATGGAAACCATCCAGCACACTAACTTACTAGTGTCAGCATCTTATAGCGTAAATTAGCAGGTACAGATGACACCTGTGGTTTTAGTGCTTAAATAATTTGCAGCTTAAAATTTTCTAGAAACAATTAGAAAATCCACTTTTTATAGTTTAGACTTACTGCCTAATTCAGTGCATTGATCCTTGACCTCTGGAACCTGAAATCATAGACTTTAATGTCACAGGTGAAAATGCTAATAACATACTAGATATGAATAAACAATGAGGAAATATCTAAATCACAGGTAGCCATCACCAAATCAGGCTTCTTACTCCATGAATTCATACGGAGGCAGGAAGTGCAGGGGAAGAGCCCTAGACTCTGAGTCAGAAGATCTGGGTTCTAGTCCTGGCTTGTGTATGTACTGCTGTGTGACCTTGTGTGAAACTCTTAATCTCTCTGAGTCTCAGTTTCCTTAGCTGCACAGTGAGGATAGTAATGCTCCTCTTTCCTTCTTACAGAAAATGAAGATCAAATATGATCAAACTTGAGAGCATTCTGAAAACCATATACAGTTATATACATGGGTATTATAGTTATTCCAGGACAAATCTTGCCATCTCCTGTGCAGTAGAAGGATGATATCGTTTGTTCAAAGACCATTTAGTAAGAGTGCACCAGGTGCAAAGCACTCTTCCCAGACCCCGGGGGGGAAATGAAGGTGACTGAAAATCCCGCTCGTCTCCATGGAGTCTGTAATGTGGGACTCAGGAGACTGACATGTTAACCACAAACTTAAAGCAAGAAAGACTAAAATAAGTGTTGTGACAGAGAAAGAAGCTGGGGCGGGTATGGGAGGGGTGTGAGGCAGACATAGAAGAATAAGTGATTAGGGAGAGTGGACAAGGCTTGGAGGAGTATGTTAGGATAGGCGTATACCTCCTGCAGCAGTCCCTGACTTTGGGGGTTCTGGGCATCTCTCTTTTCTAGAATTTGTACCTCTCAGTGCCTGTGTCAGTTGATTAGCACTGAGCATATGTTCCTTTCTATTGTTAGGTGTATTTTGTGTTTGACCCTACTTCCCTGCTCTATCCTGAAACTCCTGGAAGTGCCCGTATCTGCAGTTCCCAAACAGTATGCCAAGGAGCCCTGGGGCTGTTCCGTGAATTCACAGGGGCGCTGGGAGATACTTTCAATTTATGAGGGAAACACAGCGACATCTGTTGGGCACCACATGAACTACTAGTTTGACATAGTTCACAGTTTCATCATTAAATCATACACATTCCTTAAAAAAAAAATCATACACATTCCTTTTGATGTGGTCACACCTTTAGAAAGATGAGTTGTTGGTGGGTGCTGTGCTTAAAAGCAAGTATCACGTGGAAGTCAGTGTGGAATAGGAAATGAAGTTTGCAGGTTGCAGTCTGATTCCGAGTTTGAGTGCCCAACAGGTTAAATTATTGGGACTTAACTATGTATTAAGTTGTTTGGACCTAAATATTTAATAAAAAGGATGGTTGGGTATTATTATTATTATTTTTTTGGCTTGGGGTGCTGTGAAGAAATTACTGATATACTGGAGGTACCTTGGACTGAGAAGGTTTTAGAACCTCTGGTCTATGTTGCGTGCTTTTTTATGTAGCAGGGTTTGGCAAACTGCCTTGCGATGTAGGCCAAATCGTGGCCTGTTTTTGTATATCCCGGGAGTTAAGAATGGTTTTTACATCTATAAACAGATGAATGGATGAACAAAGTGTTGTATGTACATACAATGGAATATTATTCAGCCTTAAAAAGGAAGGAAATTCTGACACATGCTACACGTGGACGAATCTTGAGAACATTACACTAAGTGAGATAAGCCGGTTGCAAAAAGACATATACTGTATGATTCCACTTACATGAGGTACCTAGAGAACTTGAATTTATAGAGAAAGAAAGTATAGTGGTGGTTGCTGGGGCTGGGGGCAGAGGAAAACGGGGAGTTATTGTTTAATGGGTACAGAGTTCCAGTTCTGCAAGGTGAAAAGAGTTCTGGAGATTGGTTGCATGACAATGTGAATGTACCTAATACTATTGAACTGTACACTTAAAAATGGTTAGGGTGATAAATTTTATGTTATGTGTTTTTTTTAATTACTATTTTGAAAAAATGCCTTTTACATTTTTCAAACTAGCATCGTGTCCTATGTAGTTTAGGTGACCAATAAATGTTTGAAGATGATGGTAAAGAGGAAGGAAGTCCCCAGATAGATGGCCTCGCAAAGGGATGATCACGTACTTTTTGTTTTCTTTTCATGCAGTGATCAGGCTGAGGAGCAGCAGACAAGAACAAGCGAAGCAGTATGATTGGCTTTGTCACTAGCTTGGAAGCATCTGTGTCTGGGTGTGTTGTTGAGGGATCCTGGGCTGGCAGGAGACCAGTGGGCAATTGGGAGTGGCAGCCAAAGATGGCTTTAGCGCTTGTTCTGGCTCTGGCAGGATTAGACAGAGGGGTCTGGGTGGGCGTTTGACTGGGAGAGAGTTATATAGGTAACACCCGGGGCTCAATTGTATTAGTTCTGTCAAGTATTATGTGAACTAGGATAGTTGTTCATCCTTGTTTTGCGGGTTGTTTTGGCTCATTTATTTAGAGATTGTTAGGAAATTAGGGCAGAAGTTTGGGACCATCTGGGAGAGGGAGGCAGAGACCTTGACGGGAGTGTGCTGAGGTGAGGGATGTACGGAAGGGGAAATAATTACATACCATCCTTTTCTGCAGGCAGCTCACAGCCTTCAGCAATGACAACTGTGACCTCAAAGAAAGCCTGTAGCTTTGGCTTTTGCAAAGAGCAGCGAGCTGTGTTTCATTCAGCAAATTATTCCATACAAGTGCACTTGGAAAAACAGAAGCAAAAAACCTACCAGAAAAACTGATTTTTCTCCCATCTCCTGTGTGCTAAAACTGTGCTTGAACAATATACACGGGTAGAATAATTTCAGCCATTTCCTTAAAGGCATGTGTGCTGGGTTCATATAAGCCACTGTGGAGCCCATTTGTTTTACAATCTTGTCTTCCAAATACACACATACATATTCATGATCTGCATTCTGCAAGCTCAATAATTCATGGCTTATTGACTTAGGTTGATGGGTGGAAGCTTTTTGGGACTAGAGAAGAAAAGATAGAAATTCTGAAAGGCTGGGAGCAGTCACACTTGTGAGCTGTCCACTCGGTATTAGTGGAATGTGAGCGAGGCAGGCTGGGACCCCGTCAGAGTCTAGTTTGGCTCTCAGTGGCTAGACATGTTTTGGAGTTTTATGCCCAGTTAAAGTAGTGACTGAAGATTTTAAGAGCAGTTAAGTACCATCTTCAAATTATTTATCATCATTATAAAAAATTAATGGGCTGTAATTGGGTGCTGAGTTTACAGTGGAATACACTGATCCCTTATGTCATAAGCGGGCAGAACAGTTTACTACTTAAATAGAATTTAGCTCCATTTCTCTGTCCATCCTTATGCATCTGTAGTCTGGAAGGTAGCGGAGGGGTTTCTGGGGTAGGAGGAGGGTAGAGACAAGTCATCATACTTGCTCTTTGGCTGACTTCCTGTTGGATATCTGGGTGCCTACCTTGTCTGTGCCTTTGTCACTGTGCTATCATCTGAGCCATTTCCTGATGAAAAACACCTTGAAGTTTTATGTCTGGTTTCCAGTAATGCTGTAGAATTTCAGTGATCATGTCATTTCTTTCAGTGGAAAATTAGAAGAAAGAAAGAATCAAAAGCTTGGAATTAGGATGTCATATTGGCTTTGGAATTTGGGGATTTTATTTTTCAAATTTGGTTGTTCTTTGTTAAATCTGTTGTAGTTTCCCTTGAGTTATTTAAGCCTCACACTGGACTCCAAGATATAGAAGGACACTAAAAGATATAGAAGGATAATTTTTTTGGCCTCTACATTTTATATTCCTACTAATACACTTCGGTAATTTGCTTTTTAAATGCCTATTGTCTACATTATTGACCCATGGTTTTTAATCACAAAAGGCTCCTGAATGTTGTCTTGCCCTATTTTTGCTAGCTACTTATTCCTCTTCCTGTAATAATCTTGAACTGTATTTGATCATATAGAACTTTGTTTCTTACCATGCCTGGAGTAAACGAGTCACTGTAAAAGATTCTATCCTACATTGTGCTGAAGGCATACCTGTGTGACACCATGGCCCACAGATCGCTAGTCTGTGTAAAGTGAAGGGGGCTATGGTGTAAAGTCAACAATGTCCTGGAGAAGTGAGGTCGTTCTTCTTAGAAGTGGCTGCTGTTGTCTCCACAGCCTCACAGGCAGGCTCCAGATGGGTCCAGAGCAGACAGGTATTCCCTTAGGGCCATCCAGCTGCTGGGGATGCCTTGTGGCCTAGGGATGCTTGGGCTCAGCAGGAAATCTTGATGCCTCTGTTGCTATCTCATGCTTATGTTGCGTTGTGGCCCTTGTCCGATGCTGGGGATAGAGTTGTGACTGAGGGAGCCATAATTAAGGGGCGTGGCTCAGCTGGGATGGGAGAGCTGGGGCCCCCAAAATCATTCTGTCTGAGCTACCCCAGACTTAAACAGAAGAGGACTGTGGAAGCAGAGATGCCAGGTGTAATGATCACTACAGTCAGTCGTAATCACAATTGAATGAGGTAATTAAAAGGCCCTGTCCTGTTGGAGGCCTGCAGCTATGTAACAGGCAGTGGCAGTAGTACTATTCAACCTGGACTGGAAAAAATCCTATTAAGCAGGCCATTGCTAGCCAGACTAAATTAATAATTGCTCTATCCAGCGAGAGCCAGCTATTAAACAGAACTAGAAGATTTTGGTGACAACTGTAAGAGTCTTTGACTTGGAAATTCTTGATTTATTAATTGAAAACTAAAAGTTAATGTGTACTATCTAATACAATCATTTAATGCAATATATTCAATTAATACAATTTTGGGAAGCACTGTAGCTTAACAGTTCAAAAAATGGATTTTGAGGTTAAAGAGACCTTGGTTTGAGTTTTAGTTCCTTGCTACTTTAATTAGTGATGTGACTGTGGCAAGTGTTCTCATCTATGTCTATGTATTATCTGTGAGGGTAATAATACCTACCTCCTTGGGCTCCTGTGAAGAAAAGATAAGATAATGCATTAAAGTGCATTTAAAGTGCTCATCATTGTCTCTGACTTTTAGTACTGAAAGTACCTATTATTATTTATTAACTTAACCAGCTGAATCTCTGAAATGAGACAGTCTTCACATGACACTGTCTGTCTCTAGCCAGTACATTTTTTAATACCTTTTTCGGTCACTATAGTATTTTTATTTTAGGTAATATTATTACTCCTTGACACGCATTTACATGATTTCATAGACAGCATAACTTTGGATCTTCTTTTCCCTTATTTCTCTCAGAATATGATATCAGCTCGTTATTTATAGAATTATTTTCCCATTTATTCTGATTCTCGCTGTCAGTGTTCTCAAATGTGCAAAGACAGTCACTTGGGAACTTCTCCAATGCTGACTCCTGAGTTCCAGGGATTATGATTTAATACGTAAGGTCGAAGCCTGGGAATTTGCACTTTATCCAGCACCCCGGTGCTCCAAGGACCACACTTGGAGGAACTGGTCTGTGTCCTCCTGCTGGCACCTTTGCTGCTTATGCTCCTTCACTGGACTAGGATTCACAAGACATGGGTGATCTCAAGGACCGTAACCCAGCTAAGGATCCAGTTTTGTCATCTGTAGTAATCCCCACCCTGTCAGCCTCTCAGCACTACGGTGAACATAGAGTGAGAAGGTACATAAAAGCGCTTTGGGACGCTGTGAAGCATTTTCCAAGTGAGCCGGGTGTTAAAATGGGGCAAGGTCTGCCTCGCCTCCCTATGGAGCTGTTGTAGCTGTCAAAGCAGGTAACATAGGTCAAAATACTTTGCATAGTTTAAGGATGTAGTAGCAGTAGTATCTAAAGATGAGTAATGAAAGGAGATTGAGTTATTTAATATTGGTTGTAAGAATGTGTTTGTGCCCCTGACGTGTGTATAGTGTTTGAAAGAGGTACCTCCCATTGTTCAGGATGCTGGGTAAGTTTTGTTATTTATTACTGTGAAATCAACTCTGCTGTCCAATGGAAATGTTATCAGCTTGGGGATGGCTGTACTGGCCATTTGCTGGTGTCATGTACATCACAGAATATTGTAAGGCATCACCATTCTACCACCAACCCAGTCCCACCAGATGCCTTGGGGCTGTGGGCAGAGGGAAAAATATTGCTCCTTGTAAATATGGCTATACAATAAATATGGGATTGGAAGATTTTCTTCAGTTGACTATAACCATTATTAACTTTTCCACTTCTTATATTCTAGGTTATTAAGTGGAAAGATGATGTACACAGACGTTTAGGTCGATAAACAAATATACTTTTCCCTTCATCAATATGTAGAAAAGCTTAAGAGAGTCCATTGTTTATCCCAGAGCTGTCACTTGTGGACCAACTGTGGAACATAAGGAAATGACTAATGTTTATTGTGGAAAGCCTCTGAAAATGTGGAAATAGATTACAAGAGAAGCTATTGAAATATTCACTTTTTTTCTAAAGAATATTTTGTAATTAATATCTGAGGTCTTGTGTTCAGTTTTCAGCCTAAATAAGCGTTGTATGTGGGACTATTTTATCGACATGGAGGCTCTACATTGGACACATGGCATGTATTTACCTGAGACTTGGGCATATTGTTATGTGAATGGGAGCCCAAATCTTTCCTCTCATTTTGCATATGCACAGAACAAGTAGAAAACTAATTGACCACAGAATCCATGATATCACATTGGCCCACAGCCAAGTTCATGGTGTCTTGGGGCATCCCTGTCCGTATAATGCTGTATCTGATGCTGTGCCAAAACAACAAGCAAACAAAAATAAATAAAAATTCTGGCTTAAGTAAGTAGACTTAAAATAGAGAACACAGAGGAAGTCAAATTTATTCATTGACATAAACGTAGATAAAGTGGTTTTCAGTGAATAAGTTCTTTGAAAAGAGTTTAATATGGTGTGAACTTTAAAGTCAGACTGCCAGGGTTGGTGTCCCAGCTCTGCCACTTGCTAGCTGTGTACCCTTGGGCAGAACATGGAACCTCTCTGAACCATTTTCCTCATTTGTAAAATAGGGATGATAATAATAGTGCTTTGTGAGAATGAAATGAGTTGAGTACTTTAAAAGGCTACCTGGCACATAATAAGTATTTGTGTTAACTCATTACTGGTTTTGGTTTTATTGTTATATACATGTTGGAAAATCATAATTTTAGGTGACTTGAACAGCTCTTTCATTGATCTGTAATTTATGAAATTTGGCATATTGCCCAGAGGAAATAGAGAACTACGGATATCAAGCTACTGGGAGAAATAACTCAGAGACATAGACTTGGTAGAACACAACTGTTTGAATCTTTTCTAGGCTAATCCCAAACTTCCTCCCACTTTTCTCTCCACACAGTCACCTCTCCAGCTATCCTGGACCATTTGCTATACCCCGAGTATGAATTTGCCTGTGCTTATGCCTCCTCTCCACTTGAGATATCTTTCTCTCCCAACTACACTTATCCAAGTCTCATCCTCCAACGTCCAGACCACATGCCACTGCCGTTTGAAACCCTTCCTAATCAATCCAGGCACAGGCAATCACTCTTTACTTCTCTAGAATTTGTCTGGTATCACTACGTGGCACTGGAAGGTTACCTTGTGTGATCATGCTGGGTTTGTTATGTCTTACCTCTCCTATCAGATGGTGAACACCATGAGAGTAGGGACCATACATGTTTATTTATTCATCCATTCATTGAACAAATGTTACAGCAGCATGTCTAGCACATTTTATAATAGGTATCATGACATCTCTTGAATAAGTAAGTGACTGTGTGAACGTAGATAGGATAACTAGGTAGGGGTGTGTGTATATTTGTGTGCATGCATCAAATATAAGGGAGTGAGAGGAGAAAATGTAAGGGAGAGGAGAGAGCTAAGGAGAGATTAAATCAGGTCAGGTGTATGAACTGATGTTTGGCTAATAGCTGACACTTTGAGGTGTCATGGAGTGGTAGAAAAGTGAGGTGCTTGAGGTGGGGGATGTTTAGTATTGGCTAGAGATTGCTGTTGCTGAAAATGGGACAACTCTTAATTGTTGTGGGAGTCCAAAAGGGAACCAGATTTGAGGCAGATATTGGTGGAAAAATATAAAGGAAGATATAGATATTTTAGGGAAAATGAACAAAAAAAAAATGACTGAAGAATCAGTGATGGCTCTGACAATCATATTTGAAATGTGCTCTCCACATGTAGCAATAAAATTTTATGAGGTAGGCAAACTTTTTTTTTATTGTTTTTAGCTTGAGTTGCCTATGAGATATCAAGATAAAAATAACTGGTGATATGTCATTGCCATGGTTGTTTATCAAGACCTCATTATCTGAATAAGCATGTGTAATATTTACATTTATATTAAGTGCTTTAATATAAGTAGAAGATTTAACTGTGCAGTTTATTTCTTTGAAGATAGTGTTCTGTTTGTCAGAATTTAGAAGTTTAGAACTTTGAAATTCACTAGATTTCAGTTTTGTAGAGGAGCTCATGTGGAGCCAAGGTGAGGGCCCCTCGTTTGTCTCTGTGCCCTTATTGCCTGGCACAGTGTTAGCCCAATGCTTGGCACCCACTAAATGCTCTATAAGTGATTTTCAGTAAGTAAGTTAATAATTTCTTTGTTTTTCAGCAAATGAACTAATGACATCTCAGTTTTAAAAAACTTCACAGACTGGATGGGTTTCATGAAACATCTTTTGTGTTTAAAGTTCTTGCTAAATCTAAATGAGATTAAATTGGAGATGGAAACATAGTATGTTAGGTACACTCATATAATTTTAGTGGTAGACATAATGCTAGAGATTGTCTAGTCCTAGCTCTTCATTTTTATGAGCAAGATGTTAAGGACCAGTGAGGTTAAGTGACTCGCTCATGCTCACATAGCTGATTACTCGCCACTCTTGGACCAAACCCAGATCCCCGGATCTTGAGGCTTCCGTATCATGTCTTTCCATTAGCTCCCTTTAAATTAAATCCTAGTTCCATGATTCCTTCCATGGCCTAAGTTTAACTCCTGAGCTCCCAAAGCAGAATTTAGGAAAAATTATCCTTATGCTTTTGTTAATTGCAAAAGAGAAAGATTTCTTAGAGAGCAAATCCGCTTTCTCTTCAGGCTCCCATGCGTTGCAGGGGCTGCTTGGGTCCACCCATGCTGATTCTTTAATGTCCTTCCCTCCTGGTAAGTCTTCTCCAAAAGGACAGCTTGCACCATCTAGTGGATCTAAGAAGAGGCTCTCAGGTTTAATTTTTTGGTGGCCCTACTTTAAAAAGAAGAAAGGAATAATATTTTTACTTAATGAATCTGCAGATTCTCACACAGAACTCTTTGTTTGTGTCATGAGAGTGAAGTTAGCAGCCAGAATGAAGGTAGGGTCCCTTTCCTGAAAACAAGGCACATTACTGACCAAGCTTCTTCTTTGTAATGGTGGCAGGAGGGTAAAGAAATGGGTAATACTCATATATCAACCTTGTTTTTTCAGTCAGTGCTTGGATTCTTTAACTCATTAATTCAAAATGTTAGCTCTTCTGTAATGGGCCTTCCCATCATAGTAAGGAATTAGTCAAATCCTGTTATTCCTGGGGAATCCTCTAGTGCTCATTTGGACAATTAACTTACTCAAGACTGTACAGTGTTCTACTACTCAACAGGATAAATGAAGTTTTTGGAAGCTTCCAAATTACTCCTTTGCTTTCCTTCAATAGAGATTTTAAATCTTTTCACATGCTCTGGAAGATACTTGTCTTGTGTGGCAGGTGGTAGAAGATGGTATCTGTCAAGCAGGATAACTTGATGGCTGAATGGGCAGTACAGTTCTCACCACCGACTTTGCCCTGTGATCTGAAATGCCCGTTAACCTCCTGAGCCTGAGTTTTCTTTGAAAAGAGTGTGATCGGTTATCTTTATATTTATAAAGTACTGCTCAGCAAAAAAAAAAAAAAAAAAAAAAAAGATTTAAAAAATCTTTTGTTACTCCATTGGCTGAAATATCTTAAATGGCACCATGCGTAGCACCTGTGTGTAGTACAGTTGTGCTTGTAGTCGTAATGACCTGGAGGCTTTGTGATAGAGGTTTACATTACATACTGGTGCACATCACAATCAACAAGGGGTGCCCAGGCATCTCCTGAAGCTTCTGGCTTAACTGGATCAGGATGGGGCAAGAGTGTGGGTATCTTTTAATAGCTCCCCCGGTGATTCTAACATGGAACCAGGATTGAGAACCACTAGTGTATGATATTCTTGTATGTATTCCACTACTGTATGAAATACTGTATGATTCTTGTGTTGTGAATCATTGGATTCCAAATCAAGTTTGGTAGTGTCATGTGTATTTTATGGCTTTTGAATTATTAGAACGTTGGCGATGCATATTTGATAACCAGTGTTCTCCTGGCGGCCAGGGAACAGGAACCGCACTGTTTTGTGATTGGAGTAATGAAGTTATCATTGTGTCTAAATGACATCTCTTGGAGGTGCTGGTGAAGTCAGCCCTGGTGCATGAACCGGGTCTGAGCAATGTGAGTGCTTTCAGGGATAGCCAGGAGCAGTGAGGGCTAGAAGTTAATGCTTCTGTGAGCGGCAGCTTAATGTATTATCAGAATTGTCCTCTCCTGAGGGTGTTAATCCTATATTGTTGGCTCTTGTCCCAGTGACAGGAGAAAGGACGTGTCTCACTTAAAGCTTTTTTTTCTCTTGTTTGTTTATTAATGAATTTCACCTCTTTCCATGGTTTCCAGGAGCAGAGTGCTCAGTGAGTTCTCTGGAGAAGCTGTTTTCTGGAGTAAAGTCCTTATCTGTCCCTAGGAGCAGCTTTCTTCTGACAAATGTAGCTGAATTGGTTGGAGGAGGGATGGTGCGGGTGGGTATAAAAGAGAGAGAGTGGGTGTAAATCCTCTAAAATGCTGTTTGACTACACGGTCTAAATCGTTGATACAAATATACAGCTTCAAAGGCTTTCTGCTCTGTTTTCGGAGGGCAGGGGACAAGAACGTCAGGAAATTGTTAGTGCTCTTGGCTTCTTTTCCTCAAAATAGTGTAAAGAACATGAAATTTTGTATCAGGTACACATGGGTTTGAATCTGGCTTCTGCCACTTATTGTATACTCTTAGGGCAGATTTTTTGGGCCTCAGTTTTCTTACAGGTGAGATGAGAACCTTAACACCTACCTTGAAGGGCCAAGGTAAACTAACTCAGGTAGTGTATGTAAAGCACCGAATGCTTGGCACAGAGCCAGAACTTCGTAAATGGTAGCTATTTCTGGGACTACAATTTATAGTACTAGTAATTAATGATAATAATAAACATCACCCCCTCTTTTGGAAATGGTAGCTTCATGGCCTGGGTGTCTAGTTGTCCTTCTGGTGGGGATAGCAAGGGGGTGTCGATAAAGGCCCAGCTGGGAAAGGGTACTCAGAATTCTCATCCATAATCAACATGTTATAATTTAGAGTCTCATCACATATTAATCCCTTAAAATGTCGTTACTCCATAGAAGAGTTCATTTCACTGATCACTCATCTTGTGTACATCCTGCTGTTTAACACAGAGGGAACAGAATATAGGTGTTTATTTAAACAATGTGGAAGAAGGGTTAGTAAAGAGGGAAAATATGATTTCTTGGGATTACTTTGGTAAAAGTCATACCTGGTGCCATGGAGTGGTATGGGCTTTGGACATCCTTGGGAGGCCAAGAAGAGGAGATGACAGAATGGGCCACCAGGTTCCCCACTAGGATTGCCTGTGTGTTGCCACAAGTTTATCTTGGTGCCACCTTTGTCACTTGCCATGAGCTGAGTGTCTGGAGTACAGTACCGTTTCATTGAAGCACTTAGCCTAGAGCGTAAAGCATTTATGTGAAGCAGCATAAAGTGAATTTGCATAGCTGAGGGACCTGTAGTGCAGTTTCAGAAACGTCATTGCAGTATAGTCTAATTGAGGTGTAGAGGGCTCTGCTCCCCATCTGAGTTACAGCAAGTTGAAAATGCATGAACTGAATCAGGCAGATGGCAGGTTTATAAATGGCACCTTTATTACCAGTAAAACGGATGCTAGGAATAGGGGTTATACTCGTGGACAAGATTTCCTTGTATTTAATCCCAGAATTAGATAGACTCACTCACACACCATAGAACCTGTGGTGTGGAGGAGCAGAAGCAGAGCCGGTGGTGTGCCTGGCTTCCAGAGAAAGAGAGAGGAAAGGACAGGCTTAACCCAAAGCTCATCAAAATAACAAGTTATTCCTCCTTTCCTGGGGAAGAATTGCTGAGGGAGGCAAGGAGGCCAGACGTTCCCTGCTAGGAGATCCTGCCTGTGGAAGGAAACATTAGAATTGGAGGCTTCATTTTTCTATGTTGGATCTACAAAAATCCAGCCTTTCTAAGTTCTTGAGAATTTGGAAGTAGTAATTCATACTTAAAAAAACAAATGGGGGTGGTTCAGTTGTCACCCCTTTACCCAAGAACCTAAAATGGTCCCTTTACCTGCAGAAGATAATGCAGACTCCTTCACCTGGTTTTGAAACCTCTCCTAATCTGGCCCTATCCTGCCTGTTAACTTTCCTTCCCCTTGTGATTTTCAAATGCAAATCCAAAGTCAGATCATTGTCCTCATCGGCCTCTGTACAGTCTGTTTTGGTTCCTGTGCTCCTGCTGGATTATCCTTTCCATTTCCTGTCTGTCCAAAGTGTACGCGTCTATTTAGTCCCAATATAAGCCCCACACAGGGCACAAGCCTCGCACTTCAGGGCACACTGATTTCTCTAATCTCTAAACTGCCACTGAGCTTTCCCATGGGACCATACAGCTTAGCACTTGTCTCATCAGGTGAGGTTTATTAGCCGACTGCTGTAAGTACCTTGAGGGGCAGATACTTCTTATACTTCTTTTGCATATCCTCAGCTGCTAGTCACCATAAATTTGGTGTTTGGTCTCGCTTCAATTTTAGCAGAATTCATATTGCTCTGATAGGGACTCTTCAAACCGCTGTCTTATCTTTCTTAGTTCCTCAAACTAGGTCCTGTTCAGGCATGTTATAACACGTTAGTACGAGTTTATTTTGGTGCAAAAAATTTTTGCAATCATGCATAGCTTTTTATGACACTTTTCCATGAACTTTTTGAAGATCTCTTGTCTATTATACACATGCAAAGCACTTGATAAATATGCAGTTGGTTAAATAAAGGTGTCAAGAGAAAGTGGCTAGTTCCCTCATCACTACGTTAGAATAGAGTGACATGTTGGTGATGCTGGAAAATAAAATTCCCAAGGCAAAGAAATTAGCTCTTAGTTTCATGTAACTGACATGCAATCAAAGAATCTCAGATTTTTGGAACTGAGAGGGTAGGTCATCTAATTAATTCAACAGCATCATTTTACAGCTGAGAAAATGAAGGCTTGTGATGTGGAAAGAAATGTTCAGAGTCTGAGAGCTTAATATTTGTGAAAGGAACAGAGGATATGAAATAGATGATTTTTTCTATTCTTTACTAGATTATCCATAGAAGGTTTATGTTGTGGCTTTATATTTGCTATGTGGTAGCTTTATATATGCATTAGAGAGTCCTCTAAATGTTCCAAAGTGCTTTTCTATTATCTTGTAGATCCTCACTTCTTTATGCTCTCACCAAAATCTATGGAGGAGGGTATTTTTCACAGAAGCTTTCACCGCATCTCATCGTTAACTTTCTTTATTGACACAGGTGAATTTATTGTGGTAGATTACATAATTATGCAGGTCTGAGGCATCAGGCTTGTTTTATGGCTGCAGCAGTTGAGACACCAAAAGATTACTTGACTTGCCCATGGTCACCATATACTGAGGAATAAAATACAAGTGTTTTTGCTACCTCATGATTGCTTTCTCTTTCTTAAATTATTATCTGTGGACCCTGAGAGAATCCTGGCTTAGGAAGAAGTATATTTGTGATTTCCTGATTAGCAAAGAGAAAGAACAGTTAACACAAGTACTTAACCACCCATGGTAGAAAGTTATGAACCAGGATTGGAGAAAGGACAGCCCGGCTTTGATGAGTGTCAAGAGAGGGTGCTTGCTTTTTATAGTGTGGAATAGAAAGCAGGAGTTGGTACTGGGGAAAGACAGGTCACAGATAGCCAGCTCTCAGCAACTCCAAAGTTCCAGGAATGTTTTCCCAGGACAGTTTCATTACTTTATGTTGTAGAGTTCTCAAGGCATCAGTGATCATACTTAAGTATAATACAAAAATATCAAGCACAAAATAAGCACAGTGTTTTGGTTATTTGTGCCACTGTTTCTTTCCATTAAATTTAAAGAATTTTAGGTTTTTAATTTAAAAATTAAATATTAGCATAACTCTTATTTATTCACAGAAAAGGTAACAAGGAAGTTAATATATTTTTAAACAGAGTTTTTAAACACTGAGTCATCACATTAATGAGTCATGAAATCAATTTGATAGCACTTAGAATAAAATGGAAACTATTAGTAATGGTGAGTGTTGGGGAAAATATGGGAAAATGGTCAGGGCCCCTCAGATGTTCCGAATCTTGCTGAGCATTTGATGTTAATATGCACGTGCACTGTTTTAGTCCGTTTTGTGTTGCTATGACAGAAATACCTGTGACTGGGTAATTTATAAAGGAAAGAGGTTTATTTGGCTTACGATTCTGGGACAGCAGTATCTGGCATGGGCCTCAGGCTGGTTCTACTCATGGTGGAAAAACAGCAGGCAGCTGGCAGGTACAAGCAGATCACATGGCGAAAGGAAGCAAGAGAGAGAGAGAAGGTGCCAGGGTCTTTTTAAGCAATGAGCTCCTGCGGGAACTAATAGAGTGAGAACTCACTCACTACCCTCCTCCCCCAGGGAGAGCATTAATGCATTCATGAGGGATCCGCCCTCATGACTCAGTCAGTTTCCAACACTGCCACATTGGGGATCAAATTTCCACATGAGTTTTGGAGGGGACAACACATCCAAACTCCATCATGCACCCAGGTGTTCCTTGGTTGTCTAATGTAATTGTACATGTGCACCCAGGTGTCATGGGTTATAGACTTAAGTATAAAGGACAAGTGGCTCTGATCCATAGCTCCCCCCCCCCAATGCCCCTGGGGAGGTTGCTACTGCTGCTGGAGGTTGTTGCTGTCAGGCCCCTCCCTGCCCCCTGACCCTCTGAGAGGCAGCTTTCCCCGCTGGACCTGTGAGCTGCTGCTGCTGAGGTCTGAGCTCATGTCATCTGCCAATATGCTCCTGGGATCTTTCCCAATTACCTAGTGTGGACCTGCGTATGAGGGTTCTGTGACCCAGCCTGGCATGTGAGGGGTCTGGTGACCTAGTCTGTACAACGGGTTTGAAGGGTCTGAACCCTAGCCCGGACAATACAAATGGAAACTTAGTGTAACTAAAATGATGAAACATTTTGGCTTTAGTTATGAATTGCTTTAACACTACAATTGGTGTAGCTATTACCTTAACCCAACAACTGACGCAGTCATGTAGCTTTACAGTGAGTATTATATATTGTTGTAAAATATATTTCTTACGAGTCAAAGTTTTAAAAAGTTTGAAAACAATGTTATAATGCTTTGGATGATTGGAGAATGGGTTACTAGATTAATCTTAACATTACATTTCTGCCTTATCATGGACTGCAAGTGTTTGTTGGTCTTCTCTTAGTATAAAACATTCATTTATTAATTTATTCAACAAATAAATGCCAGGCACTGTTGTAAATGCTGGGGATGAGATCTCTTTAGCAATTGATTTACAAACCAAATTGTCTTATTTTCAGAGAAAATACTTGTTGGGAAAATATAGGAAAATGGTCAGGGCCCCTCAGATGTTCAGAATCTTGCCGAGCATTTGATGTAAGTATGCACCTGCGCCCAGGTGTTCCTTGGTTATTGTCTAATATAATTGTGCATGTGCATGCAGGTGTCCTGGGTTATGACTTAAGTATAAAGGAGGAGTGGCACTGATCCAGGGCGCCCCCCCGCTCTCGTGCCTTCTGTATGCCCTCCTCCCCCCCCCCCGCCCCGAACCGCTACTGCTGCTGGAGGCTGTTGCTGCGAGCTGTTACTGCTAGTGTCCCCAGGATGCTCCGAGAGGCTGCTGCCACCACCAGACCTGTAAGTGGCCGGACCTGTAAGCTGCTGCTGCTGTTGCTGAGGACTGAGCTCGTGTTATCTGCTGACAGCTCCCAGGATCTTTCCCAATTACCTAGTGTGGACCTGTGTGTGAGGGGTCTCCTGACCCAGTATGTACAATAGGTTTGAAGGGTTTGAGCCCTAGCCCTGAATAACTAAAATAATGAAACGTTTTGGCTTTGGTTATGAATTGCATTAACAATATAATTGTCTACAATGGCAGGAGTCCGACAATTGCCTCAGCCATACAATTAGTGTAGCTATGGCCCTAACCCGACAACTGGCCTAGTTGTGTAGCTTTACAATATTGTATCAGTTTGTATGAGGTTTAGTTGTAGATAATAGAAAACGCCCTTCAGTGGTCTTTTTCTTTTTTTCTTTTCTTTTTTTTTTTTTTTGTCTTTTTCGTGACCGGCACTCAACCAGTGAGTGCACCAGCCATTCCTATATAGGATCCGAACCCGCGGCGAGAGCGTTGCCGCGCTCCCAGCACCGCACTCTCCCGAGTGTGCCACGGGCTCGGCCCATTCAATGGTCTTTTTCTATTCTGCACACCACTCCACACACCACTTCTGTGTACCTCTCATTGGCCAGGACATATACAGCCGCATCTAGATGCAAAGGAAGTAGGGAAACGTGGTTTTTAATTAAAAAGTCAGTTTATTGCCAAGGAAGAAAAGGAGAAGGAATTTGGGGAAGATGTTTAGTGCCTGCCACAAACCTTAAAGCTTCTTACATGATAATAAGACTTTGTTTCTATTGATGGGAAGCTGGAAGGTTGTTATAACTATTGAAAAGGCACAGGATTGGCAGGGCCACTGCATGGAATTGTGCAGGTTGTCTACTGCACAAGGGTACCCTGCTGAGGGTGCAAACAGGAGAGATGGAATTCACATTCCACTTGCCAGGCTTTGTGCCCTGGCATGGTTCTGTGTTCACCCACAGGAAGGGGCACCTTTCTCTAACTGGCAGAAGATACCTTCTGCTCTGGCCAGGCCATCTGCTTACCAAACTGTGGGCCTAGGGGACTACTCTGCCCAAGGGGACCCTTTTACTGTGTTAGTATCCTTTTACTAATTTGTAGAAATGCCCCATGTGGGCTTGCTATGGCTCAAAGTCTTGGGCTCAGGTAGCCTAGGGGTGGTCTTAAGCATTTGTTCCTATACATTCCTGGTTCTGTCTCTTCTCCTAGTACAGCTCTTGTCACCTAGTTTTATTATTTTTAAAATTATGAAAGTTAGATGACACAACCGTTTTCATTGCCTTACCACACGTAGGCACAGAGTAAAGTTTTAGGGTCTGAACCGGTCTACAGGTACTGCAGAGACTCCTCTGACCTCTCTAGTATCTCCTGCCACTTCTCTAACATAGTAGGAGATGAAATTAGGGTTATAAGTTAAGCTTCCATTTACTTCTGATTTGAGATGGAATATTGTGTTTATATGTATATATTTTTCTCTTAATTTCAACAAGTGTATGAGAGAGATCATGCTGTACTAAAGGATTCTGTTCTTAAGCATCAGAATTATGAAAAGATGGGAAGGGTTCCATATTCCAATACTACACACAGAGAAATACAAAAAATAACTCACACAAGACCCCACGTTGTCTAAGGCAGCCAGGTGGCATTCATCTGGAAACAAATGTAGAGAGGAGGGAAAATCTGATCTGAAAGTTGGTGTGAATCTTTTATCATTTCCCTGTATTCTCCTAAGAGACCATTAAAGATTTATTAGCAACAAATGCCCTGCAAATTTTTCAAGTAGTTGTAAGAAAACCAAAAAGCAAGGAAAACAGAAAAGTAGTTTAGTCTGTTTATTTTACCTTCATTCCATAATTTTCTCTTGCCCCGCACTATTTTTAAGGGCCCGCTCTCCCCTCGTCTTTATGTCTGGATTGCATTCAGGTGAGGTAGAGAAGGAATCGTTCTGACAGGATGCTTCTCTGTGATTATCCAATGCTAGATGATGATGATGAGCAGGTTTGGGATAACAGAAACAACCGGAATGACTAGAATTATTGGATTTGTTCAGGCAGACACCTGTGTTTTCTCAGTCTTCCCATTGTGCTGAGGTCTTTCCGTCTCTCATGGAAAATAAACAAGGAGTGAAATCTGTCTTTTATTATCAGAGCTTGCTTTTGTTTTAGTTTTGGTGTCTAGGAAAATTGGTCTAAATATAAAATTGCACCCCTAAATGCTACCTTTAACCCAGCAGGGAGATTGAATTGCGGGTGGGGGTGGGGGGTGATGGAGTGGCAGGCTCTAGATGCCACCCTCTTGTCATCCTCAGACATTTCATTCTGACGCAGATGCTAGTTGAGACTCCGGCTATTTCCCCTCTACTGTTGAGTTTAATGTCAGTCTCATGAGAATTCAATACTACTGTCTTATTAATCAGGAAGAGAAATAAGGGGAAGCTCGAGGAAGCATTCCTTGTTTTCCAATGGACCACTTTTCTAGGTTGCCGTAATTCAAGAGCTTGGCACAAGTTGGTTGTATATTTTAAATAAAAGGTTATTCACTGTAAGTGGAAACTTTTCTTTGCTGTACAGATATTGTCAAATTAATCTAACCACCCTGCTAATGAAGGCATTCCTAATATGGGCTGTGAACCTGAGTGTTTTTATTAGTAACAGGGCTGCTGATTTGCATCTTGATGAGTTTATTGATCACGCTTTGAGTACCTGACGATGCACCAGGTCCTTTGAGAATTCACTCTGTAGGTCAGACATAGTCACTTCTGCAGTAAGTTTGCAGTCTTAAAGGATGGGTAAATGCATAAAGAAATTGAGAAAGGGAATTGACTTAGCCTAGAAAAGGGGAGGCTGAGGGGTTAATAAGAATTCCAGAATAAGAAAGACAGTGGAATTTTGGGTGACGCATTTCTCCATCACCTCTTTGTAAGGTGAGGGCAGGGTAGGGCACAATTTAAATTACATCAGGTGGAATCTCCCTTTATAATGAGAAATGCTTTCTTCTGATTCAAAAGATTGTGAGCTACACTGAGCTATGTTGTTAAAGGAAGCTGTGTCATCTCCATCTGAGTTTAGAAGAACGGTATAGTGGGTATTTTGTATTTTGGCTGCCCAGCATCTGACCTCCTTTTCTTTCTGAGCCTGTTTCTTCAGCCACCTGGTAAACGTTTCTGTGAGTTTACCCCAGTGTGCTTTCTTTCAGTAAGTATCTTTTCTGCTTAGATCATCTGGAGTCAGTTCTCATATGATTGTATGAACTCAAAAAAACAGAAACAATATGCTTAGAACAGGTCTTAATTACACAGTAGATGCTCAATAACTGGTCAGTAATGTTACTGTTTTTCAAGTTGCAACTAAGAAGTTTGTATTAAACAGAAAAGAATCTTTCTGGAGCAATTCGTAAACTAGAAAGAAATGAATCAACTGATCTTTGGAATGCTCTTAGCATCTTTGCTTCTGAGCTACAGTACTCTCAAATTTCCTTGTTAATTCTGACCTCTGAGCCATGCCGCAAAGTACCTTTCTTATGTGAAATTTAAGGTGTTTCAATAGCTAAGCTCTATTGGATGAGGTTCAGATATAATGGATCATATATTGAATTACACTCTGATAAATTGTTTTATAATGAAGTCGTAGGGTACAAATTATGCATACATAGTACAGGAAAGGAGGGTTTAGAAATAGCCATTTGCTGACTCCTCCAAGGACAGAGAGGTTTATGATACGCGAGAGATAAAAAAATGTTGATGTTAGGAGAGCAGTGACTTTTCAACTTGGCCAATCCTAGTTGCAGCATGGGCCCATTGGACCTAGGGCTATTTTTGTTGGCAATGACAGCTTTGTTTCTGCTCTCAAATATTGGTCAACTGGTCCAGTGGGATTTGAACGAGGTTTAAACTGGCTAACAGTGGCAAACATGGAAGAAAAAAATGTTTCAGAGAGTTGGTGTCCCTTCTTTGACTCCAGCCTGTCCTCGGACACATGTAGTCTTTGGAGCTGTCCTAGATCATCCCTTGTGACCGTCTCAACATCTGATTCTGCAAAATGCCTGAGAGGAAATTGGGAGGGAGGGGTGAAAATAGAAGACGTGCTCATTTTCTGTAAGGGCTATTGTACCCTGCCCCCCAAATGTATAGACAGGCACATTTTGTTCTTTTACCACCAACATCCCACCTACTGCCTGGTCCTTTTTTGCCCCTATTTGGCTTATTTTAAACTGATGTCTTAAATCAGAAAATAGTAGCCATTCTTTACAAATCTCTTCTGTGTGTTGAGATTTAAGCACTTTATCTTTAATCCTCTTAATACTTTCAAAAATAGTGGATTGTCCCCATTTTACAGAGGAGGAAACAGGGTCAGAGATTTTATAACACAATCAAGGTGATACAGGTAATAAATGTTAGGATTTGAACTTGAGTTTGTCTAGCTCTGATGCCTGTGCTCTTTCTGAAAACCAATCTCTATTGTCTTCCACTCTCTGTTTTCCTCAAAACCTTATTTTCTACTGAGTGCTGGCAACCATGTTATCTGCAAGGCTAACATTACTCTGTAACTGCTGGTATAGATCTTGCATAGGTTTAGGTCTTAATTAGAATTTCCCAGTGCTTTCGGCTTCTGCAAAGCACTCAGAACTGTGTTTTGTTTCTATTCCTATCCCCAGCATCTGAGAACTTTCACATGTCCTTAACAAATGTTTGTTGAATAGGGCCATTCCTGATGTGTTCCCATTGCCAAGATGCACAGGGGAGGTTAGGAACCCAGAAAGGTACAGCATCCAGAACAGTTGACAGTATTCATGACAAGGTAATCTGCACACTAAGAACAAAATGGGAAACGTAGACAAAAAAAATCAACCAAATCCCAAGTAGTAGGGGTATACTTGTGGGAGGGGTGCCAGTTAGAACAGTGTTTATTCACCTCCCTTGAATTCGGGCTGTGGAGTGCATTGGGAGCATGCCTGGGGAAGCAGCGCTTAGCGAGGAAACCTCCTGGCCTTGGAAGGACCCCATTGCCCATGCCCTAGGAGTGGCACTGCCTCCCAGAGTGTGTCCCCCATGCCTGGCTGTCCCCCAGAAGACCCCAGCCCCACCTTTCACTGGGTAGATGGAGAGGTGTTTCATCATGCAGGGTCTGGAAGAACCCCGAAAAGCCATTTATTCACCGTTTCCCTTTTCTCCCGGAAAGTAGAAGTTTATTATACTTATATATTTAATTATTACAGATGTGTCGAAGAAATACTGGGGAAAAACGGGCAGAGACTGACTTGTATTTTTAACTTATTTTTCTCAAAATATGGTGCTGAAATCCTCACTGTAGCCATCATTTTCATTTCCTCCTTCCTCAGGTACTTTAGGGAATAAATCGGCCAACTTACTGACTTTGGCGGTCACCTCCATTTGCCTCCCCAGCCTGCCGCTCGTGGTGGCGTCAGTGGAGTGTGTGGCCTAGAGGTCTAGGAGCAGAAGGGAGGGCCGGGGCCCTGGAGGAGGGCGCCTGAATCATCAGCTGCAGACTGTTTTCAGACCTTGAGTAACTGAACGTTTTCTGTCCTCAATTTTTGGCTGAAACAGTAGGGCTGCTCGCTGAGAACCAGGATGTCTGTCTTCCCTTCTGTACTGAGCGTCCTTCTTGGCGCTTGTGTCCTTGCAGGGAAGATGAGGGCTGTGGAGAGCCCGGCTAGCTGCTGCCGTGGGGCCTGCGGGTGGACGTGCCTCCTGCCTGAACACTGGCTGTGTCTCCCCGGCAGCAGCGGGCAGGCTCGTAGCCTGTGCTCCATGTAAAGACCCTTCCACTCCTGTTTCATGGGATCCAGCTCTTCCTTCCTTTCCCTCTGCTGCCTTTGGCGGGCTCTGTTTTCCTGGGGCTCACTGGTAACTCGCTCTGGCTGGCACCACTGGGGCTAAGGACTCACTGCTGACCCAGCTGAACAGTGGGTTAGCTTGCTTTCTCCTGTGGTATCAAAGGAAAAGCCAAGGAAGGGTGCCTTCTAACTTGAAGAGGGTGTCACAGTCACCTCTCTCTACTGCCTGCCACCTGCCTGAGTGACAGAAGGTAGAATCCATCTGTTTGCTCCAATGTGGCTGGAGCACAAAAAACAATTAGCAGGTAGGAAATTTATTTTTCAGGACATACATAAACCTGCCATTACAGGGAGGATTCAGGTGCTAATTTAGATGCAAATAGAATCGCCCAACTAGAGCTGATTACAGAAAGGTCGGAATGTCTGTATGCCCAATTTCACTCCTACACTACACGTTAAGTTAATGTGCTGCTGTGATTGTGTGCATGATGGCTAGGCTTGGTTTGGGCCTTAATTTTATTTTTTTGGTAGAGTTTTGACTTTAAAGAAGTGGAATGTGACACATGGTATCATCTCCTCCCTTCCCACCCACCCCCTTTTAGAAAGAAAACATTTTGTCCATTTCTGAGAAACCTGAAGTTTTAATTAAAAATGAAAATACAGTTTTGGAGCTCTTAGCCTAAGGTACAAAGAAGTAGATTGACTGTAAATTCAGTTGCCCTCCTGTTCAGAAAACTGATCTCAGCCTTATGTGCACTTCTTCCAGGCCAGATGATGCTGGGTTACAGCCTGGAGGACGGGGAACGGGCAGCAGAAATTGGTGGGTGAAAGGATGGAAAAGATGATTGTGAATTGTGTAGTATAGTATTTTTCTCAGGTTTTTAACCACAGCTTACAGCTAGAAATATATTTTATATGTTTGCATATATATATTTACTGAATATACAAGCAAAGCACATACATGTAATATATTGCATTATATATTTTTTCAACAAAATGTTATTTTATGAAGTTTCATAAAACAGTACTTTCTCTTACTACATGTAGTGTACTCTAATATTTTCTATTTGAATCTGGTCTCAACTATTAAAGAATCAATAAACTGAATTCACCACCCACTATTGGGTTTCAAACTGTAGTTTCAAAAGCACCAGTTTAAGGGATTAGTGAAGGCATTTGGCATGGGAAGGAGCCAGGCAAGGGCTAGAAGAGGTGGTGAAGGTGGGTGAAAACAGATTGTTTCAAAGGATGGACTAAACTGGACTTTCTAGCAGTAAAATCAAGTATTCAAGTCAGGGCTTCATTCTAGAACTTAGGCTGAAAAGTAAGCACATAAGAGTGCCTAAGCAGATATGTTCTTTAGGGTTGTTCTTATCTTGCCAAGGATAATTATTTGTTTGTGGAAACTGAGTGTTCTTTAAGTTATTTCAGTCACTGTGGCCTTGGGGTAGAAATACTACTCTTAAGCTTTATTATTGTGTATGATATGGTAGTAAGAACCTCATTTACTATTTCTACTAGTATATGTAAATTTGTAGATACCTGCAATTCTTCATAGAACAAGGTAAATCAGTATTGCTAGTCATCTATAAGGCAAAAGGTCTTACATTAACATCTGATTGTCCTACTTAATTGGAACTTGAAGAGGATGCTACTTTCCTATTTTGCTGATACTTCTTCTTTGGGGCATTAGTGGAAGATTCCATTTTACATTCTGCACAGCAGTGTCTTTCCTCTGGTGGTTTATCGGTAGCTTTCAAGTGATCACACTTAGGCTCTGGTCTCATCCTCATTAAGGAGGTTGCCTATTTGGGGAGGATTAGAGGAAGTTTCTGAAAGTAAGATAATGGGGCAGGAAAAGATTTTCTGGGATAAAAGGCTTCTAAAGGCTCTGAGGATGTGATGGAGGGAAGACATGGAAAGAGAAGAGAACCAAATTTCCCTGCTTTGGGTATTAGTTTAAGGTGAGTGTGACCTTGATTTATAAAGAATTTGCAACTTGATGCTTAATGGAATTGGGTTTTTAATATTTACAGCATGTTATGCAAATGCTGCCCCTCCAAGTGCTTTCTTAAATCCTCTTAGCTTATAAATGACAGCTTTGATTTCTAAAAAGAAATAAAATCTTTTCATTTATCCAGCCTAAGAGTAGTAGACAATAGATGCTTAATGCCCTCCTTTCATGTTAGCCCCCAAAGTCTAAGGCTTATATTCTGAAGAGTTTATTGCTGTACTTTTGAGCTTATTAAGGTCATGTGTAATTTAAGGGGAGAAAAGCTGATGCTGCATTATTGGTACAAAGGCTGGAATTCTGTATGACATGTTGGTGTAGCAGTGCTCAATAGGTAGGTAGAGAACACGGTATTACAGAAACTACACACCTGGCTTATTTGGAATGATGTCACTGCTTTTTTTCTAGAGATCAAGATTTTCAGGGAATTAGACTTATGCTTAAATAATTTTGGATTAAATTTCCACTGAAGGACCCCAAGGTTGCAGTAGTGGAGTGAAAGTGAGCTAATGGAACTAAATGTTTGGGGTTGTTGTGAGTCATTTTCCCCTTAGCTGTACTTGGTGACATCATTTATTTTAGAGGTCTTTATAAAAAATGTCCCTACTCTCTGGGGCCTTTGGAAAACATGTAGAGATAAGAAAGAATTAAAAGTTAAGCTCAGGGGTCAGCCTGTGGCTCACTTGGGAGAGTATGGTGCTGATAACACCAAGGCTGCGGGTTTGGATCCCTATATAGGGATGGCCGGGTGGCTCACTTGGGAGAGTGTGATGCTGACACCAAGTCAGGGGTTAAGATCCTCTTACCAGTCATCTCTTTAAAAAAAGAAAACAAACAAAAAAAGTTAAGCTTAACTCTGGCAAATGTGAATTACTAGATCCTTGGGGACTTTCATTCTTTCAAGAAAAGTACCTTCTATGTGCTAGGCTTTGTACACTGCACTGGGGAAATGAGGAAAAGACACATTGTATGTCCCAGGTCAAAGGACATTAGGAGTGCCATGTACATGGGGCTAGAGAACACTGAACATCAGAAAACACAAGGAGAGAAGCAGATTGTTTCAGAAGCAGGGGCAGTCTGTGAGAAACAGTCTTCTCAATGTAATTCATTTGCCAAGTGGTTGATACTTAACTGCTTTTGTTGCTGTTTGGGGGCCACAGAGAGCCTTGTAAAGTTGGCAGATGACACAGTGGTGTGTTGAATGTTTGAGGGCTCACAGCGTTGAGGCTGTACTGGGGCAGAGGTGTTTGCACTCTGATTCTGTGCTCAGGCCACTCAGGGTCATGCCATGTGAGTTCTCAGTAGATTCTGAGAGAGTGAATTCAAATGGACTATATAAGGATGCCTTGCTTAGAATAAAGAAAACAGACAAAACTGATTTGGTAATATCTTATCTACCTATACTCCTCTGTCCAGAACCTAGCTGAGCACCAAGAACCTTTTAAAAGTAATTTAAGCAGCCAAAATAGATATCACCACGCTTTTATTCACAGATGCATCCATTCAGGGCCTATCTCCACTTATGTAGCAGATCTGGACATCTGGTTTCTAAACTGATCTGTGGGTTTTGAAAGCAGAAAATTAAAAGGGGAAGAGGAATGTACTATAAAAGGAATGGCCCAGTAACAGTATATAAAGAGGCAGCTAACACTTTTAAAGGGAGGAAGAAAGAAGATGGAGAACTGGAAAAGAGAAGATATAATCACTCAAAAAGCACTGCCATCTGTTTTGTTTAGAATCAAGTGCATTAGACTCCTAGTGGGAGGATTTCTAAGATTTCTAGGGTGTGCTGTTGGAATCTGAACGTTGGAACTGTTTCTCTGGTAATTTTCATGCATTCTAGTGTGGGTGTTTCTATATGCCTGAATGGGCAATTGATGACCCTGGTGATGACCTCTATTCATCAAAAGATGTTATACTCTGCATTTTAGGACAAAGAAGCATATATTAGCTCTTAAATCAGAATCAGAATGTTTAAGATTAAAATTTTGATGCTTTAAGAATCAAATCTTCAGCTCTTTGAAAAACTTGACTGTTTAGAGTCTTATTCACTGAAAGACTGACAATTTACTGCGTGGGAAAATTACACCAGGTAGAAATACTAATTTGTGTTATAAAAAAGTCACAGTTACTTTATAAGCTGTAAACTCTTATAGCACTTTATAAATAACACTTTATGTATATTATTCGGTTATAAAAAACCCACTTACAACTCTCCAGAAACACATCTGCACATCTGTAGCACTGTGTCTGTACCTCTCCTTTGCAATTTATTATATTCTCCTTTTGTTTGTTATAGCCCATCTTCCTGGACATAAACTATGTTCTTATGTTTCTACTCCTTGTACATAGCAGATCCCAATAAATGTTTATTGGATGACTAATAATGAAACATATTATACTAAGCTTTCTAATTAATCCTTTACAAACCATGTAAATACTTCCCATTATCTTTTTTCCCCATTTTTGATTACACACTAAAATCTTTATGGTATTTGAACTGCATTTGGTGATTAGAGTTGTCAGAACACTTGAATTACTTCTTTATGCCTTTGCTTTCCCTTTACTGAATTAAAGGATGGAAGCAGCATGAGGTATTGTGGAATGTGAATAGGTTATGGGCTTCAGATAAAGCTCTGAAGTGTGTTTTCATGGCAGGCGTGTTCTTGCCTTGATGGGGTCACTGTGGTGAGGCCAGGGGCCATTGGGGAGGCATGTATTCACAGCATCAAAAGGATGATTATCTGTGCTCACTCTGTCGTTGGTCCCAGGTGACTGTGGAGGAGGTCATGACCACAACTGCATATCTGGACCTTTTCCTGCGTAGCATCTCCGAGCCAGCACTACTTGAGATCTTCCTCCGTTTTATCCTATTGCACCAGCATGAGAATGTCCACATTCTAGACACACTTACAAGCCGAATCAACACCCCATTTCGGGTAAGGAGAGCCTCAGAGGAAGAGAAATTACAACTCAAGCCAGATTTCAGGAGAGTTTATTTTTGGAATGAAATTATGAATATTCTCTTTTTTCTTGTAGCATTACCTTCCTTCTGTTTGGGAAGAGATGATCTGGATAATGTGTTTTGCTATTAGTAATCCTTCTGTCAGGGAGGTGGTATTCACTGCCTTTCATAAGACATTTTTCTTAATTTGTCTGTGTTGGCATTTCCTTCTGTAGAGCAAGGAGAATGCACTTCTGAGGGGAACATATGGGCTTCAGTGCAGGTAAAGCCAAGGAACCAGAGTGTATCAAGTCTGAGAATTAGAGATCATATTTCTGTCCATTAATAATTTGAAATGGAAGTCTGGAAAGTTGTGAATTTAGGTGTGGTCATTCTTAAGTTCGGAGCTCTGATTAATTTTGAAAATCCTCTTACACGAGGGTACTAGAATTAAAAGATATATGAATCTTTCCATGAACTTTATGAGGACCCCTCATATTATTATTGCCACACTTGGTAATCCCTGCCCCAAAGACTATATTCAATTGCAGTTATTGTTTTAAAAATGAAACAAGTGAAAAAACCAAAACATTATGTCATTGGGTTTGTAACATATATAGATGTAATATGTATAACAATAATTGCACAAAGAGGGGGAAGAGGGAATAGAGCTATAGAGGAGTAATATTTCTATATTTAACTAGAACCAATTTAGTATAAATCTGAAGTAGACTCTGATAAGTGTATATTAGAAACCCTGGAGCAATTACAAAGAAATTAACCCAAAAAACATAGTGGAAAAAACCATTAAAGGAATTAAAATGCTATACCAGAGAGAATATTCACTTAATACTCCACCTAACAGCAATAGAATACACATTCTCCTCGAGTGCATATGAAATATTCTCCAAGACAGATCATATACCAGGCCATACAACAAGCTCAGTGAATGTAAAAAGATTGAAGTCATGCAAAGTATGTTCTCTGGTCACAATGGATTGAAATTAAAAATTATTGACTTACAAATTTGGGAAAGTCACAAATATATGGAAATCAAACAACTCACTAGTAAATAACTAGTGGGTCAAAGAAGAAATCATAAGGGAAATGAGAATTTACTTTGAGGTGGATGAGAATGAAGACTCAATATAATAAAACTTGTGAGATACAGTGAAACCCTTTTTTAGAGGGAAATACAAAGCTGTAAACATCTACATTAAAAAAGAAGAAAGACCTAAAATCAGTAACCTAACCTTCTACTTTAACACACTGGAAAAAGAAGAGCAAACATAAAACAAGCAGAAAGAAGAAAATAATAAAGGTTAGAGTAGAAATTAATGAAACAGAAAATAACAAAACCAAAAGTTAGTTCTTTGAAAAAATTGACAAAATGGACAAACTTTAGCTAGACTCACCCAGAAAAAAAGAGAGAAAACTGAAGTTACTAAAATCAGGAATGAAAGAGGGGATATTACTGTCCATCTTACAGAAATAAAAAGGATTATAAGGGAATACTGTAAATAACTGTATACCAAAGGATAACATAGATGAAATAGACAAATTCTAGAAAGACACAAACTTCTGAAACTGATTGAAAAAGAAGTGGAAAATTTGAATAGATCTATAACAAACTAAGAGTTTAAAGTAATAATTAAAAATTTACTCGCAAAGAAAAGCCTAGGCCCAGATGGACTCACTGGTGAGTTCTACCAAACATTTAAAGAATAATTAAAAAGTAATGTTAGCAATATGGTGAGATAGGAAGCTGCAGGCTCTCATCCCCCACAGATACTGATGTAACATAAATTTACAGACCAAGTTGCCTTTGTGAGAACTACAGAAATCAGTTAAGAGATTGCAGTGCAAAGCCAAGAAGAGGTATATCAAAGCAGGTAGGAATTAGTGCATATTGTCTGCCCAGCCAACACAGCATGGCAAGATCAGGTAGAAACTCCCAACTACAAATTTCTCCTTTGGGAAGGAAAGAAAAGAGTGAACTTTGTGTCCAATGTTCTGTCTTTTTAAAGGCAAGAGAAGAACAAAATAGCTACAAGACATACAGAAAACAATTAACAAAATGACAATAGTAAGTTCTTCACTATCAGTAATTATTTTAGATGTAAGTGGATTAAACATCCCAATCAAAAGTATAGATTGACTAAATGGATTAAAACAAACAAACAGCATCTTAGTATATATTGTCTACAGGAGATTCACTTTTGATGTACAGACACATATAGAGGGAAAGTCAAAGGATAGAAAAAGGTATCCCATGCAAATGGTAATTAAAAGAAAGCAGGGTGGCCATACTTATATTTTAAAAATAGACTTTCAGAAGGGCACAAGAGATGAAGAACATTATATATTGATAAAAGGGTCAATTCACCAGGAAGATATAAGACACAGAGGATTTGAACAACACTAAAATCCTAACAGACATATACAGAACACTACACCCAGCAATAGCAGAATATACATGCTTCTCAAGTAAATATGAAACATTCTTCAGGATAGACTACATGTTAGGCTGTAAAACAAGGCCTAACAAATCTACAAAGATTGAAATCATACAAAGTATTTTTTTCAGACCATAGTGTAATGAAACCATTGGTCGAAAGAAGAAATCACAAGGGAACTTAGAATATATGTCAAGACAAATGAAAATGAAAGCATACCATACCAAAACTTATGGGATGCAGTGAAAGCAGTACTAAAAGGAAATTTTATTTAGTAGCTGTAAACACTTACATTTAAAAAGATCTCAAATCCACAACCTCACTTTAATCTCAAGGAATTAGAAAAAGATCAAACTAAACCCAAAGTTGGCAGAAGGAAGGAAACAATAAAGGTCAGAGCAAAAGGAAACAAAATAGAAAATAGAAAAATAATAGAAAAAAAATTAATGAAACTAAACATTTAAAAAAAATCAACCAAATTGATAAACTCTTAGCTAGATTAAGAAAAAAAGAAAAGACTCAGGTAACTAAAATCAGAAATGAGTGAGGGGACATTACAGCTGATACCACGGAAATAAAAAAAGGACTATAAGAGAATACTATGAACACAACAAATTATATGCCAACTAGTTTGATAACCTAGCAGACATGGATAAACATCCACCTACCAAGACTGAATCATGAAGAAATAAAAAAAATATGAACAGACTTAGAACTAGTAAGGAGATTGAAGTGGTAATCAAAAATCTCTCAACAGAGAAAAGCCCAGGACCAGACAGCTTCACTGGAGAGTTCTACCAAACGTTTAAAGAATTAACAGCAATCCTCCTTAAACTCCTAGAAACCTAAAGATTAGGGAACATTTCCAAACTCATTTTTTGAGCCCAGTATTACCCTAATACCAAAGCTAGACAATGACACTACAAGAAAAGAAAACTAGAGACCAATATTCTTGTTGAATATTGATGTAAAAATCAACAAAATACTAGCAAATAGAATTCAACAGCACATGAACAGCACCATACACCAGAACCAAGTGGGATTTATTACTGGAATGTGAGGATGGTTCAACATATGAAGATCAGTCAATGTAATATATCACATTAACAGACTGAAGGACAAAAACCACATGGCTATCTCAATTTTTGCAGGAAAGGCATTTGACAAAATTCAACACTTTCGTGATAAAAACACTCAGCAGACTGGTAATAGAAAGAAACAACTTCAACATAGTAAAGACCATATGTGAAGAGCTCACAGCTAGCATCATGCTCAGTTTTGAAAGACTGAAAGCTTTTACTCTGAGATCAGGAACAAGGCAAGGATGCCCACTTGGAAGTGCTAATCAGAGCAAGTAGGCAAGAGAAAGAAATAGAAGACATCCCGTTTGGAGAGGAAGAAGTTAAATGGTCTGTTTGCGGACAACATGATTATATACTGTATATAGAAAGCCCTAAAAATTTCACCAAAAAACTGTTAGAGCTAGTAAATGAATTCAGTAAAGTAGCAGGATTCAAAGTCAACACACAAAAATTATCTCTGTACATGAACAATGGAGAATCTGAAATGGAAATTAAGAAAAACCATTTACAATACATCCAAAAGAATGATATACTTAGAAATAAACTTAACTGAGGTGGTGAAAAACTTGTGCACTGAAAACTACAAAACATTGCTGAAACAGTAAGTGGAAAGATATTCCATGTTCATGGATTGAAAGACATAATTTTGTTAAAATGTCCATACTACCCAAAGTAATGTACAGATTCAATGCAATCCCTATAAAAATTCCAATGGCTTTTTTTTCCCCGCAAAAATAGGAAAAAAAATCTTAAAATTGTTATGCAGCCTCAAGGGACCCTGAATAGCCAAAACAATCTTGGATAAGAAGAAAAAAGTTGGAGGCCTCACACCTCCTGATTTTGAAACTTATTTTGTAGTTATGGTAATCAAAACAGTGTGGTACTAGCATAAAGACTGACATATAGGCCAATGAAACAGAATAGAGAGGCCAGAAATAAATTATTATGGTCAAATGATCTTTGACAGGGTACCAAGACCGACCACCCATGAGGAAAGGACAGTCTCTTCAACAAATGGTGCTGGGAAAACTGATAAAGAATGAAGTTGGACCCCTACCTTACACCATATATAAAAATTAATTCAAAATGAATCAAAGACCTAAACATAAGATCTAAAACTATAAAATTCCTAGAAGAAAACATAGAGGAAAAGTTTTATGACAGTGGATTTTGTAGTGATTTCTTGGATATGACGCAAAAATCACAGGCAAATTAGATAGATAAGACTACATCAAACTTAAAAACTTCTGTGCATTGAAGGAAACAACCCACAAAGTTGAGAGGGAATGTACAAAATAAGAGAGAATATTTATAAGTCCTATATCTGATAAGGGGTTAATATCCAGAATATACTAAAAAAACTCCTATAACTCAACAGCAGCACAAAAACTCATAAATAATTGGTTTAAAAAATGAGCAAGGGACTTTAATAGACATTTCTCCAAAGAAGATATTCAAATGGCCAATAGCATATGACAAGATGCTCAACATCACTACTCATTAGAAAAATGCAAATCAAAATCACACGATATTTCTCATACCCATTAAGATGGCCACTATCAAAAATGCAGAAAATAATAAGTGTTGGTAAGAATGTTGAGAAACTGGAACCCTGTGCCCATTGGTGGGAATGTAAAATGGTGCAGCTGCTATGGAAAACAGTATAGAGGTTCCTCAAAAAATTAAAAATAGAATTACCTATCATCCAGCAATCCCACTTCTGGGTATATATCTAAAAGAATTGAAAGCAGAATCTTGAAGAGATTTTTGCACATTCATGTTCATTGAAGCATTATTCACAATAGCCAAGAGGTGGATGCAACCTAGATGTCCATAGATGGATGAACGGATAAATAAAATATGGTATATGCATACAATGGAATGTTATTCAACCGTTAAAAAAAAAAAAAAAAGGGAAATCTAATCACATACTACAACATGGATGAACTTTGAGGATATTATGCTAAGTGAAAAAAGCCAGTCACAAAAAGACAAACTGTATGTCTCTACTTATATGAGTTATCTAAAGTAGGCAAACTTATAGAATTACAAAGTAGAATGGTGGTTGCCAGGCACTGGGGCAAATGGAGAGTTGTTATTCAGTAGTTATTGAGTTTCAGTTTTGCATGATGTAAATATTTTAGAGATCCATTACACAACAATGTGAATATACTTAACACTACTGAATATGCTTAAAAATCACTAAGATGTTAAATTTTATGTTATGTGTCTTTTACCACAATTAAAAAAAAGAATAATGCAAATTCTTTACATAATCTTCCAAAAAAATAGAAGATTTTGAAATCAGAAAAAGATATCATAAAAAAAAAAAAAACACAGACTAATATCTATTTTGAATATAGGCCCAAAAATTCTTAATAAAACATTAGCAAATGGAATCTAGAATATATAAAAAGGATTATACACCATCATCAAGTGGGATTTATCAGACCAGGACTGCAAAGCTGGATTAAAGTCTGAAAATCAGTTAATGTAATACTTAATATCAACGGGATAAAGGAAAAAATCATATGGTCATTTCAGTTGATACAGAAAAAGCATTTGACAAAATTCATCATCCCTTTATGATAAACATACTCAATAAACTGTGAATAGAAGGGAGCTTCCTCAGACCGATAAGGGTATCTCTGAAAAACTCAGAGCTAACACCAGACTTAATGGAGAAGAAAACTTTCCCCCTAAGATAAGGAATAATGTAAGGATGTCTGCTCTCACCAATTTTGTTCAACATAATACTTGGAGTTCTAGCCAGGGCACTTAAAAAAGAAAATAAAATTAATAACATCATATTAATAGTAAAACAATCTGTATTTGTAGATGACGTGATCTCATATGTAGAAAACTAAGGATTGCACTGAAAAGCTATTGAAACTAATGAGTTTGGTAAGGTTGCAGGATACTAGATTAATGTACAAAAGTCAATTGTATTTCTATACAATAGCAGTGAGCAATCCTAAAGTCAAATTAAAACAACAATCCCATTGACAATATCATCAAAGAGAATAAAATACTTAGGAATAAACTTTGCAGAAGAAGTGCAAAACTTATACTGTGAAAACTACAAAACATTGAAAGAAATATAAAGAATGCCTAAATAAATGGAAAACATGCCATGTTCACAAACTGGAAGACTAAATATTGTTAATATAGGAATACTCCCCAAATTGATCTATAGATTCAATGCATTCCCTAGAAAACTCTTAACCAGCCTCTTTGTTGAAATTGTCAAGCTGATTCTAAAATTTACGTGGAAATGCAAGGAACCCAGAATAGTCAAAACAAACTTGAAAAAGAACAAAGTTGGGAAATTCAGACTTCCTGATTTCAAAACTTAACTACAAAGCTACAGAAATCAAAACTATAGTACTAGTATCAGAATAGATATTGAGATCAGTGGAATAGAATTGAGAGTCCATGGTCAGTGAGTTTTCAACAAAGTTTCCAAGATCATTTGGGAGAAATAATAGTCTTTTCAACAAATGGTGCTCCATATGCACCACTGGTTGGATATCTATGTGCAAAATAATGAAGTTGAACCTCACACCATATATTAAAAGAAAACCCTCAAAATGGATTAAAGACCTAAGTGTAAGAGCTAAAACTATAAAACTTTTAGAAGAAAACACAGGAGTAAATCCTTGTGACTATGGCAAAGATTTCTTGGATATGACACCAAAAGCATGAGCAACAAAAGAAAAAAAATGGATAAATTGGACATCATCAAAATTAAAAACTTTTGTGCTTCAAAGGACACCATCAAGAAATTGAAAAGACAACGCACAAAATGGTAAGAAATTTTTGCAAATCATATATCTTAAAAGGTACTTGTGCATAGAATAAAAAATTCCAACACCTCAGTAAAAAAAAAAAAGACAAATACACCTTGCTGAGCACCCTTAGTACTAATTTTCAGGGGTTACTGTGGCAATAGATAAGAAGGATACCTAACCAAGACTGGGGAAAGGAGGTGTTAGGTGGTGGTATTGTAAGAAGGAACAGAAAGATTTCCCAAGGGAGGTGATGCCTAAACTAACTTTTTGAGAATAAGTAGGAGTCACCTTGTGGAGGAGGCAGGAAAAGGCATTCCAGGTAAAGGAACAGCATGTGCAAAGACTTGGAATGGGGCAGAGTATGTTGCTTTTAGCTTACTACAAGTTATGACCTGTCCTGGCCATAAGATGTTTTGGGGCAGGCCAAGTACAACTATTTCTTTACAACACCATAGTGGATTTTATTGACCAGATTTTAAGGCTATCCTGCCTACAAGACAGACTAGCACTTATTCTCCTGTAAAAAGAATGACAGCCTCAATTACTTAAATGGCCTAGTAGATTGATAAAAAAGTTTACTCAGTAGGGTACAATGATTTAATAATACAGCTTTGAGTATCTCCCTTACTTGGCAGTTTATCTTTCCTTTTTGGAATGCAGAGACTTAAAGAATTCTTGTTTTTTAATGAGCATCTTAGAAAAGTACATTATCACACCCTTAGCACTATGGGAAATGGAACCTGGCAGAATATTTGCTCCAAAACCAAGAGAGAAGCTGAGGCTTGGGGCTGAGAACGCTAATGGGAGAGTTGGCCAGTTTTATGCAATTTTCGGTGAGACCTGTCTTGTAAATAACCAACGTCATATTTGAAAATAACTTAGGAAAACAAATGACCTAAACAGGAGGGTGGGGGTGTGTGTGCGTGTGCGTGTGCGTGTGCGCGCGCGCGCGTGTGTGTATTAGGGAGTTGTAGAGGGCATGTTTATCTGGATCTTTAAAAGTTGGAAATATGAGTGTAGACATTTTTCTACGAGGATAACTGCATAGTGGTGTAATTCCAGGCAATGGCTTTCTAACCAAATCCTATAAGAGAACTGATATTCTTTTTTTTTTTTTGTCCTTTTTTGTGACTGCACTCAGCCAGTGAGCGCACCGGCCATCCCTATATAGGATCCGAACCTGCGGTGGGAGCGCTGCTGCACTCCCAGCGCTGCACTCTCCCGAGTGAGCCACGGGGTCGGCCCAGAGAACTGATATTCTGGGGGCCGAGCCTGTGGCGCACTCGGGAGGGTGCTGCGCTGGGAGCGCGGCAACGCTCCCAGCGGCCGCGGGTTCGGATCCTATATAGGAATGGCCGGTACACTCACTGGCTGAGTGCCGGTCACGAAAAAGAAAAAAAAAAAAAAAAAAAAAAAAAAAGAACTGATATTCTGAATACACATTCTTTCTGGCAGCAACATGCTTTTTATCAAAACTGCTTTAAAAAAAAGAAAAAATGGCCATTTTATTTTGTAAATCTGATTTATTTACCATCTGTGGGGAGTAGAGTTATCAGTCCAATATCTGAAATAGAATGTGTGTTTATTGCTTCCCAGCTTTGTGTGGTGTCCCTGGCATTATTCAGAACTCTCATTGGTTTACATTGTGAAGATGTGATGTTGCAACTAGTTCTAAGGTGAGTTTCCCCTTTTGTTTAAAAAAGTTTCCCCTTTTTAAAGAAAAATTCATTCTATACTATTTTATTTTACTTTGGTAATATAAGCTACATAAGAACCATGCTTCTAAGGAAGAAGATCATCAAGAATGTCAGTTTACTTTTTGGATTATTTCACAAGGTCAGTTTAGTTTTGCCATTTAAAGTTTTTAGGGGGACATATGCCTTATATAATAAATATATTTCTGGAAACAATAGAATGTTTGAAATTTTTAGAAGTACTGTGAAAGCTCCTTTGGTCCATGGCTGAATGTCTTTCTCCTGAAGTACATTTTTAGGAGAACTTTGTCATTGAAAACAACTCTTCCAAATGTGAAATGCTGTTAATGTATAATTCATTTGACTGCTGCTTTGGTAATGATACACATCCAATGTGTACTGTCTGATCTGTGTGTTTCAATTAAACTTAGTAGATGTTTAATGAGTACTTTCTGTGTACAATTCAAAGGGTATAAGGTGTAGAGTAGATGAACTGAAAAGGACTTATGTTCAAGGTGGCTAAGTTATGTCCTACAGAAGTACAGGTGGGAAAGTTTTCACGAAGTGGATGGTATTTGAAGATGGGTATTGGGAGTCAGAGTGGGCTGCTATTTTAATTCTTTTTTTTTTTTTTTTGTCATTTTTTCGTGACCGGAATGGTCATTCCTATATAGGATCCGAACCCGCGGTGGGAGCGTCGCCGCGCTCCCAGCGCAGCACTCTACCGAGTGCTCCACAGGCTCGGCCCTTAAGTTTTAATTCTTTTTTTTTTTTTTTTTTTTTCCCAGAGTGGGCTGCTATTAATATGACATTAATTTGGCTATTTAGGTAAGGGATTCAGGAACACCAAAACATGTGTTGGCCCAGCTATGCCTCTTCTTCTTGGGTCCCTGAGGGAAGCAGAGATGCTTCATTAGTAGCTCAGTATTTGGCCCTGAATCCCAGTGCAGAACTCTATAAATCCCAGGCTAGACCATGGTGCTCTTCTTTCCTCCTTTTTGTTAAACCCAAATCCTGAATCTTGGAATTGACTACTGGAGTGATACCCACCTGGGCACCACAGGAAATGGAGCCAGGGAGAATGTAGCCCCAAAGCTGAGAGAGGAACAGAGGGCTGAGGTGGAGAGGAGCTCCAGAGGGATAGTCAGCCAGAGTTTGTGTTCTTGCACTCCCTTCTGGTGGTGTGGAAGCAAAAAAAAAGAAAAAGACAACCAGTGTCCTCCAGCACATACCCCACGCCCCTCCTTCCTTAGTGGACTTTCTGATCCTTCACTTGACTGGTCCTTGGGAATTAGGGTAGATGAAGCTGAGAGTGGGGTAAGAGGGAGGAGACTTGGGCTTTCCCTAGTCCGCATTGGGGTTTTTACATAATTTGAGTAGAGATTACTGAGGAGAAGGCATTTCAGGTGGATGTAATAGCATTTCCAAATATGTGGCTCTGGAAAACTAAGGGGGTATCAACGTGTGATTCTGGGGATAGCAGCAGCGGCATTGCCTGGGAACTAGTTAGAAATACAAATTCTCAGCCTCCTCCCAGACCAACTGAATCAGAAACTCTGCAAGTGGGACCAAGCAAGCTGTGTTTTAACAAACTCTCTAAGGGATTCTGATGCACCGCTAAGTTTGAGAACCACTGGTTTGAGGAATGGTGTGGTGTACGTGTAGCATTGTGCAAACGTGAGTGATTAAAAAATGAGCCTGAAGGACTTCTAGTCAAGATGGCAGAATAGACGGTCCCCAGCTTCACTCTCTCCCACAAATCAACCAATTTACAACTATAAAAAAGCAATGACAGCTAAGCTGTGGCCACTAGAGCTCATGGGAAGAGGAGGAGACATCTATAGAGTGCATGAAGGCGGAAGAAGCCACGATGAGAGAAAGAAAAAAATGCTATGTTTCAAGCCCTGGCTGCTTCCAGGCTGGAGCTGCTGAGCGAATGTAGCAGGAGCTGACAAAAGCCACAGCTGTGCTCTTTGGATGAAGTTGCTTGGAGGTGGCCCCCAGGCCAGCAAGACCACTAATAGGGTTCCTGTGGACCCACATAGGAGCGAGGAACCACAATAACTGAAAAAAAAAGGAGCCATTCAGAGGCCAGTGAGTCATCACAAGGGACTGGTGCATGGCCCATCCCATGGGAATTGTTTGCAACACAGGCGATGGAGGAGACTGGCCCACTGGGAGAACACTGGGGCACAGCAAGGAGAGCTCATCTTCACCCCGATCAGCCTAGGACCACTCAGAGGACACTGGTCAGGAATATAGAAAATCATGGGATGCAGATTGATGAAAAGACTGGGGCCCAGACCAGAGTTTCTACATAACCTAGGTGCACCAGATCTCACTAGACCCGGAAGTACCTATATATATAGTCAGTCGTTAAAACTTGACCTGCACAAAAAGCCTTCCCTAGGGAATCAGCAGCAAAGCAGCAATTTAGATCAACCACAGAGCTCAAGTGCTGGTCCCCACAGGAAGTTCCTCCACTTTAGATGTCAGCACCACGCTCAGCCAGTGAGCGAACCGGCCATCCGTATATGGGATCCGAACCCGGGGCCTTGGTGTTATCAACACCGCACTCTACCGAGTGAGCCACGGGCCGGCCCCCTCCACTTTAGATGTAAGCAAAGGACACCAAATTAGTTCCAGCACAGAGTTTAAGTGGTGGGAACAGCAAATAATCCAACACAGAACTGAAAGAAAAAACAAAGTACCTGCAACCAGAGACAAAATTTGATATTAACTAGTAAAGGTCTCATTTCACCAAAGAACACCTATAACACCTAGAAGGACCAGAAGTCCCTTGGGCTACCAAGCCAAAAAGGGGGGAGGGCTGGGCCTAAGCAATGCCCCCCAACCCTGCAACCAGTCCCGAGGGTGGGGGATGAGGGTCTCTGCCATGGCCCCCCAACATGTGCAACCACCCTAGTGACGACCATCAAGCTGCCACAGGAAGTGCCCCGGGCTCTTCTGAGCCAGAGCAGTGGGCGACCAAATGCTTCAGCCTCGTGCCCCCAATATCTGCAGCCAGCCCAGGGATGACTGCCAAGCCACCACAGGAAGTACCCTGGGCTCTCCTGACCTGGGGTGGTGGGGGCCTGAGGGACTTGGCCATACCCGCCTGACATGTGCAACCAGCCCAGTGATGGACCACCAAGCTGCAGCAAGAAGGGCCCCGGTTTCCCGAGCTGGGGTGGTGGGGGGCGAGAGCTTATGCCACACCTCCCTGACATCTGCACCTAGCCCAGCGATGACCAAGCCACCGCTGGAAGCCCCCCAGTCTCCCCTGTGGGAATGAGGGGGGTGCCACAGGCTTTAGTCCCACCCCTCCTCCTTCCTCCTTCTTCCATCCCATTTCCTTCCCCTTTCCCCTCTCCCTCTCCTTCTCCCTCCCAGCTGCTCTGCAACAACATCATAGAATGTAAAAAATAATATTAATAAAATTATATTTTCTTTAAAACAAAACAAAAACAAAAACAAAAATAAATAAAGCAAAAAAAAAAAAAAAAAAGAGCCTGAAAAAGTTGGTTGTGGTATATTATGGAGGGCCTTACAGAGTTGTCATTTTATGGGAGATTATGACCTATTAATTTTTTAAGTTTAAAAGAGTTTTTGGACTTTTTAGGGTTTTAGACCAAGTCATCAGTAACTAATCTTAAGGCATTTAACAGAACAAATCCAATCATAAACACCTTGGGTATTCTGGGTAGAGCATTAGTTAGCTGTACTAAAAGGATTACTTTGGCTCCCCATCAGGTCTCTACTGATATGACAGGATGCATTAGCAAGGCCTGAATGAAATCCTGAACAACTTGGCAAAGCCCTTTTTTATTGCCAAAAACCAGGCTTTTACTCCAACATGGGTCAAACCTGATTTCTTTAAATGGTAAATTCTTAAATACTCCTTCTTTGGTGGCAGGAGAAGCAGCTGTCTTTTTCAGTGTACCTGCAAGCCTGGCCTTGGTTGGGAGGTGCAGAGCTTAGCAAGTCTGCATCACCAGGTCAGATTTAGCCCAGGTGGGAGAAGCTTTTGCTTGCAGGCTGTTCAGTGACCTTTACAAGGTGAACTCTGATCACCTTTTGTCTGTTCATAAAGCAATGCCTGTGTGGTAAAAGCTGTCCTCAGAGACGGCATTAGTAATGGCTTTTGAGACCCAGACCTTATGAAGATGGAGAAATCAGCTCATGGTTGAATTATGTACATGTCCTAGTCAGGGCTAGTCATTTTCAGGTGGATAAGGACAGATAATTTCCCAGGAAAATGCCTGAAAGGCATGTTGTCACAAGTTCTGGATGGAATAATGAAAAAACATGCCCTACCTGAGGTTGGAGATGGGACTGACCGCCTGGTCCTAGGTTTTTTTAGCCCAAGTTTCTTCTTTGTTTCTGTAATTAGGATGATGGTGATAATGACGTAATTATATAGTTGCACTTTATTGAATACGTCATCTATTTCTAATTCTGCTGTGCTGCCTGGGGGAATGCATGAGAACGAAGAGAGGACTTACACAGAAGTTGGCTGGGCACATAATAGGCATGTAAGAAACCACTGTTCCTGGTCTCCTTCCTCTGGACTGCTGGTTTGATGTGACTTAATCTGGTTTTGGAATATGCTGCCTCATATCAGGAGGATCAACTGTGGGCGATATCTGTGAATATTTTCTGAAATGCTGTAAAGTATTACCCAAATTTAAGGACGGGGAATTTTCTAGAAAATGCACCTTAAACTATTAAAGACAGTGTCTTTTCTGATTTAGTATCTGTATCAAAAGCAAAGACAATGAAAAACTGTTATTCTTATAGTCATTTAAACTTTAGGGACATTATTGCCTCACTGTATTCATTTGAATGTACCTGATAAATTTGTGGATCTGAGAGGCAGTAGAGCAGTGAAGATTATGAGAGGGCTTTTAATGAAGTTATTTGTCATATGATAAATAAATGACTACATGTCAATTTTTGTTGCAGCCCAAGTACTCAAATATTGACATTTCAAAGTGTTAAGCCATTTGTAATTGATATTAGTTTTTTTCCCTTGGCAAAGTATCAGAAAAGTAAGTTGAAATAAAGTACCCCAAAAGAGAGGATATTATAGTGAACAGAAAACTAAGGAGAAATTGTCCACCTCCATGATGTGACATATGATAGGCCACAGGCAGGCAGGAAATTTTGACACACAGTGTGAAGTGACGAATCACCCCGTGCTCTTGGAACTTCCCAGTTTAGGCAAAATTTAATTGTTCAGTACCTTGAATGCCATTTGTAAATATTCTGGTTAGGGCGTGTTTTTCAGAAGTGCTGGTCCATTGTCAGGTTTATAAACTGTGTTGCCTTTGTGTTTAGATAGAGGCTGTTTTTGTTTGAACAGAAGCTGTGTGTACACTTCAGTAACATTTCCACCTTGCATAGGAGTTGGGGGTCTGGGAGAGAGGGGGAAAAAAAGCCAGCCAGTCTAGGGGGAGATGAATAGGAGAAATATGGACAGAACTTCTTTGAACAACAAGCAGTCTTTGAAATTCACTAACATCGCTTTGTCGATCTGTGCGTATTGGCACATTGTCGGGGTTATCATCTCAGAAGAACCACTTTGCTTACCTCATTGTACTGCACTGCTTTGTTTTGTGTGTTTTTACTGTCCTTGCAGCAATAGGCAATATGTTTAATTTGTTACCAATTGGATGTCACTGAGTTGTTTCAGAAGTGATAATGATTTATTTTAGTGAGTGATGTCCAGGAAAATAGGAAATTGGGCAGGCCAGTTAGCTCATTTGGTGAGTACAGCCTTGTAACACCAAGGTCAAGGGTTTGGATCCCCATACTGGCCAGCTGCCAAAGGAAAAAAAAACAAGGGAAAGAACAAAGGAAATAGACCCAGGGTTATAGAGGGTTGGGAAAATAATTAAAACAGGGGAGACAATATGGACAATATATCTAATATAATTTCCCTTCTGTGTTAGATGTTGGCTTCAAGTAATCTGGATCTCTAAAGTCCTGCTCTTTCCTGGTTTGAAAGTGGCATGGATATGTTTACAGTCCTGTTTATCATAATTTGACATAAGGGAAAGAAAAAAATGCCTCCTGCTTAATCCAAGCCAGTGTGGGCAGTACGATCTCCAGCTGCCGAGGCTCCCTGCTTTTTGCCTCAGAACTCTCCTGTCCTAGGTCTGCTGCCTCTGAGCTGTGGGCACAGGGGCACGATCCCTTCTGTCCCTGTAGGATGCCATAGACCTCTGGAGTCCAGATTGGGGCCTGAGTGGGACACATTACCAGCCAGTGTTCCTCACATTCAGAGGATGTGTGTTTGTGTTTAGTGCAGTATTTCTGTATAGAAAAGGCGTCTTTCTGCCTGTTCTATAGAATGAGCTGGTTCCCAGGCAGTGTGTCCCCAGGTGGGCAGGGGCAGTCTGGGCTCTTCTTCCCATCAGGCAGCCTGGAGTCCAGAGACTGGAGGCTGTCCTGAGAGTGTCTGACCCTGCAGGGGCTTCTTGTCTCCTGCTGCCAGGCTTGGTGTCCCTGGAGGTGTCGCTGGGGACTCTGACCTGATGGCCTGCCCTTCTCCTGCCCTGCCTCTGTCCTAGGTGCGAGCTCCACCCCTGGCAGGTCCAGGTCTGAACCAGCAGATGGTGGTGCCAGCAAGTAGAGAGCTCCCTGGGGAGAGGGCTGTGCTCTAGGGCGCTGTCCCCAGTGGGGTCCACCCTACTTCTCACTACCACAACTGCCTATTCTCCCTTACAAACATGATCATCCTCACAGGGGATTGTAACAGGTCCCAGGAAGGGGTTTCTATAGCCCAGCCCTGACGTGAGAAGGGGACGGCTCTGCCTGGCTGCCAGGCTGTGGCTCGCTCCACGAGCTGTCTGCGGGCACCGATGCTGGCCCAGTGCTTTGTTTAGAGCCGCCCTATTTGCCATGTGAGGAAGCTGGGCGGGGAGTCACTAGTGCATTATCCAGAGGTACCTGTGAGCTGGGTGTGGATGTGGGACTGGGGTCTGTGGCAGCCCTGGGCTCTGAGGGGTGGACTGTAGACAGTGCTGTGCCTGCCACTTGCTTTGCAGACCCCTCTGTCCACTCTTCTCCTTAGCAGTGTACATGGGATGGATCCCCTCGCAGCCCTGGCCGGGCCCTGCCTCTGTGGCTTGGGGGTGCTCCCCACCGCTAGCCCCCTAAGAGTGGGGCTTGGGACACATCCCCTGGGAGCATGGTGAGCAAGAGGGTGTGCTGCCTGCTGTGCCTTGCCCTAGACCCAGTCCACTGTCACTGCTGCCTGTCCCTGTGTGTGACATATTGATGTTAGGATTTTTGGGTGAAATAATCTCATGCTCTGTACATGGACTTAAATGCCTCATTGGAAGTGATATTGGGAAGAAAACAGTTGCGTGTCAACTGTGATTCTGTTTCCCGGAGAACAGTTATTTTAGACGGAGGTAGGTGGAGGAAGAAGTAACCTGGCCACGGTAGTCATTTGATTCCTTGAGTGGAAAAGGCTCACAGAAGAGTTGAGGGATGCCTGTCTTATAGACCCAGCTTGGTGGGGTGGTGCACCCTGGGCTTGGGTTCCCAGAGCAAGTCCCAGGACAGCTGGAACTTGGTGAGGAGGGGATGCAAGGAGGACAAGAAGCTGATGGTGGTTTTGGGGTCTACGGGGGCTTCCTGGGGCCCAGCCTTTGGCACCAGGGTCACCCCGAGTCCTTGGTATCCTCCTCTGGGGAAAGTATTGCATTTTGTTCAATAGTATTGTTTAAAATGTATATGCTATCAGTGATTAAAACAACACTGTTTACATAAAAACCATTTTTCTAATTCTGACAAGTTAGAAGTGAAAAGGAATGAATGGGAATATTATAGGAAAGTGCCAGCTGGTGATGGGCTGGTGTCCCCACACATGGTGGTGTCCCCTGCTGCCTGTGGGGCTGCTCTTCTGCCTGCCCCAAGTCCCGAGTCCTGGGGGTCTGGTGGTCCTGTCCAGTAGAGGAAGGAAGGATTCCTGAAGAGTCCTGGAGAAGAGGTTTTGTGCCCTCATGTGGAGCTTACCCCTTACATTAATAATCTTAGTTTATATAGTGACCACCTTGGAAGCAAATGCCTCTTGTATTGTTATGTACATAGTCCCTACCTGAGTGTTGTAAATAAGTTGTTTTGTGTCTAAATAAAACAAGCCTGTTTTTGGGGGAAAAAAAAAGTCATATATTTACAAGTCCCCAAACTAAGCCAAATCTTTGATTATTTTTACTGCTTCCTCAATTTAAATAAAATCCCCAAACAAAATAAAAATAGTATAAATGAAAAGGTAGTTTGATGACAAATACCTGTACTAAATTCCCAAATGATTTTTCTGCTATTGACAAGCTCTTCATTTTGATATTTGAATTTGGAATTTGGGGAGCTTCTGGTATTCATTCTGTTCCTAATCTTTCCCTGTCAATGATGGAAAGACAGAGGATCAAGGTATGGCTTTTCTGCTCTTTCCTCTGGAATGATCATTTTCAAGGCACAGCAGAACTACTACTTTGAATACTAAGAGTGTTATTCATTTGAACGGACGCCCCATTTCCAATTTCACAGAACCTCTCCTTGAACCCGTAATGGATCTCCCTTCATTTGATTTATTCAAAAGAAAATTGTTAGTTTCTACAGAAAGCATGTGTTTGCAGAGTTGCAAATTCTCAATAACTCTTTATTCTAGTATAATTTCAATCTACCCACTGGTGATATTTGATAAATAGCTTTATTAGCTTTGATCCAGTGTTCTGTTTTTTTAATACTTCAAAGAGTAGAAATCTATGTATATCAGCTTAATTCATGAAATATACTTGGTTTGAGCTATAAGTAACCATTGAGTTCCTGCAGTATATAAAAAAGCATTGTAGTAGTGTATTTCTTAAATAATTAATGACTAAAATAAGGATACAATAAATCCTGTGTAACTGGAATTCCCTAGGCCTTACCTACCTATGGGAAAAGAAGAGTTCACATTAACAATCACAGGACAGGTCTCCCTGGCTCTCACCCCAGCCACCTCATGTCAGACCGTGGCCCCTTACAAGGTATCAGCCACCATTTCTAGGGGTCCTCACATGAGGAGTCTTACATGGATTCATGAACAAGTCTGTCTCCACCACAGGTGTGACAGCAGTGTCTGCATGCAGTGTCTGCATGCTCTCCTCACTTGCTGGGACCCCTGTTGGTGCTACGTCACCTCTGTGCCTGCTGGGCACCTGGCCCCTCTTGAGGGGCTGGAGCAGCATTGCCTTCCCTTGGTACCTGCTGGGCCCCCACTGTGCTGTGTTCAGACAGAGGTGGAAGAATGCCTCTCTCCCTTGTGTCGTTCCTGGTCACCAGAGCATCTCTACTCACAGAGATCCTCATGAAAAGCTTCTTCATTTTTCCATTTTCCTTCCAGTAGGTCTCAGATACACATCTCCAAGGCTAAGTCAATAATTAGAACAGACACTTTCCCATACTGTCCTCTTCTGTCTTTCCTTTTTGTTCTTGTAAGCTTTGACTTTCATGCAACTGAACTTATGAAAATAGATGCTACCACATCAGACATGCGGGGTGTGTCTGGATCTTACTGATAGTAGTTTAAGTGTGTATATGCCCATGGGTATGGAGGGGCAGGGATACTGGAACCCCCTTACCCAGCTGCATTAAGTAGTTACAGTGCTTGAGAAATTGTTTTATTTATTTATTTATTTTTGTGAGAACTGAAGATTAAGTGACACGTTTGTCATTTCATTCCTGGAAAGTATTATTAAAACCTTTAGTGTAAAGTACTGTGAAGAGAATTGAATTTTTTTTCCCTCTTTTTGTCTCAGGCTCTTGTAGTGGATTAGTCATTAATATAAACTTAGGTTTTCCTCGTTAGGATCACCAGGAGATGTGGGAAACTTACAGGCCTCAAGACATATCCTGAAAGTTGTACTTTTTTATCTTTTTTGCATGGAAACCTTAATCATAGCTTGTTTCCTCTGCACTGCCTCTTTCTCAAAAGCTAAATACAGAAACAAAAACATTCTCATTTATTGAAAGGTTGTGATTGTTCACTTAAGGGGTCAGGCTCTTCTGGAATTACGTCCGGCACACACACATGACACTTGGCTCTGTCTGTGAGTCCTTTATCTTACTTGCCTCATCTTTGTTTAAATAAACGTTATGGCTCTTTTGAAAGTAAGCCATTTAAACACACTTTATTCTACCCGTGGTTCTGTTAAGAAAGTAAGCCATTTAAACACACTTTATTCTACCTGTGAAGCTTACTGATATGCTCCAGGTATGTCAGAAATGATTGCCCTGATTTTCTTGTCTCCAGGTTCATAATGACACTAAGATGCTTTTGATTACCTATCAAAGGTGTTTTGTGTGAAACAGGGCCCAGTGTTCCTTGGCGAGTCCTTGGCCACCACCTTTTCTCCTGGTTACCCCTGAGAACATAAGAAGAGGTATACACTGTGGGGTGTGGTCTGCCACTGTCATTCAGTGTCCACCAGGAGCCGAGGTTTCCAGGATAATAAGACATAACTATTGAAGCAGGTCCTCCCTCCCCTCCACGTTATATGGAGGAGGCAGATGCTGAAATTATTATGACACAGGTAATAGTGCTTTAATAGAGGGCTGTGAGCATAGTGCAGGGAGAGATTAGTTGTGCCTTGGAGTAGGGAGTAGGGAAGCCTTCCCAGAGAAAGTGACACTGAAGCAGGATGTTGAAGTAGGATGACAAGGCAGTTATCAGGCAGAGAAAGGGGAAAGCACATTCCAGGTGAAGGTTACAGTGGGTGCAAAGGCACAGAGGAAAGGAGGGATTGCTTTAGAGAGGAGGAAGTGCATGGAGGTTACATTGTGAATGCCCTTAAATGCTTTGCAATGCAGTGTTTTGTCAGAAGGAAGAAGCCCTTGACAACTTTTAAGCCAGGAAGTGAACCCTGGTGGCTAGTGTGATGGATGGATTGACAGTGGGAGGATGGTGAGTCCACCCCTGGCCACGAGTAGTCCCAGTGATGGTTTAGGACATCGCAGAGACTGAATGCTGGCTCTTTTTGTCATTCTAGGTATCTGATCCCCTGCAACCACATGATGCTGAGTCAGAGGTGCGCTGTGAAGGAGAGAGACTGTTACTCTGTTTCTGCGGCCAAGCTGCTTGCCTTGACCCCTGTCTGCTGCTCCAGTGGGATCACGCTGACACTTGGGAACCAGGAGAGGGATTATATCCTCTGGTCAAAGTGTACACATGATAGTTCAGGTAGGAACTTGCCAGTGATGGTCTTTAAAGAAAAGGATGCCAAATTCCATCTCTCCTTGGGATATGTATCTCTTTGGATAGATAGGGAACAGTGTAGTGCATCTCATTTCTTTTATGAATGACTTGTTGGGGCACCTTTTCTGCTTAGTAAGGAGTTATGGACACTTTGTAATCAGTGTTCACTGACGTGCCCAGCCGTCTCCTAGTCGGTGTTCCCAGACCTTTATTTTAAGTAGACTTCCTAGTGGCATCCTCAGAGTCTAAAAGTGAGAACGTGTGCTAGTGCGTCTTCTGAGACAAAACGGGTGAGAGGTGTGGCGATGGCTAGAGCTAAGATAGTATTAGTCCTTAGTCTCATTTCCAAAATGACTCATTCATGGAAATGTATTGTAATGATTTATATATCATTATAAAACGTGAAACTTGTGGTATGGTAATAGAATCTGATCCATTTGATTGACCTAATGAGGGGGCTTTCACAAATACTGTTTTCACAGGAGTTATAATACTCAATACTCATGTGCTATTTGCCAGCTACAATTCACCTCAGACAAGTAGAATTTAAATGGCCACCTCTGTCAACCACCGTCCTCTGGCAGACAGCTGGAACAAGGGGGCATTTGTGTATCATATAACTGTTTCAGTTCAGGAACATTCTGCCTGTCCTGTGACTGACAGGAAATGGCCCAATCCTGGTGTTGACTCAAGTATTTCCAGTCTGTATTCTGATACACTCCCCAACAATGTTATTCTGTGCACCCAGCTACAGTCCTCTTATTTTTAAGAGCTTGGTTACTTAAGAAGATATATGCATGTTAGATATAAACATAATTTCTGGGAATTAAGGTCGTTTACTGATTCTTGATCTTTATATAATGATATAATGTATACAGGGGAATTAGCAAATTATGTGGCTGTATTTTAAAAATATGAGGACACTTCAAGTTCGTGGAAAAATGGAATTAAAAGATCATATGAATCTTACATGAACTATTTGATGACCCCTCGTATTTTCCTGTTAGGCAAGCAAACTAGTAGGGATATCTTATATTTTCTCACCCAAAAGTTATTTTTTAAAACGTATTTGAAAATCGATGTCTTTTTTATTTACTATGAAAGTTGTTTCAAGAATTATTCTGTGGCTAACCTTGCCTCAGAATTAAAAATTCAAATTAAACATATGATTTTCCATAACTTGCCATCTTCTTGCCCCTGTGTGATCACATTTAATGCTTTGAAAGGGCTGGCCCGTGGCTCACTCGGGATAGTGTGGTGCTGATAATACTTTGAAGAAGGTAGTATTCTCATTTTATAGATGAAGAAACAAACTGAGAGAGAGGAATTGACTTGTTTAAGTTTATACACTTGGTAGATCCTCAAATCCTCAATTCCATGTTCTTCCTACTCGTTTGCCTCTGGGGTTGCCTTACAGCAGATAAATGCCCTAATGGTTGGATGGTTACATAGCTAGCTAAGGCAATTATTGTGCCGTGGTTAATAGCTAGGATTGTAAGTCTTGGCTCTGTCACTTTCTTGGGCAAAGTACTTAACCTTTCTAGACTTTTTCCTCATCTGTAAACTAGTACCAGTCTCAAAGGGTTGTTCCAAGGATAAGTGAGTTAAGACATGTAAAGCTCTTAGAAGACTGCCTGGCATGTAGTAAGTGCTCAATAAATATTGCTAGTAGTAGTTTTTGATGTCTTTTTATTTAAAGTCCAGAAGAGGTAAATACTAACCTTTTAGCAGTAGAGCTATAAAAAATGAATTATGTCTACTCTAATTACCTGAAATGTGTACTCTTGAAGGCTCATTGCTGACCCAGTCTGGTAGAGATTTAGATTATGAAGAGACATGATGTGTGCACAGGTGTGACATCAAAGTAAGAACAGGATTTGGCGTGGAATAGCTTGTGCTTGAATTGTGGCCCTGCCACAATTTGGGTTGTGTGTTCTTTCATCTCTGAGCCCAATTTCTTCATGTGTAAATGGAGAAAATAATATCTACCATATAGGATCATTGGGAGATTTAACTTAGATAGCATTGGTAAAGTACCTGCAACATACTAGATGTTTAAGAAATGGTAGAATATATATTTTTCCTTGTCTGAGTCTCTTTTTTTTAGGGAAAATGTAAAGTTAAATGCATATGTTTTCACAGCTATTTCAGTAATGAGGGTTGGAACTTTTAACATCAAAGGCAGTCATATGGTAACACAGGAAGCATTCATTCTTAGGTTAAAATGACTATTTGGTAGTGAATCTGACTTTACTCATAGGATACTGTTTCACACATATCAACATCCTGATAGTTCCCCGGAAGGCAGAATGAGTTAATAAGCTTTTCTTAAACCCAAGCTTTTTCTCAGAAAACCTGGTTCCCCCATTCATGGATTATCAGCCTTCTGTTTAGAGTCAAAGTAAAAAACTTTTATTAGCTACTCTATGGCAGGTATTACCTAATTTAATCCTTTCACAATCTGAGAGTTTGCCACGATTAGCTCTTATTTCTCTGATGACTGATACCAAATAAGTTTTCCGGTGGCTCTGCTGAGTACATGACTGGCCATATTGGCTTTATATCTTCTGTGAGAGTAGAGTGTCTGTCCTTATCTTTCCTTTTTAAAATCTAACCATTTCTTGTTATTCAAAAATCACTTAATCAGAAATTATTAGAGTGAGAGTAGCGGGGGAGACACTCTTTGCCTGAATGAGCGCGTCCCCAGCTGTCCCGTCTGTCCCTCGCTCTGACAGCCCTCTGCCTCCTGCGCAGGGCCCACGGAGCCACCGCTGCCCGAGGTGCCGTCGCCGTCGGCCTGCATCGTGGAGTACGGGAGAGCCGTGGACATCAGCTACCTGCAGTACCTGTGGGAGGCGCACAGCAGCATCCTGCGCTGCATGAGGGACTGCCGCGTCTGGTCTGCGCTGTACGACGGAGACTCCCCTGACCCCGAGGCGCTTCTCCAGAGTCAGACAGAGGAGGGCACCGGGAGCTCGGCCTACCCCGTGCTCAGGCTCCCGCCCCAGCTTCACAGGAGGACTGGACCTCGGCTGGCTCCGAGGAAGGACAAGAGCCAGACAGAGCTGGAATGGGATGACAGCTACGACACTGGGATCTCCTCTGGGGCTGACATGGGCTCCCCCGGGCCTTACAACGATGTGGAGACTTCGGGTCCCCTGGTGACCATTGACCCCCCCAAACACATCCAAGAGATGAAGAAAAATGCCATCCTGCTCTTCAAAGGGCCCTACATCGAAGAATCAGACTTTCAGGACGACGTGATGGTGTACAGGCTATGTGCTGAGAAGGACTCTGAAGACACCAGGGATTCAGAGGAGGAAAAGGCAAGGCCACCTGCCGAAGCCCAGACCAAGGTTCAGAGCCCCCCCATGAACAACGGCCCCCTCCCCAGCCCCCAGGTGGAGACAGATTTGGAGGAGGAGCGTAGTAGGGATAATTCAGACCTGTTTCAAAATGTATCTGAGGAACCAAAGCGAGAGGATGAGCCTGCAGTGGCCCAGGAATCGGGCTCAGGGTTAACACCCCTTGTCTCCGAGGCAGAGCACAGTTCAAACCTAATCGTTATTAACCCAGAGAGCACAGATTTCATTGCCCAGTATGACCAAATCATTAAGGAACTGGATTCTGGCCCCGAGGGCTTGATAGAACAGAATTTCTCCCCACTGGATCCCTTGCTTCTCACAGAGGAAGAAATGAAGGAAGAAGACTGCAAAGGGGAAAAGGAGAAGAAAGAACTAGAAGAGGAGGAGGATGACTTTGACTCTTTCATAGCAGAAACTCCTGTTGTAGAGAACGTGCCTTCCCCATTTGGGGTGAGAGATGAGGCTGCCTTTGCCAGTCACCGTCCCGTGAGGACTCAGAGTACCCCGTTCACAGGTGATGATCTTAAATTGCTTTGTGATTTCTGCTTTTGAAAGTATTTGTCCATGTTGGAACAGGAAAGTAAGGTAGGTGAAGGTAAGGAGCAATTATCAATTTACTTAAGAGAGGAGTGAAAATATTTTTGTAAAGAGCAAAGAGGGTGGTTTTGTTTTTATTTTGTCATTCTTGCAATGATTGTTTTATTTAGCAAGTTAGGGGTTAAATTTTACTGTTTAGTAACTTATCTTGCTGTGTCTGTGATAAAGTAATAGGAATGATTAAACCATACAAGAATCTAGGCTTATTATTTAATAACTTCATTTCCTTTAGTCTAATTTATTTTACTCTTAGCCTTTATTTATATCTGTATTAAAAAAAAATTACTGTCTCCCCCACTAGAATGTATGCCCCATGAGGGCAGAGATGTGTTTGTTCTCTGGTCTGTCCTAGCACTTGAACAGTGAACAGAGCATGTAGCAGGTGCTCAGAGTACTTGTTGAATGGCAGTAGTTGTGTACACACATCATTAGAGGCCAGTAGGGTTAGTTGTGCCTTTGCCTGGGAGCTCATTTCAGATAATCACAAAATCTTAATCCAAAAATAAGTAGAGTAGGCCTACATAAACTCAACTCTTCTAACGAGTGGATGTGTTCAAGTGATACACCACCACCAACAGCAGGTAGGAATCATATAAGATACAAAGGGATAGGACAGTCTATCAGATTAGGGGATTGACATGAGAAATTATGATAGAAAACATCATTAAATATTAGCCAATAAAATCTGGTTCTGCAGATCGAGATGCAGATGGAATTGCCACAGATGGGAGAGTTCATTGAGCTCAAGGAAGACGAGGGTGGGACCACTGAATGGTGTTCAGGGAGCAAGGAGATGTGCTGGGAGAAGCTAGCAACACAGAGAGATGGCAGACAGTGGCCTGGGGTGAGGCCCGTGAGTGAATCCTTGCTCTAGCACTTAACAGCCATGTGGCCTTGGCATCCTTGACTCTCCACTTGCCCTTGTGAAGACTGGATGAAATACTGGGGAGGTGGTTATTACTGATATCACAGAGAGCTCCCAGCAGCCTCAGCTGAGGCTGACGCTTCCCTGCAAGCAGGGAGAAGCTTGGTGAGGAGGGACTGTGCTCCCACCTCCCGAGGTCACCCCAAATGGATGAAAGCGGGTCACTTCTTGGTCCAGCCAAACACTTGATGTAATTTCCAGGAGCCCTTCCACCTTCCTCCCCCAATATATTTATTCATCTGTTTGCTGATGTCTGACCATTTATTTAGATAGGAAGGAAGTGCTGAATTCCACATTAAAAGGTTTGAGGTTCAAGTTGAGACAATAGTTCGGTGGGAGTTTTAATTAAAATTCAATCAGTCAATCATGAGTAAAAAAATGACATAACCTCGCTTTTCCCAGTTGGTAGGGGGGACAGGAAGAGGATGGAGCCAGGAGAGCTCAGTCAGAAGGAACGGGGTAACCTGGCACATGTCACCGTCTTGCCAGCAGGAAAGCCCAAACTTGTCCTGCAGGCTTCTTGTAGGACATCAGGGCCACCATGGCTAATGAAGATTGTTTTTTAGAGTGCTAGCTTTGTTATAAAGGAACTTCATCCCTGGGAAATGTATAAATTGAGGAAACAGTGTAGCTGAGGGCAAAAAAAAAAAAAAAAAAAAAAAAGAAAAAATAGCTGATACTACTACACCTTCTTAAATAACATCACTGTTTTACACATAATACACCTGAGAATGACGAAACGTAATCTGAGTTCTTTGATACATATAGGTAATTGTAGCTAAATCCTTGCCTTTTTCTTCCTTTGTAACTTGTACACAGCTTCAGGAAACATCTTTTCTCTTTCCACATATGCGTGCTTTGTAGTTTCCGAACTTCTGAGTATGTTCTGTAGTATTAGGCTTAACTTCCTTCTCTCCAGGGAATCCTGATTTCTGCTGAAATGAATTCGCTTCCCAGCAAAATCAAAGCATTCCATTTATCTAATTTTATTTATGCATGTATTCAGCAATCTTTTATTGATCTCCTAGTATGTGGCAGGTTCTGTGCTAGGAACTAAGCACACAAAATTAAAGGAATTCAGGGACTTTCAGAGGAGACGCCAAGAGAGAACTGAAGTCTGTGAGAGCATTGCGTTATTAGTCACTGTATGCCAATGACGTGAGCCCGGTGTGGGGAGAGGGGAAGGCTTCACAGAGGGGAGGCAGGGACAGGGACAGGGAGCGGAAGCTCCAGGGGAGAGTGGAGAAGAATGCAGTCCAGGGGAGGAGGCGACAGGGGGAAGACTCAGGAGCCCAACAGCCCATGGAGTGCGGGCAGGGGCGGAGAAGAAGCCAGAAAGCTGAGGCCATGGCAGCTTATGGGGGACCTTTTACTCCGGCACTCAGGAAGCCCTGGAAGTGTTAAAGTCGGGGAGCGACGTGACTGCCCCCGAAGCCAGCTGTGGTGGCAGTGTGGAGAGGAGCGCTGGAGAGGGGAGGTGGTGCCGGGAAGAACAAGGGAGAGGCTCTTGTCACATCGGATTCAGAAGGCACCAGTGCTTTGATCCAATAATTTGTTTCTAGGAACATTTCCACAGCTGTATTCACACTCATGTGCCAGGGTGTATCTTCAGGGATGTTCGTTGCAGCATTGTTTATAATAGAAAAAGACTGGGAACACCCCAGATGTCCAGGTGTCCACCAGTAGGAGGCTGGCCTACTGATGCAGCACTCCTGACACTCCACTGTTTCGTGGTGCTGAGATGACACAGCTCCAGGACAGGTGTTCAAAATACTAGGAGATACCTGCCCCCCACCCCCGCAAGATAATGTGTTGGTTAAGAACACTGGAAACAGATGGTCTGAATTAACATTCAGACTCCATTGTTCACTACTTGTGTGCATGTAGCATTCTTCCTCATCTTTAAATGGGGATAAGTAATAGATACACCTCCTAGGGTTGTTGTGAATATTAAGTGAGTTGGTACATGAAAAGTGCTTAGAATACTGCCTGGCACATAGAATGTGCTAATAAATGTTTCCGATAATAATTCAATTGTTAGCATGATTTTATTATATAACGTAAAACATTTCTGGAAGAATACATTAGAATCTGGTAACAGGGGTTGCCTCAAGGGGGAGGACTATTTTCCATTTTACACCCTCCTACTGTTTGAAAAAAATATTTTTTAATCATCTTAATCTCTGTTAACATAGAGAAGCTGTTGCTGGAGTCCACACAGGAAATGATGAGACTCTGACCTAAGGCAGTGCTGGCTGGGGAGGTGAGGTCCACATTCAGGAGATGATTCCAAGGTAGAATTTGCAGAGCCAGGCATGGAACCGATGGAAGCACCATCCTTGGAGTTAGGAATTGCAGGAAGAGGCAGCAGGGTTGATTGAGGCAGGACATGGGGCACTTGAGGCGAGAGAAGTGGATGGCAGGTAGGGACACAGTCTTAGTCACTCTGAAAAATTAAATACCTCATGGGTAGTGAGTTTATTTGCTTTCCTAGGAGATGAGGGGGACAAATACACCTGCCATCCCCATGCACACCTGTGGCTTTCTCAGTGGTAGCTGAGTGTTCTGATTTTCGACTGCTTACCAGTTTCCCCTAACAACTACTTTTTTGCTAAGGAGTTTATTTATTTTAAGTGCTAGAAACCAACTAAGAATAAACAGGAATTTGAAAGGGTTTAATATACATACATATATTATTGCACATGCCTAAGAAGTTGTAATTAATGTCATTCGTGGATTATAATGACAGTCTGCTGGCCTTGACCTAACATTTTGTTACTTGAGTGAGACAGTGAGGACACGATCTTACTCTCCGCAGGGCGTGGGGTTCACGTGGGTGTTTTTCCCCATTATAGTAGTGATGCACTTTAGCTGGCCTCCCGGATCACTGTGTGGTCAGCAGTTTTCAGGTGTGTAGGTTGGCCAGATGAGACAGTACAATCTGGGACTGGGGAAGGGAAGTTGAGGAGAGGGCATTAGGGGCGTATCCCACTTGAATATGAGGGTACTTCAAAAAGTTCGTGGAAAAATAGAATTAAAGGATATATGAAGCTTTCCATGAGCTCTTCAAGTACTCTTGTATGGCTTAATTCACCTGTTTTTAAATAGATGCTGAGCCGGGGGCTGCAGGGCAGCAAGTGAGGGGGACGGGAGGCTGGGTCCAGTGTAGAGGAGGACAAAGGCAGCACCTTCCCCCTGCAGATCCACATGGAAAGCCACAGTCGTGCCGCGATGCCAGGAAGGGTTACCAGTGACATTTCTGGACTTCTTGATGGGAGAGTCATTAGTTGCTTTCCAATTGGGGTTCCGATCCAGTTTCTGAAGATGTTCAGAAAACCCTCCCAGTTTTGTTCTGTAAGCTTCTCCAGGGACTCTCTGTTTGAGGAGTTCATTCATCGCCTGTGTCGTGGAAAGTGACTCAAGAGCTCTGCCTCCCATCCCAGGGATGGGGAAGCTGAGACTAAACTCGACACATGAGGGGATGGTGCCTCTTCTACTTCTTTTTTTTTTTTTTTCCTTCTTGAGACCCCTTAGAGACATTGTCAATATTCCTAGAGACAAGAATATTGCAGTTACCCTGTGACTTGGCTGTGTAGGTAAAAGATCTAGTTTGGTGTTCCCATTTCTCACATATTGCTTCTGTATTCTTGCAAAGAGTTTTACTCTCTTCTGAATGAAGCGTCTTGTGATGAAGTATGTTTCTGTTAAACTTGTGTCAGTGTTGGCGACATCTTCAGAAGGCATGCTTGTTCACCAAGGCTCACATGCTTTTGTTAGAAAGATGCCATGATTTAGTGGCATCATCAGTAGCTCCACTAGGGGAAATAAAAAATTCTCATTGATTTTGCTTAATGGAATATTTTAATGGTAAAAATTCAAAACATCTTCAAGTAATTTTATTTATTTATTTATTGCCTTCAATGAACTCAAACATAAGCGTATTAATTTTCTGTTGACCCAAAGTAACAGAAGCTCCTTTTTGCCTAATTTTTTTATGAACTGATTTTTTTTAAAATGACTCCTTTTGTAGTCATATGGATTTTCTTTTTTAAAAAATCTATATGACTCACCAAACTATATCTTCTAAAACGAAGTCCCCTCTCTTTCTTTCTCTTTCCTCTGAAAATTAAAGTGTGGTTATGGAGTTGCCAGGGCTACTCAGGTTAAAGCCCAGGGTGTCATTCACCTCTCATCTGCCTCTTGATGTGTCTTCTACATGTGACACTTAACAAAGTGGAATCTTTCTTAGGGTACTTGTTCAGGGTGCCTGTTCACAATGTTGTTATTTGGTAAGCATACTTTGTATGCGTTTGGAATTCTTTTATAACACAAAGATCTTTTGTTTCCAAGACTTTTAATGGCCTCTAATGTTTGTGTGAAATCTACAGTCCATAGCATCATGAGATGGTGACTGTCACTTTGTAAGCATTGGTAGCCCCAAGAAATACAGAACCAATGTAGAAAAGCTAATTTTAATTCTTAAAAATGAAATTTTTTTTTTTTTTAGGGTCTGTAATAATTTTCAAAGTATTAAAACTGCTTGCGGGGTTCCCATGTGTATTTTCCTCTTTTCTTTTTGTTGTGGTGGTTTGCTTTCTGTTTTGGTCCTTCGGCAGGAGAGCAGCTGGCTGCATTTGTTGTGTCTGGGTTTGTACCTGGTGGGTCTGTGGTGGTTTGTGAGCCATGGCTCCATTGGCTCCACAGTTGTCAAAGAAAGACGTCACCGCATGCCCCGCCAGCCCTGAAGCCTTGTGTTCTTCCTGCAGGCCCATTCATCAGCGTGGTCCTGTCGAAGCTGGAGAACATGCTGGAGAACTCTTTGCATGTTAATTTGCTGCTTATCGGGATCATTACTCAGCTAGCTAGCTATCCCCAACCACTCCTGCGCTCCTTTCTGCTCAACACCAACATGGTCTTCCAGCCCAGTGTACGCTCTCTCTACCAGGTATGTTAGCTGGGCCCATCTGTACCTGCTGATTTTGTGGGTACCAATTTGTAGGGCTCCTTCTCTCTTTCTCCTTGTTTTGTTTTTCAAAAATCCCTCTGTTCTAATTCATTTGTTTTCTTTCTCTGTCCTGTTAAGCTAGCTGTGTAGATTATTCTAGACAAACTGCAAAGCTTCATTTAGCTTGATGTCTTGAGGGTGCCCTACCAAGAACACCCAGGCAGTTATAAATGAGCAGACAGCTACTATCACCATAGTTCTCATAATGAGAGCTCCACCTGAAAGGATATATTGGTAACTGAGGCTGGAATTCCATTGTGAAGCATTAATGTCATTAATGTTATTTTTGTCAGGTTCTTGCATCTGTGAAAAACAAGATTGAACAGTTTGCTTCTGTGGAGAGAGACTTCCCAGGTCTCCTCATACAAGCCCAGCAATACCTGCTCTTCCGAGTGGACATGTCCGATATGACCCCTGAGGCACTAACCAAAGGTAAACCGGGTTTCTCCGCTGTTCCCGCCCTAAACGCCTCCTCCATTTCCCCAGATTGCTGGTGTGAGTTCAAAGATGCTGCAGTGGCTCCTGGGCCCTAGAAACATCTAAAGTTATTTTCATTTTTACCCAACAGTGGGGAGGAGCCTCCTTTTAGAGTTCTTAAACCTAAAGAAGGACATGCCCTGCCCACACCTGGCCTGTTCCCTCCTTGGAGGGTCTAGCAGGGCATTTGTTTTCCTAACAGAGTGGTTCAGAGAGGGAGCTGGTATGTGGGGTGCTGTCAGACTGGAATGAATAACACAGCACGTATGGGCCAGAAAGAGGCATTGTGTGCACTCCCTGAGCCATTTTTTGGCTAGCCTTAGTCCTGAGGAAGACACCTGTTCTGTTTATTATGTTTTCAGAGGCTCTCGGGCCAGAAATAAATGTGCTTTAGGGCTCTAGGAGGTAAAAACTGTTCATTTGGACTAGGAGAAGTAAAGTTTATGCTCAAGGTAAAATTCCTGAGAGTGCCTTTTTATCAGCCCTAGAGGTATTTGGAGGGCTTGGTGGGCCGGTGCTGAGGGGGAGCTGAGTGCGCCCTGCTGCTATCAGGCCTGGGGGCACAGCTGCGTTGCCTTGTTTAGGCTCTGGTTGGATGACTTGATAAGTGTGGTCCTCTGAGCTGTGACTTAGGCCTTGGCGAGCACAGACTAGGAAGTGGCCATTGCACTGGCTTCTACTCATCCACACATGGACAGGGCAGGCTTCTTTGTGGCAGGCGAACAACAGGGAATGCAGGGCTCTCAGTCCTGGACTAAAGGCAATGATCAGAAACTAGATTGGGAGTGAGAGGCAGAAATGTAACTCGGGGAAAGTGTCAAACCTTTAAAAGAAGGTGAAAAGAACCCAGAACTCTGAGGCCTGATGCTGTCTCTGTGTAGCTATTCGATCTTGATCACTTCACCTCACTTTGGTCTCTTCACTTCACCATGTCCCTCAACTTTTAATTGAAGGATTTGTTCTCAATTTCTCAGGTCCTTTCTGGCTCAAGCCAGAACTCTGGATGTGACAAGCCCTTGGGGTCCTGCAATGCAGACTTTGAAAGAAGGGTGGCCCCTGGTAAAGTGAGGGGTTAGGTTTCAAGAAATTGGACTTTGAGAAGAGCAGACAAGGCCACCCATGGAGGGAAAGAAGCCCCACATCTCTGCGGGAAGGTGGATGTCAGGCCCTCCGTGGTTACAGCAAGCTGCTGTAACACACCCTGTGAGAGAAGGTGCATCAGTTAGCTTTTGTGCCTAACAAACCACTGCAAAACTCATTGGCTTAAGATCAAGCCATTTTTGATTGCCTATGAGTCTGTGACGTGGGTATCTGGGTGTTCTGCTGAGCTGTGCCAGGCTGATTTTGCATGGACTGGCTTGTGTGTCTGCTGTCGGTGGTGGCTGGATGTCCAGGATGGCCTCAGTCATGTCTGTGGCTGTGGGCTGGGATGATGGGGATAATGGGGGTGTTTCAGATTAGCCCAGCCATGAAAACATCGTGGCTATTGGGGTCCAAGAGCAAGAGAAGGACCAAAGACAATCTTTGAAGCTCAGGCTCAGAGCTAGCACAAGGTTGCTTCTGCTGCGTTCTGTTGGCCAAAGAAGTCACAGGATCAGCCCAGATTCAAGAGTGAACCAAAAACCCCACTTCTGGATGGGAAGAGCAGCCAAGACTGTGGCTGCTTTTGCAGTCTGCTGGACGGAAGAAAACTGCAGTCTCCTCACATTGCACTCTTCATTTGTATTTTACAGTTTGTGAAGTGCTTTCCCAGGCAGTCAACTTTTATTGCCAAACAGCACTGTGGAATGGGCAAGTAAGGTACCATTAGCTTCATTTACCTATAAAGAAGCTGAAATTAGAGGCCCTGGATAGTCAGCCAGGATCATGAGGCTCAAGTGCCTGAGCCTGTACTACCTGATTCATGGAGATAAAAGGGACACACTCTGCGACCTGGAGGAGACAGACACACACTGAACGTTAACCAACACACCCCGGGGGGCACTCACACCTTGAGCTTTGTCCTGGCTTCAGACTGTCTGGTGGCCATGGTTGCAAGATATGTGCACAGGGGAACTTGTTCTCACCACTTGACGTCAGATTAGTCAGCTGGGGTCGATGCTTTTTAAAGTCTGGGGCAGTCAGGAGACTTTGATTAGTAGGAAGCTTCTCTTGAGATATAAGACTTTCCTTCTGATTGAGTTTTTCAGATTAACTTTCTAACTTCTTTCAGGTTGGCAAAGTGACACTGTCCCCGCAACTTAAAAAATCTCTAAGCTTACAGAATGAATAATTTTCCCATCCCGTTATACAAAGCACTTACTGTGACGTGATTGCCTGTAAATGAGTCAGATCTGGGAGTCCTGTTCTTACTGGGACACAGAGCAATTTACAATGGAGAATTATGGTAATGGGCCAAATATTTGGGTTTCCAGTGTCAGTGCGCTATGCCCTTTGCCTAATGCTGCTGCCAGGGAGATGAACGTGTAATGTTTTTCTCTCTGAACTGCTGAAGTCTTCCCAGCGTGAGTGTTGAAAGCCTTCCGTGGGGGCTTTTCAGACCCAGGGTGCCAGTTAGGAAGGCCCTCCTGACCCCGACGTGCTTGTGCCTTCCTTGCGGCTGCCTTTCCTCCTGGTGCCGGTGCGTGCGTGCCCAGCACTCCCGTGAGGGACGCAGCGTGGCGCCTGCAGCCGGCGCTGCTGCCTCGCGCAGGTCCTGCGTTCCCTTGGCCTCCTGGCAGCCCCCGCGAGACACAAGCCTCCTCACGATGCTTCCCACAGCAGTCACAGTCTGCGCGTCTGCCGCTCCAGAGCAAGCAGACTTCCCGTTGCCAGTTGTCACCTTATCGTTCCCGAGACTGTTGGTCTCTGGGGTTCAGCTACTTGCCAGGCTTTTCTTTTTCTCATCGAATACTTCCTAAGCCACGGAGTAACAGTTCCTTGTATGAATATTCAGAGTCCTCCCACTGACCTCTAATTCTAGAAGTGAAGTCAGGTAGGTATTATCCCCATTGTACAGACAAGGAAACTGAGACACACGATAGGCTGGTTGGGAGGGAGGGTCCGTAACCCGGGTCTGTCTCCCTACCGATAAGCCCCAGCCGCCGACGGGACATCCTGCAGCGTCCCCCGGCTGTCCCTGGCCTCGCTCGCTGGGTGCGCGCCTGCCTTCAGCAGGGAAGACTGCGTCAGTGAGGACAGTTTTGATTCTTGGATTCAAGCTGAGTGAATGAGCCTTACGGATGCCACTTTTTATTCATGGATCAAGCTAGATAAATGAGCCACCTAAAACCTTTTTAGGGGAGAGGAGGAGTGAGTTTGAAAGAGAAAGGTGGAGATGAGGAACATGAGCCGGCTGCAGGAAGGGTCACGAGTGGGGAAGACTGACGTGCCCGGTGCCTTCTCTCCTTTATTCAGCAAATGTTTAGTAGCTGCTACTGTGAATGTGGAAGTGTGTTAGGGGTGGTGAAAGACTCAGTATCAGACGGGGACTCAGCCCTGAAAATGCTCGGTCTAGCGGAGGAGATAAAATATCAGCAATGGTGCAAGGCTGAAGAGCAGAGCAGGGCAGGCCTTAGTTGGTCGATAAAATGGGGTGGGAGGCTAGAAGAGGGAATGACTTCTAGGGGCAGGAACTAGAAATGCTTTGTGAAGTTGGTGGCAGCTGAACAGAGGATTTGATGGCTGACACTTATCCAGAGGTTCCTGTGCACTTTATGCCTGTTGACTCATTTAATCCTGACAACTCTGAGCTTTTGACAGGTGAGGAAATGGAAGTACTGAGAGGTAAAGCGACTTGCCTTAGTCACTTAGCCAGTAAGAGGCAGAGTCTGTGCTCTGAACCACTGTGCTTTTGCCTCTGAAGGCTAGTAAAATTTAGGTGAGCCAGAGATACAGGGGAGGGAATTCCAGGCGGAGGAACCAGCATGAACAGTGCAGGTGTTGGTCTGGGATTGGTGCCCACACGTGTCTCATTCCCCACTGGTATCCAAGCCAGCTTCCTTCCTCAGCTTTGTGCCTGAAGGCTAGGGATGGGGGACGGTGGGGGTGGTCTCCAGCACCTTCGTCCTCACTCTGTCGTCAGGGCATGTTGTGAGTTCTTGCTGAAAGGTTGCAGAAGACAGATTCTCAACAACTTTTCCAGTTCTTTATGGCATTCAAGCCGTGAAAAGCTTTAATCTAGAAGGATATTTAAAGCATCAAAGTGGAAGATATTTTTTTAACACCAAAGACTATAGTAGCGAGATGTGGAAAGTACTATAAATGTCAAGAATTTTTAGTACTTGTAGTTAAGCAACTCTGAGAAGAGTGTTGAAAAATGGGACTGAATCTTAAAAAAGCAGCCAAAGTAATGAAGAGCTTGAATATAATGATTTATAAGGAGTAATGAGACTGTTTAGGTAGGGGGCAGAAGGCATAAATAATTTCTACAAATAAATGAGGGCTGGAGATGTTCAGGAATTAGGGAAGTTGAGCCATTTTAATTAGTAAAAACTGATATAATGTGAAAATGCATATCACTTGAATATGTTAAAGTTTGGGCTTGTATCATCTTAGACCTATGATGTCGAAACTGAGATAGAAACCCCTGGAAACCCTTCTTAAATGTAGGCTTCTAAGCCATTTGCTGCCACTAGATCCCCATTGTTGCAAGAAGTTCTTAGTCTGTTCTTACCAGGACCTCTTCTTTATTTCTACTGATCAAAAGGAATCTTCTACTCTCCTTTTACAAAAAAGGCTGGAGGTCCTGGCCAGAAGGAAATGGGGGGTCACCGGAGAGCCCTAGGGGCCAGAGCACCAGCTGCAGAGAGCGCGGAGTGGCTTGTTTAATCCAGCTTCCCTGCTGTCACTACACTATGTGATCGGGGCTAAACTGGCAAAGGTAGAACAGTCACCCCAGCACTGGGAGGTTGGGCAGCAGGCGGAGCCACTGGACGTCTTTAAATAAGGATGCTGGTGTGCTAAGTCTTCAGTCTGTCGATGCCAGTGGTAGAAGACTGCTTTTTCATTTTTCCCCCTTCCCCATATTCTGGGCATGGAGGGTTCTTGACAAACCTACATCCTTGCCACAATTTCTGCACAAGTATCTTTATACAGGATTTTGGGTGAAAGTCTCTCATCACATGTGACGTGCTGGAGGTAATCTGTTGGGCAAGTGTGTGCATCACAGAGTGCTCAAGGGCTGTGTCGTCAGGATTTCGTCAATTACAGGAACTGTACCCACTACTAGACACCTTCCACCAACCCCGACCCCAAACACACACACACACACACACACACACACACACACACCACACACACACACACACACACACACACACACACACACACACACACACACACACACACACACACACACACACACACACACACACACACTCTTTCTCTCCCTCTCTTCACTTAAGAGGGTGATGGTAGGGCTATGAAAGTCACCGTGATGTGTCCTCTTCTGGTTTCAGATCCTGCTCAGGAGGCTTCTAGGACAGGAAGTAGCAAGAACCTTTTGGATGGTCCTCCAAGAGTACTTCAGCCCTTCCTGACAAACAGAGCCAAGGTGGCCGGGGCCCCCCCAAACCTGCCCCTGCCGGTGAGGAACACCATGCTGGCTGCTGCCCTGTTCCCGGAGTTTCTGAAAGAACTGGCTGCCTTGGCCCAGGAACACTCCATTCTGTGCTACAAGATCCTGGGCGACTTTGAGGACTCCTGTTGTTAGCTTTTTTTAAATAGAGGTTTGTTTTTATAAGATCTTAGTGTCTTGACTGAATGTTAAATGCAAAGCTGCTTACAAAAATTTCTACTTTGATATTTCCTGACAATACTTGATTTGTGCAGAGGAGTATCTCTCCTCTCTCTAGCCGGGTCTGTCCACCTTCGGTTTTATAGAATGTAAGTCTCATAAGCTGATTGCTCCCTGGGCGGTTTTCTTTGCTCAGTTCTTCCTCCTCACATTTTTTGGTTGTTGTTCTTCCATCCCTTCGAGTCACTCATCTTGCAGCTCAGATTGCACCAAGTACATATTGGGGTTCAGTGATTTCTGGAAGTGCCCTGGGTCAGAAGACCGGCTCTTCACCAGCATATGAAGAATGTACACCTGCAGCTGCACAAACGCTCCTGTTGCCTTCCGTGTTTTGGCTTCCATTTTATAAAAGGGGAGAAGACAGAAGGATCCCCTCTTGCCTTCATCACACAAGCACATATCATACGTCTCCTTGAGTCCTGCTTCCAGGACTTGCATTCTGCCCCATGCGTATTGCCTTATGGTGCAGGCAGACCCACCAGTCTCAGCTCTCTGCCTGGGAAGTCAGCTGGAGTTGGAGAAGATTTGGAATGCAGGGAATTTTTCTTGTTGCTTGAGAGCTTACTTTAATCGGTCAAACACTACTTAAACACTGAAGATGGCCTTATTTTAGTAAGATTTGCACAAAATGAAGTATGCCTGTGCAAACTGTTACTTTGGTTTTTAGGACTTTGATCAGATGAAGAAAGTGTGGTATTTTCATATTCTTATTATAAGAACACAACCATCATTATTTTTTCAAGTGTTTGATGAAAACAAAAGGTTAACTCGTGAAGCTCTTTCATAGTGGCTTTTTTGGGGGAGAGATTGGAGTGGCAGGAATAGATAAAGGTAAACTAAAAATGCAGCCTGTAAAAACACTGGTAATTATTTTAGATCCTGTTTGCTTTTGCTAATATGTTGCACTTTGTAGAGAAACAGGAACTGTACAGCCCACTTTGGGCACTGGAGGTAAATGCAAACTAGTGGTAGGGAGTCCTACAAAGCCAAGTGCCTGCTGGTGACTGGCTCCATGCGCAAGTGTTGCCTTCTGAATAATGGGATTCATTAGAAGCCCCAGTGTGATGTATTAGTGCCTCTCTGCTGCTTTCTGGTCTGCTCCAAGAGGCATAATTATACTTAGAGCCACAGCCATGTTCAGCCACCACCAAGAGGGGTAAACACAAAATAACCATGAGCTAAAAATGAGACCGTAGACAACTGATATTTATGGATATTAAATTCCACTCCCCTCTGCTTTGGGCCCAGTTCTGCAGGTGAGTAGCAGGTAACAAGGATGAGCTCCCGTGTTTGGATGGAGATTGGAATCCCCAGCGCGCTCTGTTCTCCTCGTGGGCATCTCCCCGAGCCCTGAGGGCAGCCACAGGTCTGGTGGTTGTGCCTCAGGAGCACTAGCTTGGTCTTAATCAGGCCCTAGCATAGGAGGCCTGAACCTATGTAGTCTTCATCCTAACCCTAGTCCAGGAAGGGAATAGAGGAAAGAGTCACATCTGCAGCACTGTGGAGCGGACGCGGCCCTTTTGTGTTTCAGGGATCTTGAAGCAGCTTTGTATTGAGAGATTGAGAGCCAGCCCGTGGAACGAAGACACCAGGAGTTCTGGCCTGGGCTGGGTGAGCTGTTAGGAGCCAGCCTAGGAGTGTTTCGTAGTCTAAGCAAGAAACCAAAGATACTGATTCACTGTACATTTCTAACTTCGTTTGTCTGTCTTGAAAAACGGTTTGCGCAGCTGTGGTGCAACAGCCAGAATGTTCGAGGCCTAGCAGACTAGCGTGTTCTTGGCTTCCTGATGCCTAGCTGTATTTGCACAACCCACAAGTCCCCATTAGAAAGGAAGGCAGCTTAAGGTAGAGGAAGAGGAACAGTTAAAGATGGAATTTTAACTGCAGATGATCCTCTTTGTTTTGCACAAGTATTTGTCTTACTGTTTGGAATCACCAGATCATAAAATGCTAAAGCCACATCTGGAAACTGTACTCTTTAGCTTTTTGGTTTGATTTTATTATCTGGTGGTGGTGTTGATTCTTCTTCTTGAGTCCATTATTTCTTTATTATAGAACACTGTGGTCCCCATTGTGGAAGGTACCCTTTGGGAAAGAGATGGATTTTGTGCCTCTTGTCATTTTTCTCGATAGGTACTGAAGTAGACTTACTTTAAAGGAGGACAGAGATGACCGATGACTTGGGTAACAGGCAGGAAAATGTATCTTCCATGGTGGGGTGCTGGTAGCAAGCTCACATGATAACCCCCGCAACTCCTGATTTGGAATTGGAAAATGGTTCATATTTCTGAATCCATTGCAGTTCTCTAGAGGTTGTGTCCAGGGTTTTGCAAAATAAAGTCAGAAAATTGACCTGGAAATACAGTAAAGAGAATTGGAAAATCAGTGTGTTGAGTGAAATAGCCAGGAGTGGGTTATTCAGGGAATGGTGTGGACATGCCGAAAGAAAAACAGCAGACACCTGAGGCTATAAATAGGGGAGCAAATCCTGAATGATTTGGGGAAGGGAATACTGATATAGGCAGATATGAAGATTCCATATAGCAGGTGGGTGATGATAGGAACTCCTTGGTGGGGAAAAAAATCATGGTAATGAAGTACAATATTCCAGCCCTAAAGTAAATTGGTGAGGCCCTTAGAAATATCTTTTTTGTAAAGTATTTGGGGAAGAAATTTTAAAGATATTTGGTCTGCTTAACAATGTGGTCCAAGAGTGTGGACACTCTTCCACGTGACAGACCCCCACATCAGATGCTGTGCTACTTGTTGGAAGAACGTGGGGAAGAAAGAAACAGTAGACACAAGCCCTTCGGTGCAGCCCCTGAGCTGGCATCACTATGTCTGGCCTGATGGTCCTGGGCAGTGAAGGGGAGTCGGGTTCTTGGGGCATCATGGCACTAACCTCAATTCATAGTTCAGAGTCTGATTTAAAGTTCTAGACTGAGTGAATTTTGTGGTTCAAAAATATACTGAGAGCACTGGGATATTTAAAATTGATTTTTGGAAATGGCCAAGTAAATGTTTTAAAAATTTTAACGAAATTCCAGGTTAGGTTCAGCCTAACACACAATATCATGGGGTAAATTACAATTTCCCAGCCATGAAATGGGGATGCTGGAATAACCAATTAGAGATATAATTTTCTTTATCATCAGATACTTCCTTTCCTTGGTATTTACAGAAATTGTGAAATCGTCCCATTTTATGTAGTGTTACTGTGGAAAATACTTTGGTGTGCTGGGGTTGGAGTTGAGGTCTCCGTCGTGTGTAGGGCGAATACATTCAGTACTTTTATAGGTCCTCAGGAGAACCCTTTCCTTAGCAGGTGGCTTTTATTTGGGTTAGCTATAGTTGTTGATTTTCAATCTAGTAAGACATTGGGGGGCCAGGGTGTCATCAGGAAAGCATTCTCTTATGAATAGAATCTAGAAACAGGATACATGAATATTTGGGTTGCCTATTTAATTTGGGCAGTCAGTGGTACTCAGGCTTGACCATTACTTTAGATGTCTCTGAATCACCTTGGCTGCAGTGGTCCTGTGGGCTGATTCCCAGATCTGTTCGGAGGTTTAGGGTTGTGGAGGGGCTGTCCATTCTGAATCTGGATCAGTGTGTCTAGGTTGCTTTGATTAGGGCAGCACTGCCCCAGGAAGGGTGGGACGTGTCACTGGTGTGATGTTAAATATCTGCATACACTCCAGTTCTCGTTTAAGGGCCGTTCAATTGCTAATTACCAGTCCCGTGTTACTGAAATGGCTGTCAGGCTTGCCATTTTTATGAAACACTTTATTGCAGGACAGCTAATATTGCACATGCTACTTCAAATCACTGGCCCAGGCCCATGTAATGTGTGGTTTGCTGTGTACCTCAGCCAGCTTTGCAGTATTAGCTCTTTCTGGAATCAGCAGTCCTCTTGTAGTTAATGTCACGTCAGCTTTAAGTCACTAAGAAGATATTCTGGGCCCCTTCTTGCTTCAGCTATCAGTCTATAAATCACACAACTCTAATTCTCCATCAAATAGCTTAAAATAGAACACTGTCAAACCAGTTTATACTCCACCTGTAAATCACATCATTGAGGAAACATTTTAAGAAAATGGAGTTGACTTTTTTCTTTCTGAATGACCGTCATAAACCTAATGTTTTAGAAAGAGCTCTCAGAAGACTAAGAATGGTTTTCAGGATAATTTTACCTCAGTAAATCCTCTCTACATTCAGGCATTTATTAGGTTATTACTTGTTTGGGAGGGCAGATTATCCTGGCAGCTCATTAACTGGATAAACAGGGCTGTAGTGAGAGATTTTCAGTCAGGTTCTTTAGGGAAAAGAAGGACCAGGACAGGGGGTTGGGTGGGGGAGCCTCTTGCACTTAGAATCCTAAAACTGATCAGGAATTTTAGCTAGGACTGACCTTTCCTATCCTGTCAGGTCGCTATGAATTTTTTCCCTGTCATACAAGATGTAAGTAAACCTAACTCACTGTCACCCACACAAGTAACAAAACTGTCAATAGGATTCTGTCAGCATGAGTTCAATATGCATTTCAGGTGTCTTTTGGGGAGTTTAGATTTACTACATCATTTCAGAACCCGGCAAAGATGCTGGAAGCTCTTAGGCCAGATTATAAATATCATGGAGCTGAGGCTGCAGAAATCTGTGCTTCTTAGTGTGTCATGTAAGCTGGCTGCCTACTGGGATGAGTTTACAAAAGGCCCACCTATAACACAGCCCCTTTTTGCCCTGCAAATATTTTAAAAGAGGGAATTTGGCATTGATGATCTTAATTAAATTATTTTTGTGACATCATTTGACTAAGGGAGGCAATGAGAGGGTTTCAATCAGATGTTTCCCATCTCACAATCCAGGGTCAACTCTGTTCACAGATAATCCATGAATGCATTTGTCTAACCCCTGCTGAAGGAACATGGCAGCCACTTCTATGCTGCTTTTGATAATGGATAAATAACATGGCCTTCTGGATAAACTTAGCGATTTTTTCCCCAATGGTCACTATGTAGAATCTTTAAAACAATGCAGCTAAATTCAATTGAAATGAAAATACAATATGAATTGTGGGTCATGGCCACAAGCTATGTACTGAATTAACCGACTCAAAGCTGAAGGAGGTTGTGTACTTGCAACCATTTCATGGCCTCCTTCCAGATTAGCAATAATTACTAAAAAAAAAAAGTGGGGAAGGGAGGAGAGCTCACCTAAAATAGACTTGCCTTGGGTAGTAATGATCCAAGTTCTTTCTCCTAAGCCATGTACACCTTGAAAGACAGGAACAGAAGTTCACTTTGATGCGTAAGCATAGACAGAGATAAAAAGCTCCTTTTTAGACCCAGATGACCCAGAATTGAAGAGCCTACTAAGGTGGCAGCACCAGCCTGCCTTACAAAGGGGCCCTACAGAAGGTTGTCCACTGCTCTGTTCCATAACTGAACTTTTACTGAACACTTCCTCTGTGCTAGGTAGCGTGCTGGTGATATTCCTAGGTTTCCACCAGGACTGTGCAACTAACCAGCCTCCTCCTCAAGCAACAGAACATGTGGTTTGGGCTTGGCCAGGCAGGGCTGGTTCAGACCAGTCTGGGGGAGAGCCAGTTTTCCAGCACATTCCCCTCCCAACCACAGCCTCAGCATTGTACCTACAGGTATACGGATTCCAGTGACAGATGGCAATGGCTTCACCTATGCTGCCAGCTCATACATTTTAATGAGATTTCCCCCTGAATAGTAAACACTGAACCAGACTAAATTCACACTCATGCAAGAATGTAAAATTGTATTTCACCGAGGCCCATTCACCAGCAGAGCCGTACTTTGTGATTCTCTTAGGGTATTATGTAAATGTAACTTTTCAATATCTAGTCAGGTTCCAGTCAGAGCTGTGCTTTGATTTTTTTCTAGCGGAGTGATAACACACAGTCTGGTTTTCAGTATTTCAGAAGTTGGTATTCAAGACAACAGGCAGTTGTCAGAGCTGGATGAGAATTAGCCTTGTAAAGATCAAATGTTTTAACGATGGCATTTTTCTCTGGGAATAATCAAGCCCATAATACAGTTTTCATTTGATTTGACAGAATAGTTTTGTTCAACTTTCTTCATTTGTCTGCACCCCCACTTAAGTAAGCCCTTGATTAGAAATGGTTTGAAAAGATCCGTCCGTGTTTTCTGTAAGGACTAATGGCTAAGAAGCCAGAACCTTTGGTGAAAATGCTTATAAAAACAAAACTGAACCTTATTATTTCTTACAAAATAAAGACGCTGCCAGATTCCAATCTCAGGCCACCTTTGCCCATTTGTAATTCAGAGACTTGTGGAGCAAGGAGAGAAACGATTGTACCGCCCTTGTAGAGAGGGTTAGTGAAGATTACTTTTAGACCCAGCAGTCTTCAGTGCAACAACAGAATATGGGGCAGGCAACTTATCCTCTTACAATTCTAAGTCACTAATTTTTAGAAAGTTACTTCTTAAAAATGTCACCTCCTCATGCTTGTCTAAAGTAAAGCACACAACGGGTTTCCCTTCTATCCCTGCTCTTTTGGCTGGGCAAGAGGGGCACTTTTCTCATCAGTCTTTATTAGGGAAGTCCTGAGCAATGCTGGGAGCCATTAGTCACTAAATTGGTGATGGAGGGGGAGTGTCCGCTTTTCTCCAGTTCCCCAGCTGCCACGGGAGCAAGGTTCATGACGGAAATGTTTTACTGTTCTCAGTAGGCTAGAGAATTCACGGTTTAAAGTCAGGGCCTCCAAGATTTTATTCTCTTGCTTATGTCACAGCTTATTCGAGAAGTACTTTTAAAAAAACAGCATTTGCAAAACTGTTCTTTCAAGTAAGCACTGTCAGAGGTAACAAAGGCCTATAATGAACAAAGGGGCGCCCCAGTGCATTTGCATAGAGAGGAACAGTATTATTGTCACTGGAACAGAAGCGGCGGCAGCCCCGCCATCATTGATAGCATTGGCTGCACCGTGATTATTGGTAAAGGTCAAGATTTTGATTTACTAGCTTATCATCATTTTTTCCAGGCAAAACAAATCAATTTAATCTTACAGCTTTTTTCTTTTTATCTTTTTTGGCCTGATGGTGGGGGTGGAGGGGGACTTGTCAACTGCACAGTCTTTGGAGTGTAAGTTCATTTTTTATGTGATATTATTTCAGTATATATTTTATTAAATTTATTTGAAAACTTGTTGTCTTTTTAAAAATTCATTTACTCTCAGACCTATGTCTTCTGGGATCCCCATGGAGTTGAATGAACAATATCACTTTTGCTCAGTGGATGAGTGTTTACTGCTAATAACTAATACTAATATCCTCCTTCCCTACCCTCGAGACCTCCCTAAACAAATGTGTGTTTACACTGTGCCAATTTATTATGTTTTCATCTTCATTAACCTATTTTTAGGTTTAAATATATATTGTATCCAAATTGCACTCTCTCTTGATCACTGCTAATCCCCAGCACCTAGAACAATGCCTGGCCTTTAGGAAGTACTCAGAAGTATTTGCTGAAGGAATTGCAGAACGAAAAGATTTCTTAGAATGGTAATAGCGTTTGAAACATACGTTTTATTTAGTTTAGATTACTGCACAGTAGAGTGCGCGCAGCCATCATGGAACTGCTTTGATGTCACTGCAGCCAACGGGCGTGTGGCTGCGGGTCTTCTGCGGGGGCACAGCACGTCTCAGAGGATGCCGGTGCGTGTGCAACACGACCTCGCAGTGTGGCTTGAGGGCCCGCTCTCCCAGCCTCCTGTCCTGTCGGGGCTGCGTGGTCCTCCTGTAGGCAGAGGGACCTGAAGCATCTCAGGATGACAGCTTCTTCTCCAGTATCTCCTTTATCACAGTTGGATCTGCTCGGTTGAGAGTCATTTTTCGGACTATCCCAATCAGCTTATTTATAGCTCTGGGGTGTCCCTTCTTCACATCCATTACCTTTAAAGATAGAAATTGTTTAGAAGGAGAAAATAGACTCTTACCCCAAAATCCTAAACAAAGGTTTTAAGTTTACTGAAAATTAAATTGTTTCCTTTTCCCTTTAGTATTATACATAAAATAAGGAAGAGGAAAAGGGGAGGGACGTTGACTTCTGAGGAGGTTTGCAGGCTCCTGTCAAAGGCTATTTTTGCTACTCTGTCTTCTGATTAAAATGAACAAGAGGGCTGTGACGATGTATCACAAGTGATTGCCAACAGCTAGAGAGGCGGTGCGCAGGAACAGGAACTCTCCTTTGGGGCTCCACGTGACACGAGGACACAGCCTTGTGAGGGAACAACCTCCGCGGCGAGTCACCGCGTGTAATGAGACTGAGGACGCCTCTCTAACTCGCCAGTGCTGTTCCGCAGTCTCTGAAACGCACGGCTCCCGCCGCCCGCCGCCCGCCGCGAAGGTCCACTTGTTAGAAAACCAATCTACAAAATGGCACCTCTTCCAGAGCATTCAGGTGGGGGAATGAGGAAGGCAGGAGGCGCTGAATTCCTATCAAATCACCACTGACTGTCAGGGCCGCCCTGCGACCTCCTGCTCTGCCGTGTCTCGATCAGCAACAACACGTGTGCGTATCTGCACTCAAGTGTCGCAGAACGAGTCTGAAACTAAACGTGTGTCCTTATCAGCCACTACAGATGAGGCAGGGAGATAGAGATTGCCAAGACCCGCTGCAGGCTCATTTTCCTTATCAAGAGCTTTTTACAGAGCTGTTAGTGTCCCCGGCAAGCTGATGGGTGGGAGGTGTTATTCTGAAAGAGATGCTAGCAATTTTTTTCCCCACTGAAAAATATCTCTAGACAGTATTGTGATTAGAGTTGGGGAGGGAGGGATGCTACTCATTTTAGCTTTTCTAGCTTATGCTATGCTAAGGACACACAATGACTTGATTCTCAGCTCTCCTCCTGTCAAAGATTTTCTCCATAATCTACACATAACTTTCCTTTCCGCCTTTCTTTCCACCTCTTACAGGCATGAAGCGGACGTGTCACCTGCCCTTTTCCCCTCCGCAGCCATGCCTGCTGGTTTGTTATTGCGAGGCCCTCCTTAGGAAGCACAGCTAGCCACCACAGACTCGAAATGCCAGCCCTGGGAGAGGGTGACGTGCCCGGGAGGTCAAGGCAGGGATTTACTGAGCTTGATAACACCCTTTTAAACTGCAACTCCAGGGAGAGTAAACTCCAGGGATGGAATTTTCCTTACAGGAAAAGAAGTTTTTCCAACATTCACTTCATTTCATTTCTTTTGACCTTAACGAAAAAGCTGACAAAAATAATTAGGGAGTTAGTGATGAAACTGGGCCAGCCACTATTAGGAAGAGCCTCTGGGCTGCGACAGGGAGTGGTGGGGGAAGGCTCTGGGCCATGTCTTGGGTCCCTGCAGGCTGCCCTGGCCTCTGCTGCTCAGGAGGGTGGCCCCTCCCTCCTGCTGCCAATGGAGACCCCTCTCCATCCCGCCTGTGATAATCACCACTTGAGGATGTCGCTCCATCGCGGCGTGGCAGAGCTGCTCCAGTGCCTCTTGATCCTGCATCAGCTTAAGCTGCTTCTCTGAAACAATCTGCGCTGGGGTCTTTCCTTCATTCTTCCATAATTCATCAAACACCTACAGGCCAGAGGAGGGAGAGCAGGGAAGAGAAGTGAGGAGCCAGCGCCTGTGTCGGCTGCACTTGCTCCTGCCGTGCTGGTAGAGCTGGGGCAGGAACAAACAGATTCAGTTAGTACCCAGCTGTGTGGGCCTGGCTGCTCCACTGGGCACCCGGACTCTCCTGAAGTACTCCTGCTGAGGAACAAAGCCACCTGAGTTGGAGGTAAACAAACCTGGAGCCTCCTGGTGCTAAACTTCTCCCTCACTATGGGGGAGTAGGAGAGGTCTCTGGGGTCAGCCTGGCAAGTCCTCCCCACTTGCTGACTCAAATCGGTATGGCCACTCCACATGGGAGGAGGGCTGTGAGGAGTGCAGGTGACAATTATTCACAGGACTCCTGCTGACACAAGTCAGAGGGCCAGTGATGGATCTGTGCCCATGGAATTAATTAACTGAGGTGACATTTTGGTGAAGGATAGGGCCACACAGGCTGCAGGAGGTACCACTGCATTTAAATAAAATTCAGAAACACAGCTTGTTGGGAAACATGATTGGGGGGTGGGGGGTAAAAAGCAGGAAAATAGCCCCATAACGAAGATACTAAATGGAAAATAACTAAGAACATAAATTAGAATCCATGGGGGTCCCCAGCTACATTTATCCCCTACAGGTAGACCTGGACACAAAGCTGACTAGGATAATTTAACGGTTAATGGTCGGGGTATTTTTCTACTTAAAAAATGACAACAAATTCCAAAATGGATCAAAGTTGGGAAAAATGGAACATTTTTAAGGAAAGCATTTTCTAGGGTAGTAGTTTTCCTCATTCCTCGGGTTTTGTGAGTATAAGCCAGAATTGGTGGTGGGGGGAGGTCATCTGTCAGTCTCCTGTGGCGCCCCCTCCGTCTCGGCCTGCAGTCAGCACTGCACGGAACCCTCCCTGTTACCACGGTGGCCGAGAACGGGCCAGGGCTCTTCAATAATTAGTGCATAGAGCAAAGCCACTGGAGGGGAAGATGCTCTGAGTCTCAGCAGGGCTCAAAGTTCTCCCCGATCTGAATCAAAACAAAGCACAAATATTTATCAAGGCTGCAACAGGCTCAGCTCTTGAGAACACGTGGAGGGACTGGCTGAGGAGGCATGTGTGGCAGAGGCTTCTGGAAGCTCCCAGGGGGCGTCCCTCTGGCATCTGCCATGCAACCCTAGCTGCTCAGGGAAAACCTGCCCCTACTCTCAGAAAAAACAGGGAACACACATGCCTCCAACTCAACTCAAGTATTAATGAAGCCTGATAATGAGGAAGGTATCGAGAGAGGGGCACAAAAGCAGGAAAGAACTTTCCTTGCCCTCAACACTTGTTAATGGAGGGCCAGTGGCATGTGAATTGCAGACCAGAACAATTTTTAATGTGGTTTATGCTCGGGGAGCTGTACCATGAACAAGTCTGAAGAGTTTCTCTGTCTCCTTTCCCCGATATATTTATTTCTCTTGAATTAAGACTTAAACTTTTAAAAACACTTTCCTAATTATAAAAGCTAATACGTGTTCATTGCAGAAAATAAGGAAATATAGAAAAGATAAAAAGAAATCACGTATATTTCTATTCCCTCTAGAGAGCCAATGTGAATGAATATTTTGGTGTTCTTCCTTCCCATGTTTTGTTACATAGTTGTGATCATAACATATATACATAACGTATATACATAACATACATAGAAGTTGTGATCATAACGTATATAACGTATATACCTTTTTCCCCACTTATTACAGAAGTACTTTCTTACATTAATAACCTAATATTCATTAGATGTATTTTATCACATTATATTATCCCCTACTAGCAGGTACTCAGACTTTGCCCAGTGTTTATTTTGTGCATTTGCACAGACTCCTAAGAAGTTCCTAGTTGAAAATGTCCAACATTCAGGAAGAGAGAGGAGAGATCTCAAGCCCTTGCTTAAAATAGAAACCCCCTGCAAAGACTTGCTCATAAAAAAGAGCTCAGCAGAAAAGACGGACGCTGCTGGCAGCCCCTGCCTGGAAGCAGGGCACTGGCGGTCACCAGGGCCATTCCTGGGCCTGCCTCTGCACACAGCCAGGGAGCAATTTCTCCAGGCCTGCTAGAGCGCACGTGCGCGCGCGCGTGTGTTTTATATGTATGTGTATATATATATATATGTATATGTATATATATATATATGTATACGTATATATATATATATATATATATACGTATACATATATATATAAAGCACAGGGTAGACTCTTTACGTAGACCAACTAGTGAGTCAGCTTTCCTGAGACCTACTATGGCTGGTTGGATTTGCCTGGGCCAAAATAGCCAGAAAAGTGGTGATGTGCTCGGGGATCACTTCCAAATCACACCATTCAAAAAATAAAGCAGTACACAGCTAGGATGGATATTAAATGCAGAGAGGCTGGATGCTCCTGAGAAAGTGGGGTGGGACGAGTGGGGTACAAAGCTGTGGTGCTAGAGAAACAGAATTCAGCAGCCTCCAGGACAAATGGGAGGGAATCTGGTGGCTGAAGTGTTCTTTACTCCAGGGTTAGAACACATCAGTTTATTAATTTCACAAATCAGTGAAGTGGCCATGACAGCCCAGATCCAGCTCCGTGGGCTGACAGAGCAGACTCTAGTTGTCCAATCCTCTGCTCATTCCTATTTAAGACAAGGACTGTGCACTCCTAGCTGGATCCTAGCAGGGTGGGAGCCACTGAGCAGGGCTGGCCCTGTCTCTTGGCCAGACTCTCCTGTTCCTTGGTCCCCCTGACGCTCACATAATGGTCTCTGCGGTTACCAAGCTTGTGCTGCAGCATAAATCCTTAGCTTTTGTCTGTATTTAATCGCACCCTGGGAAGTGCATTCCAAGTGCAGTTGTTTCTGGCCAGGAGTGCAGCTCCAAGGGCCCTGCTGCAGCCCACCCAAGACAAACATACATAACAAGGGATTTCTAGCACAGTGCTGGTCCTGTGTTAATAAATGACCAACAAAAGTATGATGTAAGGCAAGCTGGGAAGCCCAGTCTCTCACACACACACACACACACACACACACACACACACACACACACACACACACACACACACACACACACACACACACACACACACACACACACGTCCTGTGTTAATAAATGACCAACAAAAGTATGATGTAAGGCAAGCTGGGAAGCCCAGTCACACACACACACACACACACACACACACACACACACACACACACACACACACACACACACACACACACACACACACACACACACACACACACACACACACACACACACACACACACACACACACACACACACACTGGAGCCAGCTCTGACAGATGGGGCAGAAACTCAACCTTTGGTTCCCTGGGGACTGAATTCACACACCCTCTTCTTAAGTGCTACCCTACCGTCCCTCCAGCTAATGCTATTTTTTAAAGTACCTTGAAGGAAAGCACATAGTCCCCTGGTCTGTCCCTGCCTGTCCCAGGCATCCAAGGTCAAGGTGTGAGGGAAAGACCTGTGTTCAAGGGAGATGGCAGGGATGGAGCTGTGACAATTATAGAGAAGCCAGTCCCCTCTTTGGTCAAAGGCAGGTATTGTGAAATGTCATTCTTCTAGAAAGGCACAGACATCAACTCAAGCCCCTAAGAGAGCAAGGCACAGTAAACTGTACAATGAACTGAAGCACTAAAAAAGAAAAAGACATCAAATCATTTGTAACACAGCTTTAGGGCATGATACGTAACATTTTCTACATTAAAAGGTTTTTGATGATTTCTCTTTAAAGCAGAGCCCAAAGTAGACAAGAGGGCATTGGTTAAATGGCACACTTGTGTGTTGATTGTGATTTCCATCTCCATGGAACTCAATCTGGCTCCGTCCCACTGGAAGCATTAACTGGATGATCCTTAGGAGACAGTGGATCGTCGGCATGTGTCCAGGAGAGCACAGAGCAGACGCATATACTCCCCGCACGACCAGCAGTCTGGGGCCCAACATCTGGAATCCTGGGATGTTATGTGGAGGTTAGCTGTGATTCTGACACTTTGGGAATCTGATGTGTCCAGGCTGGCCCTGTCCTTAGTGAGGGGAGGGGATGGAGACTGCCACTTGCCACTTCTAGATCTTGTGAGAGGAATGCAGGATGCTTTTGTCTACAGTTACCAGGAGGTTGCTCATGATGATATATAATCTTCGAGTTTCTAAAGACTAGGGCTGCGTCACAGCAGCAACCTTATAACTTCCTTGGCTCCAGGGTGCTGGAGACATGAGGTTTGTAAATCTCAGAAGCAGTGCTGGAACACCTGGGAGGAGGGTGCAGTGACATGTGCAAGGAATGAAAGAAACGGGCAACAATGTCAGCCAGAGACAGGTGGTGAGAAACGAATTAATAAATTAGAACACAAAGTGGGAGATTCTTTGGAGTAAGAATGTTCTCAGAAGAGGATGATTATTTCTGCATATCAGTCATCTCCAGGAGTCAGTCACTCAGCCAACCTTCTTCCTCACCCCCGGTCACCTAGTCTCTAAGGGAACCTCTTCCAGTTCTGCTGGAAGCCACAGCAGTACCCAGGAGAATCAGCCTTTCTGTTTTGGGTCACAGGTTTCTAACCCAAGGCATACTTGGACACTTCTGTTAAACTCAGAAAAAATTAATTGCAAATTACAGTTTTTCTCTTTTTTTTAAAGTAACTATAAAACCGAGACACAAAAAGATGCTCAACATAATTAGTCATTAGGGAAAATACAAACCAAATCCACAGTGAGATACGATTTCACACCCACAAGGATGGTTATAATTAAAAAGATGGACAATAGCAAGTGTGGGCGAGGATGTAGAGAAACTGGAACGCTTGTGCTCTGCAGGTGGGAATGTAAAATGGTGCAGACGTTTTGGAAAATAGTTTGGCAGTTCCTCAAAATGTTAAACACAGAGTATGACTCAGAAATTCCATTCCTGTAAGTATATACCCAAGAACTTTGAAAATATATGCTCAAACAAAAACTTGTACATGAATGTTCAAAGCTGCATTATTCAAAATAGCCAAAAAGTGGAAACAGATCAAATATCCATCAACTGACGAATGGATAAACAAAATACGGTATATCTGTACAATGGAATATTATTCCACACAAAAGAATGAAGTACTGACAAATGCTACAACATGGGTGAACTTTGAAAACATTATGCTAAATGAAAGAAGCCAGACACAAAAGGCCACATATTGTATGAGTCCATTTATATTAAATGCCCAGCACAGTCAAATCCATAGACAGAAAATAGATTAGTGGTTGCCAGGAGGAGGGGGTTCTTTTCCGGGGTGATGAAAATGTTCTGGAATAGATAGTGATGATGGCTGTACAACTTGTGAATATAATAAATAAAACCCAATGAACTGTACACTTAATAAAACATAAACTAAAAAGTACACTATAACCTCTTATTTTTGAAAATCTTTCTCTAACCTCATGTCTGCCCATCCATCCATCCACCCTTCTAACTGTACCTAGGCATAGACAGATGTCTGGAATGAAGTTCACCCAATACCAATGACAGTTACTTGAAGGTGGAAGAATTTGAAAATCTTGATTTTGTCTGTATTACAATTCATTTGCTCATATATATATATATGTGTGTGTGTATATATATATATGTATGTATGTATGTAATAATGTATGTATAGTTTTTTCCTGCCCTCAGGCCACCTAATCTTTCTGCACCTGCTGAGCATTGTCATAAACATTTGTATTTCTCTGACATCCAGGCAACCAAAAGCCTTTCCTAAGTGTGGCGAGGTCCCTTGAGTTGACAGCCTCACTCAAGGTGGGTACACAGAGCCTTTATTATTTATTGTCTGCAGTTTCACAGCATAGAGCCTGCTATATGCTCCATCGTGCCTCATAATTAGCCAAATGTAGCCACTTTTCCAAAGCCTCACTTTGTAACCTGCCACTACTGCTAGTGCTTATAAATATTAAATGCAAAAGGCACCATTAAAATAACATTATGTTTCTGGCGGAAGCACTGACAGCTGCGATCTCTAAAGTTGAGATGAGGCAGCTGCCTAAGTGTTCTTTATCTTTCTGGGTACTTATTTGTAAGAGTTTTCTGAATTCCAGGAATCTGTCACGCACCTAGCACTGTTACATGGAGGAGGGGATGAGGCAGAAGGCCACCTTAGCTTATGCTAATTTTCTGGGCTTTCACACACTGGGTACATGTGTAAAATTTTACATACGGAGTGTGCAGCAGCCGGACCTCACCCTCCTTGCTGACAACTGAGTCTCAGAGGACAACCACATGACAGAAACAGAGGAGGACCTGGGACTGGCTGGGAGGCTGCAGAGGATGGAAGGATGTGAGAAAACACTAGGCCAAGGCCGTGGTGGCCTTCAGCATGGTGGAAGCTGCACACAGTCAGCAGCCCCCATGAGCTGCAGCAGCCCTCTATGTGAACAGATGTTTGGGCGAGACATTCAAGCAAAAGCCAAACTAGCTATTTCCCCCAGTTAGCCATGACATGAGGCAAATTGCCTGTATCACAAATACTGGCTTTATATCCTTGCTAACTGAAATGTTTCTACCTTTCAGCATAAAAATATCACTACAAGCATTTAATACCTCAATTATGAAATCCACTTAGTGATGGCATTTGGGTTTCACAGAAAATGTTTACGGGAGAGTGGAGCAGTCGGAAGCTTTAGGAAGTGTGGACATACCTGTTTAGCCGCTGATGAAGAAATTGCTTTACTGTCCAGCAGGTCGAGAAGCTCAGCGAGTGCAGAGGGTGTGACAGGACTAGTGGCCCCCAAAATGAGAAAAAATAAATTGACATTTCACATTGTCAGGTATCCATTAATGGTTATTCAGAATGAGAACACTTGATCTTGTAGATTTAAATAATTAGACCCATGCCCAGGGATGAAAGTATCAGGCCAACTGGGCTGTAATTTATTTTATTTATTTATTTTGTATTTTAGGATGTAACGAACTTTTGTGACTAGTGCTGTTGTCTCTTTGTTTTACCGCCCAACAGTAACGGCCATTTGGCAGAAGTTGTAGCAACAGACAACTGCTCAGTGCAATTAGTCAAAAAAAGGAGGTGGCTGCAAATTTCGTGAACCATGACAAGAAAAGGAAAAAAAAATCCAATAATTAAATATTTTCAGCTGAAAGATCAGCTTAAAGATTATTTCAAACAAAAGAGCTAACAAAGCCACTTTTCTGAGTGTTTCTGTGCAAACGTAAATTCCTTTTCACTGTATGAGATTTTCTGTAAGGGAGGACAATGACTACCAGCCATGTCATCTGCCTTCATGGGCCCTCCGCATACTCTCTCCTCTTTTGCAGGCTCACAACAGCTTTCTGGACATAGAAGGGCCCAGAATGCATTGTATATATACTTCTATGATGTGACTTATTTGCAGAGATCTCATATTATAAAAGGTCAGGGGGCATCCAAACACAGTAAAGTGTCATTAGTTCACATTTGAGGGTAGGGCTGGAGGTAAGTGCCTAGATTACTGAAAAGACAAGACTGAAGTATAGACTGTTTCTTTCAAAATACATGGTTTTGCTACTTCTAAATATATTAGTAACTAGGCTAATGAAACGCTGTCTATCTGAAGTCATTAGGGGAGTAGTTTTAAATAGATTGGAATGACTTATAAATAGCATGTTAGTGTGTCTGTGTAAATGAAGGTTTCTGAAACACTTAATGCTGCTTGAAAACACCTTCTGTTAAGTCTTGGTTCCCATCACTCACTATTAATTTCTTTGGAAGCTCTTAGATAATAAAAAGGAAACTACAGCTTAGCCTATATGCCAATTTCCATGAATTCTAAACCAATGGAATGCAAATTAACCAGGTATGACTTACTGTACTCTAATTCAAGCACAGTGAATTAGACAGATAGTGGTTAGTATCTAGCCTCCCTTATGAGAGTAGTTCATTCAAATCAGTTGGCATACTGAGGCAGCCCATTATCCTTAAAGTGTTTGTTTATAACAAAGCACGGATAAAAGATAATTCCAAATGAAAATTAGGTTAGGAAAGTGTCTAGTATTACTAAATTGATATTAAGAACATCTGTGAACCTCCCTGATTAAACCTCAAAAGGGAAAGGGACAGAGGGCTACTAAATAATAAACTAATATCCAGCCTCCCACTTTTACTGACAAGTAATAAGGAATCAGGTTTTTTAAAAAAATGTGGATTGCTTGGATGTTCTGTGATCCTAGAAATTACAATGGCCAACTATTTTCAAGTGTAGACTGTGTACAGAACCCATAATAAGCACTGAAGTTGAGCTGGATTTCTAGAGAATGCACAAGATAGGGTCCCTATGCCCATATAAGTCGATGATTGTCTTGGTCCCTTTGGGCTGCTATAAGAGAATACCATAGACTGGGTAACTTATAAACAACAGAAATTTATTTCTCACAGTTTTGGAGGCTGGGAAGCCCAAGATCAAGGCACTGGCACATTCTGTGCCTAGTAAGGGCCTGCATTCTCACTGATGGCGTCTTCTTGCTCCATGGTGGAAGGGGCAAGCTAGCTCTCTGGGGTCTCTTTCATAAGGGCACTAATCCCATTTATGGAAGCTCTAATCACCTCCCTAAGGCCCCACCTCCTAATACTATCTATCACCTTGGGGGTTAGAATATCAACATATGAATTTAGGGAAGACAGAAAATTCAGACCATAACAGTGATATAAAGGATGTGGAGGTGAGGAGATACAGGCAAAGAACACAAAATAACTAAAAAGACTTCACCTTAGAGAAATTCATCTAATGACCTTAATTCATTAGTTAGATCATAAATCTACACTATAAAATCTCTCCACTGACCTAACAGCACTTGGGATTTCTCGATCACCTTTTTGTTCCCACAATGCTTGACAGACAGTAGGTCAATAATATTTGAGTCATGGGATTCCTCCCACCAACAGGAATATCTGGTAGACTGCACATACTAATTCCAGATATGCCAGGACTAGACTTGAGTAAGACAATGACGAAGATACCAGTACCTGTCACACTGACCCTGAAAGACCCTACTCATAAATTAAATAAATAAACCATCAGATTAGAAACATAATGGCAGCAGTAGCACAAGCTACTAATTTGCTGCTGTCAGATAATACCGGTTTCTGGACTGTGAACGTGTCTCCTCTAAAGAAGAATCTGACATCGCAGGCTTGAGCTCTGTGTGCTGATCTCTCTACCCTCCACGTCCCTGAGACCAGCGCAGGAGAGGAAAGATCTCTCAATCTGCCAACTTCATGCAGTCCCTCAGAGAGCTCTTGGAGGATACAACTCCATCTCTAGCTTGGATTTCGAGAACAGACACTCTGACACTTCTACGACCACGCTCTCTGCCTGTCACATACCTCTCTCCTCCTGCTATGAAATGTGCTGTCCATCTCAATCCCCAAGCTGATCTTAGGCCTAAAGTCCGCCTTCTCTGCTTCTGTTAAAATGGGACCCAAGAAGCTCCTGGGACCTGGTTCTTCAGGTGGCACTTGCTGCTCCCTAATCCTTTTGTTCATCTCCCTGACTTCCTAGTGCCCCTACCAGGTGGCCCAACCCAGGCAACTGTTCTCGCCAGTCTCCTTCCCAGCTCCTCTCAGCACACACCCTCACCTCCCGCTTCATAAGAACATCAGCTGACACAAGGTCCAGAATTTTCTAGGATGCCCTCCTCTCCCTTTTCCTCCTCTGCCTGATGGAGGAGGAGCAGGACGGCTCCACCCATACTCTTAACCCCGTCACTTTCCACTCCTATGAATCTCCGCCATTGCTTACCTCCTGTGTCCTGAGGCTTTAATCTCACACCTTCACAAATGCTTAGATCTTCCCTGCCTTGAAAATGCCTTCAGCTGATCTTGTATTTACTTGCTTCTGCCCTATTTCTTACCCTGTTTTTACCAATAAAGATCTAGCAACAGTGGTTACTATCTAGCCTCTGTGAGTACATGTCATTTGGATTCTACCCCCACCCTCTACAGAAGCTCTTCTCTTAAAAACTATCCCCCTCCCGTGTTTGCCAAACGTAACTGCTTTCCCCCGTCCTGCTGCTCCCAGACTTCTGGGCAGCATCTGAGGCCCCATGCGAAAAGCCTTCTCTCGGCTGTCCCCCTTCTGCTTTTTGCCCGCTCGCGCTGCGCAGCTCCGGTGCACTTACCTCGGTTCTCCGCCTTTACATCGGTCTGCAATGGGGTGCACATCCGATCCCAGGGCTGCCGCTGCTGCTTTGGGTTCCACTTCTCCCCACCCACATAATCAGCTGCCTCCTCGGGGTCTCACTCTCACCCCAACAGTGTATTCCAAAGCGCGGCGGCAGACTTGGAATATATTTGAGGCTTTGTGGGCCATACATGGTCTCTGTCACATACTCTTTGCTTTGTTTTTTTTTTTTTACAAAGGGTTAAAAACCTTTCTTATTCACAAGCCACAGGCCCACATACCATAGTCTGTCAAGCCTGTTCTAAACCAAACGTGTCTTCCCCACAGCCCAGCTCCTCTGCTGTTTCATACCACACATGTTCTGTCTCAACAGTGCTTCTAGGTACCTGGACACAGATCACCGTGTTGTCTCCGCTCTACTCATCATCTAGTCCATTAGTGCCAAATCCTAGTGATCCTTCAAAACACTAATCATGGCCACCCCTTCCTTGGCATTCCGAATACCGGCCTTTCTGACATCACTACGACTCTGGTCACAATGGTCTCTTCTGTTGCCTGCAGCCTCACGCTTGGAGGCTATCCCACATATCGCACTGCTGGCCTAATCTCCCTGTCACCCCCAGTCCCTTCTCGGCTCAAAAGCCTTCCCTGGTCTCCCAGTGCTCAGAAACCACTGACTACTGTTGGCCTGAAAGTTTGGGGCACTCAACTGGATTGGACAATCGCATTTGCCTGATTTTACCACAAAATACTTGGTAAAGGAATCTGCAATTTCCACTTTCTTAACTAAATCAAACCTATTAATAACTATTTTGAATGAGTTGTTAACCAAAAAAACAAAAAACAGAAAAACCTTTCAAAACAAAATACTCATTAAAAAGCCAAGTTCAACAAAAGTTTCTGGTTGGACCCTTTAAACATCAGTCTCCTGAAAAGTGTTTAAAGATGAACGCTAATTCACAAAATAGGGACCTGCCAATTTGATCTCTCAAGTGTTCCTTGCCTGGGTGTCATGAGGCTACCGCTGGTTTTGCAGCTCCTGCCCTTCTAAGCTTTGGAAACATTAGCCTTAGTGGCTGAAGCTGTTCGATCATTAATGTTTACTCCACGCTTACGCTGTTATATCCAGTCCAGCTGAAAGTTCTGTGAATTGGGTAGGAACAGAGCTGCAACAGCTTGGTTTTGGCTCCTCAGTTCTTGTTCTACATAAGTTATAAGACAGAACTGTTGCTTAGCTTCCTCTCCTTCATTTTGGAGCCAAGTGTACTTTTATTTAGTATTGAGTACCCTTCGGGTTCTTAAAACTTTAGTGCTTATGAACCAGGGGCTCCAGCTTCACGCAACAGGCTAATTTATCACTCAGCTCCTTTAGAAGCTACCTACATGGTTGTTAAGCAAAGCCCTAATTTCACAGACCAACAAATAAAAGAACTGATCTGAAAGTCAAGAGATGTGGCTTCCAGTATTAGCAGTTGTGCCACTTGAGGTAAGTCACTTTATCTCTTAGGGCCTCAGACTGACAAATGAAAGAGCTGAACCAGAAAATATCTAAGGTGCCTTCTAAGAGTCAATATTCAGCAACTCCATGAATCATAACCAACAACATGGAAAACTGTAAGTTTAAAGCTAAGAGATTTATATTTCATCCAGAAGCTCAAACATTGCATCTTCTTGGAACCTTCTGGCTAACATGAATCACCCTCTTCTCTGCTCCTACTGTACTGTGTACAGTTTTAGCACAGGGAGCATCCCATTCTGCCCTGAATTAAAACTCTGGTGCACTCACACGGTGCACACAGGTATGTACTGATATTCAACATAGTACCCCACAGATATGTACAGTCAGTTATGTTTCAATAAACAATAAACAAAAAAACTAAAAAACAAAACTCTGATGCACAAGTCTAGTCCTCCCCAGGAGACTGAAGCACCTTGGGGGCTGGGACTGGGTCCCGTTCATCCCCGCACACATACCGCAGAGTGGAGCTCTCCACCTATTTATGGGGTTTAGGGCTGAGTCCTCCATGACTTTCCAGACCCTCCACATACACAGCCATGCTTCACATACACAGTCAGCTGTACTTCTGGGCTGTTTTCCACCCTTTGCTCCTACTGGCTATGCCCTTCCCCATTCCAAAAACATGCTGGCTCTCTGCCATTGCCATCCTTGGCTCCCCACAGGTGTCATCCAGCCTGCTCCCTCACCAAATCCTGTCCATCCTTTAAGGCTTTGGTAAAGTTGTATCTCCTCCATAAACTCTTCCACACGGCTCCCACCATCCCTGAATGGCCACAGTATTTTCAGTGTAAAGAGTAGAATTTCTCAATGTAGAGGTCAAACCTGGGAGGAGAGGGATGAAAGGCAAACAGACAACAGATGCCATGGTTCAGGAGACTGAGAGTGGCCACTGTTTTGGTACTTGATATACCAACACGGCAAAGAGAAGGAAACTAACACTGAAGCCCACCGTGAGCCGGGCACTGGGCCTTTTCCTCTCACAAGCCCTCCGAGGCAGGCACTGTCATTTTCACTTCTGGTGAGGAAACTGGGGACCAGAGGGAGGAACTCATCCAAGGTTGGTGGTCGTTAGCAGCCAAGTGAGGAAGCAGAGTGACCCCACATGGCCACCCTAATACAGGGACAGACACATTGAGAGCAAGAAGCTGAACAAAAGTGGACACTGTATAGTTAACTTCTTTGAGCAAACAACCTTCTAGAGCCATACATCAGTATGCGTCTGTCTTCATTCCACTTCTCCATGGCCAGGGGATGCTGCTGACTAATGACATACCTACCAGCTGGGGCTCCACCTTCCACTGGGACCTTGCCAGGGCCCTGTCATCTGCCCACATGCCCCTAAATAACTCTCTTCCTTACTCCTTGCATATAAACCTACTGCTCCTTTCTTTCTTGAAACTTGCCTTTTCTTTGGCTTCTGTGACACCAACTCTCTCCTGCTTTTCCCTCTACTACTCTGCCTCTTCATCTTGGTTTCCTTCTTCTCTGCCCATGCTTCTTAGTTAAAGGCTAGTGAGCCTCAGGTTCCTCCCTCAGCCAGCCTAGCAGGCTGGATCCTCCCTGCCAGTTCCCATCTGTCTGACACCTTCAAGTGCCATCTATAGGCTGCTAAGACCATGCTCCATTTACACTGCACTACACGCCCGCGTTCCCAAAAGTGTCGTGCCCAGACCCACCTCTGGACTTTCACACATGCTGTTCCCTTTGCTTGCAACACTTGTACCCCTTGGACTTTGTCTGGCTAACCCTACTTATCCTTTGTGCAGGTCTTGGCTTAGCTGTTACCTTCTTCCCCTTCTCGGAGCACCTCTTTCACTGCTTTGCAATTGCCAGCTACTAGACTGCCAGCTCTTTGACAGCAGGGCCTGCACCTGTCCTGTGGACTGTGCTTCCTCATGCTTAGCACATAGCAGAGTCAAAGTAAACATGTGCTGAATAATAAACAATTGAGAACTCTCAAATTCACATCCCCAGGTATCTCTTGTTGGCTGTAGATCCATAGATTTCATCTACTGGTTAGCCCCATGAGGGGGATATCTGTCCTACAGGCAGCTAAACTCAGCATGTCCAAAATGGAATATGGCGACCACCTCTATCCCTTCCTTCCAAACTTATTCCTCTTGCTTTATCTCCTACTAGATTAAAAAGGACTAGCCTCCATTTCACCTTGTTGCCCAAGCAAGAAATCTCAAAGTCTTGCTAATGTGACTCAGTCTACCTCACTTCAGCCAAGCCACTGCCAGCTCAGCTCAAGCCTGAGTCGTTTCTCATCAGCACTCCTGCAAGAGGGTCCCAAATGGGCTTCCTGCCTCTAGTCTGTTCTTTGACTGTTTTAGGTACTGAATGTGTCTCCCCAAATTCCTATGATGAAGGCCTAGCCCTCAATGTGATGGTTATTAGGAGGTGGAGCCTTTGGGAAGTAGTTAGGTTTAGAAGAAGACATGAGGGTGGGGTCCCCATGATGGGATTAGCGCCCTTATCAGAAGAAACGAGAGGGCTTTCTATCCCTGACCTCCCCCCACTCCCAGCCTTTCCCACCTTCCATGTGAAGACACAGCAAGCCATCTACAAACCAAGAAGGGGAACCTCACTAAGAAATGAATCAGCTAACATCTTGATCTTGGACTTCCCAGACTCCAGAACCATGGGAAATAAATGTCTGTGGCTTACATCACCCAGTCTGTGGTATTTTGTTATAGCAGCCTGAGCTAAGACATGCTGCATTCCCCCAACATGAAACTGGCATGAGCTTATGATCTGCAGCTTACAAAGTCTTTCAGGTGACCTTTGGTCGTCTCTGCAGCTCTGTCCCCACCTTTCCTGCCTGCCTGCTTGAACACCCTGCAGTTTCTGGGTTTCCTGAGCCAACATGGCTGCTTATCTCCAAGTGATGCACTGTTGCTTCCTTTGTATGAATGCCCCTGTCTCTCCCCTCACTTGGCAATCCCCACTAGTTCCTCAGGGCTTGGCTCAAGCATCCCCTCCAGAGGAAAATGCTGGGTGATTCCCCTGGTCCCATTCCCCCTGTGCATGCCTCTAGCGTAACAGGATCAGACTGAGATGACTGTCTGTCTTCTTATGGGTCTGAATCCTCCACAAGATTGTAAATGCCTTGTCTTATTCATCTTCAAGCACCTAGCCCCTAGCACAAAGGACAGAGGGCACAGTCAGAAATCTGAACAAATAAATGAATTTTCAGATGGCACGGAGAACATTTTTAGAATGTTGAATTCATGGGGGATGTTTGTGTTTTGTCAGGAGCTCCTGAGAGAGAACAGAGAGAGCAAAAAACTGGACCTGTCCTATTTCAACTGCTTCTGGACACAGAGTTCATCATAAAGGAAGAAAGAAATCCCAGACCTTACTCACCTCTCACTGATGGCAAGGTTCTGTTGCTTTAAATAGCCCAGAAAAATGTTGAGGACCCAACTAGTCACCTTTTTTGGCTCTGCCCTAGTTTCTTTTATCACATTTTGGAAGAACTCCAGTAGGCCAACTTCATTCTGTTAAAAAAAAAAAAAAAAAATATATATATATGTATGTATATACATACATATATATATATATATATATATATATATAAATAAAGCATCCCTCCCCCAAAGAAAGATCAGCATTCTGAAAGAAAATCTGAAACAGCCACCCTGTGCCTCCTCTGAGACAGCCATTTTTTCTTTGTTTTGCTAAACACTGAAATGTCACCATAAAATTCTGATCACTTTCAGTAAACGGCAAGTATTCTACTTCTGCTGCTGTCACTGTGCATTCATATAGCATTTTCTCAAAGGAACGAACACATTTTAGAGAGCCCTGACTTTGTAGAGCAGAGGACAGTGAAATTCACCATCCCCAAAACTTGCTTGGCCTCTCAGTGTCAGTCTTGTGAACCCCACAGCCTTTATCCTTGAGCTGCAAACTGGGCCCGCCATGTTTGGCCCGAGCTGAATGCCCTTTCTCTTTCCAGGCTTGTCCTCTGCTGGAAGTCCTGTGATTGCCAGAAAAGAAGGTAAGAAATGAAGCAAATCAAAAAAGAAAGAACAGAATATCCTACCTTTGAAAAATGGAAAGTGGATTATAACTGTATTCATCTTCAAGTCATCCCAACAGGTAGAAAGAAGTGGTTCTGTAATGTTTTCAATATGAGGGAGACCAGGGGAACATGTGATTACTGAGGCCACATGACCGGTGGAGGCCTCCTGAGTTGAGGTACAGCTGGCCCTGCCTCTCAGCTTGCTCCACGAAAACAGTCAGCTGGGCTGACTCAACAAGGAGACCTGTTTCATGATGACTTTCTTGTGGACTGCCAGCTCCACAAGTCAGGGCCACACTGCTGTTGTTCTCTCTATAACTAGAGCTAGGTCAGTGCTGGGCCATGGAAGCTACCTGGTAGGTATCAGCGGATGGAATCAGTGTCTCCCATCACCATGTGTGCTTGTTGTAAATCACATATGAGCGCTCATTCTTTATCATACCACGTTCATCTTTAAATATTGGAATTGCCACAATTATGTATATAAGTGACGCTGAGGCACTCATCAGGTTATACACTATGGCTACTGCCAGCTCAGATCAATTGGCAGAACCAAGACATTTAGATAAGTCCACCTCAGTATTTCAGTAAGAAAAGTAAAAACATGTTCCACTCACATGAGGGAGGCTGAAATTTCCTAAGGCAGAGGGTATACATTTAAGTAGCAGATTTCCCTTACCTGCTGAAATTCAAATCAAACCACACTTTCCTTGAAATATTCCTTTTTAAGTTCATTGTTCACACTGTAGCTAAGGCTCCTTTCAGAGATCCTTCATTAACCAAAAAAACTTTCTGGAAAAATAAGATACCAGGAAGCAGCAAGACAGTAACAAAAGTGCTCTCAAAGTTTAGCTTTTGTAGATGCTGGAATATATACACAGGCACACATTCCCCAAGGAGAAATTCCATAATGATAAAAAAAATTACATGCCCTTTGTAACAGATAAGTTCTCTGGTGACAAGCCTACGAAATAATCCCATAATCATCTCTCAAATCTCTTTTCAAGCCAATGCTATTATTCCGCTCATGCTAAACCAGGGCGAAGGTCACCTGCAGCCAAAGCTTGACTACGGATAAAGGCAAGTCCAGACCACATGAAGAGGAGGTTCTGCTTAACTTATGGAAATGTATTCAAACTCGCCACAATGGTACACAAATCACTGGGGAAGGAGAAAACCACTACCTGGCCCAAATCAGATGGGCAGAATTCTCTTTGTTCTAACCCACACAGGCTGACCCACTGGTGAAATGAGCTGTCAGGAGGTGAACTCTTTGCTTTGCCAAGGAGAGGTTTTCTAAATCCACCTAGAAATATTACACTTGAACTCACAGGCTTGGCTGAGTTGCTGGGATGTGATGAATATCTATTCCTCTACCCTTGGGTGGTTTTTTTTATTGGATGGATAACATGGCAAGTCAGATTTCTGTTTGTCTTTTCATGTCAGTGCTGTGATGAAGCCTCTCTGAGCTGAAACTGTACTTCACTAGGGAATACATGGTTTCAGTCCACAATTTAAAGTGAACATGAAAATCTGCGATTGTGATGGGGTGAGCTACAGGGAGTGGGGCTGAAAGAGGCTGAACTGCTGCCACCCAGAGAATGATGGATCAATAAAAATCGCACATGGTCTGCCTGCTCTGGCTCTTTAGAGTAGAAGCCCGCTTTTTAGGGGAAAACACACACACACATTCTAGTTTTCTAGTATTGTTGGTTTTTCTAGGAGATTGGCAAATGCTAATAAGCTTGGCACAAATCTCAGAAGTCTCTGGTGAACACGTCAGTGCAGCCATCTGGATTTCTCAGAAAAGCAGTGGGCTGGTAATTCCCTTACACAAAAATCATATTAAGAGCAACACAGAAAGGCCACAGCATTAGGTAATCTTTAACGTCCTCCTCAAAAGCAACAAGCGGGCATTCAACTCAGGACTAATCTGTCCCACATACGAAAGAACTGAAACTTCAGCTATACACTGAGTCAACTCTTGGCTGAATTTTTGTGACTCTAATTGTTCCTTCAGAGATGGCTAAAGCAGCAGGGACAACTGGTCCTGTCTTTTGTATAATACCCAACAGTCTTTACAGCTCTATGACCGGGAAGAATCTTTTTCACATTTTAATCAAATTTCCCAAAGCATTCAATTACATCCAGAGCCAATGCCAGATCAGCCTCTTAGACGCTAACAGGAACCCTCATTACTATCGGACTTGTCAGCTGACCTATGCTGGTGTGAGACAAGGCAGAGGGCCCGGCCCCCCTGCACTGCCTGCTCTGGGAAGGAACCTCCGTCTCCCCTGTGTCGGCCCCGGAAGCAATCTGCCCAGAGCTGTCTTTTGTATTCTAACCTTCAGAGATGATAAAATGTTGGGAGACCATCCAGATGGAATAGGATGAAGGCTGATTTCTCAACTGCAATCCTTGTTCTAAGTCACAAACCCCGTGAGTTCGATGATAAGCCAGAAATGAGGCTGGACTATATTTGTAAGTAGAATGAAATATGATAGAGACAGCTGCCCAGTGGCAGACTCAGAGAAGAAAAAGCCCAGAAAATACAAGTTGAGGAACAGCTGGCTATGTGACAGGGCGTATCCTGGCAGCTACAAGGGACCCTAGATTAGTGATGCTGGGATAGTCACAGGCTCGCAGGAGTATTTACTGAATACCTGCTGTGGGCAGCAGTGTGTGGCTGTTGCTGCTGTGGCTGCTGCTGCTGCTAACAATAGTTATAACAGCAACAATTATAGGGGCCAGGCACTGTTCTAAGTGCTTTCTCTACATTAACTCCTTTAATTCCAACAACGGTCCTGTAAGCTAAGTTCTATCAGAACTCTCTTTTACAGTTGAAGACACTGAGGCATGAACTTGCTTGAGGTCACACAGCAAGACAGCAGTAGAGCTAGGATCAAACCTCTGCAGTCTGGGCTTTTAACCTCTGTGTGACACTGCCTTTGATGAAGGAAAGGTCATGGTCCCGTCTTCCTAGAGACTGAAACTCAGCACCTACCAGTGCCAGGCACAATGTGATGCAATTAGCTTATCAAAAGAAAGCTCTTTCCAGCCACTTCCATTATTTTATTTGATAGCTGCCAGCTGTTCAAAGGTTCTTAACATATTAAAAATGTTGCAAGTGCCCTCAACAATGAGCTTAAAAATTAGAAGGAGAAAATGGCAAGTTCACTTTCTGCCTTTGCCAATGTACACCCAGGCCACGTGGCACTCGGCTGTGGCATGACACACACCTGCTCCCAGACGAGGGAAGAGAGTGGCACACCCACTGCCTGTGCCACACTGGGCTCCAGGAGCTGGGAGGGTGGCCAGAGCTCCCCTGTGCCTCTCTTCTGCAGCATACCCACAACCTCAGAGAAGTTGCTGTGAGCACACCTAGACTCAGAGACTGCACAATTCTGGAGGACCTTCTAACACAAGAAGACAAAGCCCAGCGAGTTCTGGTATTAAGCATACTATATTTTATTTTATTGCATCCTAATTCCTCTAATATGGGAGAGTCAAGTGGCAAGCTTATGCCTAACTGGGCAGGTCGTGCCTGTGATGAGAGCAGCTAACTGTACGGGAGGCCCTGCCTCTGCACACTCAACAACGGTGGTTTCGACTGGGCAAAGTGCTCACATGTCATAACACGCCATTCTGCAGACACACTAACTGGAGTTGCATCCATCCTGTGTGGAAGGGGTGCTGAGCGCTTGTGCAGCGTGAGAGGCCCATCGTCTGCATTTCCCTGTTGTTCCATCATGCCTGTAAATTCAGTCATTCTTACAAAATGATAAAAACAAAACTCAAACCCTACAACTGTGTAAAAAATGGCCCTGAAAACAATACCAAATGCCTGTGCTGGAGATGGAAATGAAGTCAAGAGGCCCCAGAGAGTGATAGTCATAGGCCAGGAAGCAGAATGCCCAGTGGGTCCGCGGCTCAGGTCTGTGATGTGAATGAGCCCTCCCTGTGCTTCTCATGCAAACCAGAGGCTGTGAAAATCTTTCAGCAAGTGCTCCTGTGAGCAGAAAAATTACTCAACGAGAGAGGACCCCCCCAGTGGGGAAACACAAAAGGGAGTTAATTGGTGGCGTAAGGCTGGTGTACAAAATGTGAATCTCCACTTGAGTATGTCGGGTACTGCCAGAATAATCCTGAATCATCAGTGCCACTTGCAAGAATATGGGGATCTGTAGAAGATCTGAAATTGACCCACGAATACCACGGGCATGAGCTCTAGTCTGTCCCAGGGAACACACAACTAGAAGTCTATGGACCTACTTTGGTCCCCACAATTTCCACCCCTGGCTCATGTTCCCAGAAGGGTTTGACAGCCCCTAAAATCTGAGCAAAACTTTGGTCCCCAAAATTTAACTTGTGCTACGTTCCCAGCAAAGCCAAGGAGTATACATATCTTGAGCTCAACTTGGTACACCAGTTCTGTTCAGGGAGTGTTTAGACTAATGTGAAAATGAGTTTACATTCTCTGAGATGCATTAAATCTAGGAGAGATGTTGAGGGAAACCAATTTGGGAATAAAAATTTCCCTTGGATAATCAAAATCCAAATAATTCAGGTAATAAATCTGACAGCAACTGGCATAGTTAAAAGACTGTCTCTGCAAGAATGGGACACAAGAAGTATGTTGTCAAGAAATCAATTCTGATTATAGTCACATTTCAGAGTGCCTAAAACCACCATTATCAAATAGCCCCAACAGTGAGAGAACCTGTGTTGCTTAATAGGAGCTTTCTGGCTGGAGCTTAAAAACAGCAGCAAAGTTTACGGCAGTGTGGCTTTGCTCATCTCCTCTAAGATCTTCCTGAAACCTGAAATAATATATTTTATTTGTCTCAAAAAGGAAACTATTCCACAAATAGGAAATCAGGCTTTAGGATGGGGTGGGGATGGAATCCCCAGTGTGTCCCCAAGGCTGGGCATTAGGACTTCACTCCTCTCTGCACTTTCTCCCCAGTGGGCAGGTTCCTGAGTGTCTCAAATGGCTCTGAGTCCAGAACATCCTCACCTCTGAAAGCCCCTCGTCACTTGCATCTGAAAGAAACGACCCAGCTATCCCACTGTTGGGAATATACCCAGAGGAATGGAAATCATCAAGTCGAAGGTATACCTGTTCCCCAATGTTCATCGCAGCACTCTTTACAATAGCCGAGAGTTGGAACCAGCCCAAATGTCCATCATCAGATGAGTGGATACGGAAAATGTGGTACATCTACACAATGGAATACTACTCAGCTATAAAAACGAATGAAATACTGCCATTTGCAACAACATGGATGGACCTTGAGAGAATTATATTAAGTGAAACAAGTCAGGCACAGAAAGAGAAATACCACATGTTCTCACTTATTGGTGGGAGCTAAAAATTAATATATAAATTCACACACACACACACACACACACACACACACACACAAAAAAAAAAAAAAAAAAACCGGGGGGGGGGGAAGAAGATATAACAACCACAATTACTTGAAGTTGATACGACAAGCAAACAGAAAGGACATTGTTGGGGGGGAGGGGGGGAGGGAGGTAGGTTTTGGTGATGGGGAGCAATAATCAGCCACGATGTATATCGACAAAATAAAATTAAAAAAAAGAAATGAACTGCTGGGTTGGCAGGGGAAGAGTTAGAAGACGCATCTTTTTATTCAACTTTACCTGAACAAAATATTGGTTGTTTTTCCAGTGCATAGAGTAACTGTAAAAGCACCCTTAAGCTGGCAAGCACCGAATGCAATTTATAAAAGAAAGAATAAAATCAATTTTGAAAATTGCACGGAGCTGAAATATGGTGTGCGATGATCTTGACCAAATGGATTTTCCTTCAGTGATAGAGGATGAGTAGTTTGCACCTCCATAAGTTTGGGCAGTCTAAACTGACTCAGTATGGCTTCAGATACTATTTCAGTCTATTAGCTTTAAAGGAGTACTACATATGGGACATACAGATATTTATCATGGAAATTTATATTACAGGCAATTTATCTAGAAAGCAAACCAGGACATTCTAGCTTACTAGAAACTTAAAGTAAAATTCTTGAAATACAATCCATTTGACAACCAACTGTAGTCATGACATCTTTTCTGTTTCTTTGTCCCTTGGAGACTCCTTAACCTTTTCTATGATGTCAGAAACAAAGGATTATGACTTTAAATGGGGAAGAACCAGCTGGAGAAAATGAAGTTGGAGAATACAAAGACAGACACACATACGGCAGCACAGGTTGCTGATTCGGGAGCTCACGATCATTTTCCCACAGTCTCCCTGGTGCCATGCTGCATTTTTCTAAAATTTTGCCTCAGATGGCTCTCAAACCATGTTAGCATGTTGCTTGGTGTCAACACTTGTACTCAGTTTTTTTAGATTCAATGAAGATTCTGCTGTGTCTGTCATCTTCAGGGTAAATGGATAACTCCCCTCCTCTTTCAGCTGGGGAGGTTAACAGCTCTGATTACCCTTGCAGAGCCCTCCCAGGTCCTACGTGTCCAAGGTGAGATCTGGAATCTAGAGTGTCTGTCCTTTAGTCAGTGTGTTAACCCACTGCCATATAGGGCTACTCAGGAGAGTTAAAAGCAACATGGAAAAGCTGAAGCGCCTAAACATGAAAATAGCACAAGGCACTGCAGTGACTATGGCTGGCCCTTGAGAAACACTAAACTGGGGATGCTGTACCATTCCTCCACTGAAATCTCCCATACAAGATCAGACTCAGATCTGTCTGTCTGCTGACTTCATATACACCTAGTTGCCCTGTGAACTTATATCTCTTTCTTATCAAGTGCCTATTATGTGCTAGTGAATGGCATGAGGCACCAGGAGAAATCACCCCACAAACTTCACAAACGCTGCCCTATGTGGAGACACTTCTTGATGATTCAGACAGAAGGAGCCAAGTACCTCTGGCAGAAAGTTGAAGAAACAAAATAAATAAAGTTGCAGAGGACACTTAAACATTACTTTTCTTCTCTCTGACTTAATTTTTCCACTTGAAAAATAGACATAATTTCTGCTTTTCATTGTCATCCATTGATTTTCACTAAATTTAGTAGACAGCACTTTATGTTTATTAACAGGGCAGTCGGGCATCTTAAAAACCAATAGAAGTGGTCTGTATTTGTGCTTCACAAAATATTAGTGGGACTGCATAAAGCATTAATGTTAACAGAAGCAAAAACTCTATTTTCTCTACTTATGAAACAAAAGTGATCCAAACAGCAATTAACTAAAAACATTATTTCTATTTCTATTATGTAAGCAGGATGTAAAATTTAGAAATAAAGAGCCTGGGCACTGAAGTCAGCCTGGTTTGAACTTGGCTCCAACACTGGCTTGGTGGGAGGGAATTATCAGGAGGGCCTAAGACAGAAAATCAGAATGCAGATTTAATGTTTTAATGAAACCAGTTCAGAACACAAGTGTCAGAGACGAGTGAGTTGCATATGGTGTGTGGCATGGTTGAAGCAGCAATCCAGGTCTTCTCACCCAGAATACAATGACACGTGTATCACCCCAAGATTGTCAAAAGGTAGTTTACATATCTGACCTTTGGAAATAGGGATGCTTTTATCAGGAACACCATTTCTCCAAGGATTTTCACGTGTACTATAATAGTATTCCATTCATTCACTCATCCGTCCATTCAGTCACCGAGTGCCCACTGTGTGCCAGGTATTATATGTGTTAATGTATAATATTAGACTTCTGTAAATATCAAGGATAATGTTAACAATAAATAATGCAGTGCTAACTGCACAGTAAAATGACAGGATAAATTGAAGACTAGAATTAAATTCTGAAGTTTTTAATTATTTGTGGGTAAGGCATGTGTGTGGGGGTGGTTATTGCATAATGCTTAATTTAATAAACAATCCAAAGACATGGAGCATGGAGTTGAAGCTCTGCAAAGCACACCTCCACCACTGCTATTTATTTAATGAATACTCCTGGGCACTCTTTAAATTGAAAGATGGTTCATTAGATTTGTGCATCTGCCCTTCTCAGCAATCTGTTGTGTTTCTGATGAAGGCAGGAAAAAACACGAACATATCATTTTCGGGAATGTTATGAGTAACTCAGCTTCCAATGATTACAAAGTCATAAAGGGCTCAGGCTGCCTGATTTCAGGGAAACAATTTGTCTGAATCTCTCTTTCCACTTCTATCTCGTTCTATTCTCACTTATCTTGGAGATTTCAAGTACTAGCCCCCCTTTAAAAAAAGATGAATTACCTAATACGTTATCTGCGAGCTATAAAAATAAGGAAATTTTTAAGAAATAAAAAAATTTAAGCCCTTTAAAAAATGGCTACAAAATCCCATCCTTCTTGAAGTTTTCCCTTTTTGTCCTAATCAAGTTCATTACTACCTCCTCTGGGCTCCATCCTACATCTACCTAATGCAATCTGCCCTCGGGGCTGGTTAGCTGTAGTGTCATGTATATACATACATAAACTCTTGGAAAGCGAAAAAAAAAGAAAAATCTTTGTACCTGCTACATAGGAGGAGCTAATAAAAGTGCTGAACTAATCTGGGTTTTGCTAAACAAGGCCTTAAACTATTAACACATGGACTCACTCATTTGCCACCCTTAGCAAACATTTATTCAAGGCCTACTAGGTTTGGCACCATAAAGGACACATGAATGAAGGCTGGGACACAAACTCGACTGCAGAAATGCTCCTGCCCTCACCAAGCCTATGTTCAACGAGGTGAGGCAGGCACTGTGCCCGTCACATGCTCATCGGAGGCCAGTGAACAATCCTATAACGATGCTCTCTGAAGGGGGCATATATTTTCAGATACTGGCTGGAACAGAAATAGCGGTATTCTTGAGAGGAGATTCCAAAAGGTCCTTTCACTTCTCTTAGGAAGAAAGCTGATATACAAAAAGAATTTTTAAGTTGTATTTACCTGATTCTTCTCTGAAATCACAGTTTTGAGCAAAGAAACAGCCGGGAAGCCTTGGCTCATTGTACATTAATTCAAAGGTTTGTCTTTTGTCCAACTGGTCAGATGCCGAATGGAGAAGGTAATTGATGTCTTTGAGGCTGAGCAGCCTTGGTCCTTGTCCTCTCATCCTCTACAGAATTTGGTAAATAGTAATAAAATGCAGGTCTGGAGTTTGGTATTTATTCTAAGTGGGATGGAAATTCAAGTGGTCAAGATGATGGGGAAAACGCATACAACTGAAATTCAGTTTTGTTACATCAACCTAGGAAAAATACCCAAGTTGTAAGAGGTTTCAGGTTAAGAGGTTGATGAAGGAAATAATCAAAATGAGGCAGGTTTTCCATAACTCACTGCCTTGGGATAAGTTTCATGAACTCCACGTTGACATCTTAACTGCTGATTTATTATTAATGTATAGCCTGCCGGTTCTGAATAAGCCATCTAGATATTGTTAAGAATAGTTGAAGCATGAAGCCTCTGCTTCAGGCTGCATGGAGATACTTTTGGTTTCCATGTTGTAATCAGTAATCAGTGATTGTGGGTCTTGTGTTCCATGAGAAAAGGACAACTGCACTTGGAGTTTTCCCCCTCCCTTTTGAAACCTCACTTTGAAACTTCCTTATAAAATGCCTTTGCTTGTAGCTGACTTCAGAGCACTTTCCAACTCAGTTGGCTTGTGTTTCCTGGGTCAATCCTCAAGCTTGGCTTTCAGTAAACCTTTATGGAATTATTTCTGCCTCAACAGCCTTCATTTGGTCCATAAGGTGTTCTATATGGGATGATGACTGACTGACTCATACAGTCAAAGATTTGGCATTAAGCCCTGTTGGTGTGCTAATGTGAGCTGAGTAACAGTGAAGATGAACCAGTGCTAGCCTTCAAGATGCTGAACAAAATAGGCTAATAAATAATTAAAATACAGCCATATAATTGCCACAGAGGCAATTATATAAATAAGATAGTTATAAGTATAAATAAGATAGAAGAGCAGTCCACAGTAGGCAGCAATCAATTCTGCATAAAGTATTAGAAAATAACTCATCATGCCTAAGCATTTTTGGTAGTAAAAGAGGAGTTTTCACTTAAGACTCTCTGGATACTTCTCAAAGTAGCTGGTTTATAAATGATAAAAATCATTCTTATAAATGATAAGAATCATTCATTCACAAACATTTGATTGCCTATTTTGTACAATAAACTGCTAGGTCGTTGTTACTGATATGTATAAATACACATATAAATATGTATATTCTAACATCCCTATATAGTTAATATTGGTCATTTAAAAAGCAAAAACCCAGTTTCCACAGATTCTGCTGCTCTAAAACATAGTTGCTTGTACCTACTCCCTGAGAGATGAGCAGCAAAACTTTCCACTTCCTCCCAACAGACAAGAAGATGACAACTGTGACAAAATGCTACAATCACTGATGGCTTTGCTGTTGCCATGACAAAGAAAACCACAAAGCCCCAAGTAACCTTGAAAAAGATAGAAAATCCCTAAGCAGATCTCAACGGTGTCAGATTCTGTAACGGCCCCTTTAGATGCATCCTCAAGCCTCAAAGGGCTGAGACTTTTAGTCAGAGTTTTTAGCATTTTGTGTGGAATAAATGTTTTCTTCTGCAATTGGTAAAACAACTGGCTGGCTTTTGAGAACCTAACATCCTTCTGGACCCTGTCATGGTTCAATACTACTAGACATCTAGAAATCCTATACATTGATTTTTTTTTTGTCCTCTAGACACATGGGAAAACACTCATCCATAACATTTGGACTGTCTTCAAGAAGTCTCTATGGCTGCTGTGAACAGCTGTTCATTTCTACAAAGAAGAAATGACTAACATGAGATTCTGTTTCATCTTCTGGTTTTATAAGGAGGATTTACCATAAAGGGTAGTGAGCAGAGGTTACTACGCCTTATTCTTATCAAAGGCATCTGCAGTACAACTGAAGAAACATGCTCGCTCTACTCAGAGCCCACAGCAGCCAACTGTGTGTGGAGGGGTCTCTGTAGAGCACAACCCAACCTGCCGAGTTTCGGTTCATTTTAGCATCCAATCAATACCTACCAGTAAAGCAAAGCCGTGTTCTGGCAACATCCCATACTGTTGAATAAGCCTCTCTCGGGTCACTCTGGGGAGCTCGGGAAGCCTCTCCCGAATCTGGTCAATATTGATCACTTGCTGTGAGTCTGTACCTGCAGGCAGAGACGCGGCATCATAGAGGAGCAGGGGAGGCAGGTTGGGTTCTGGCATAAACCTATGCAGAGAGAGGAGATGGGACCTCAATCTGGAGTATTTGGATTAATGAGGAAAAAAAAAATCTACCATTCATATGAATGTTTCTGTTTAGATGCCATGTTACTTGCAAATATTTTCTAATATCCTACATCAGTCCTCTATGTTTCCCAGGCAAGTCTTTGCACAAGTGTCAAAACCACCAAACCTGCCACTCTTCATGCTTTCAAAGCAGTGATGAGTGAAATAGAGTAACACAGGGTTGAAGTCACACTATGACTTATAATTATGAGTAAAGTATCTATTCATATAGACATAGGACGGAAAACACAAGTGCAAGTGAGAAAAATCTATGTATTAGGAAGAAAGATGACTTTCTTCCATTTTAAAATTTTTATAATTTTTAGCAGTATTTGTATAATAAATGAAAAGTCAAAGAAAAAAAAAACTTTCTTTCTTGAGAGGTAGGAGAAATGAATGGATTTTGCCTAAATAAAATGAAGCTAGAGGGAAATGAGGCAGGGATGAGTAGGTGGAGCACAGGGCAGTTCTGGAGAGTGAAACACCTCTGTATGACACTGTCATGGTGGATACGTGTCATTACACATATGTTAAAACCTGTACAATGTACAACACAAACTGAATGAACCTCAATGAAAACCGTGGACTTTAGTTAACAATAGGTATCATCACTGTAACAAATGTTAATAATAGGAGAATCTGTGTGTGTGTGTGTGGGAAGGCAGTATATGAGAACTCTCTGTACTTTCCACTCAGTTTTGCTATAAATCTCAAATTGCTCTAAAAAATATAAAAGTGCATTAGTTTTTTTTTAAGTGTGGAAGCTGCACCATTGCATATAATCTTATAAAACAAAGATGTCCCTTCCTCTGTTCTATTCCAGCACTAATATTTTCTCTCAGCCCATATTTGTCAAAGGGCTTATGTAAAAGCAGGGTAATGCAGAACAAATGGTGGTTCGAAGGCAATAGATTAGAAGTGCAAACAACCCGTTACCTCAGTGCCAAATCTCTGCTATGAATTAGTCTGACTTCTGAAGGCAAGAAGAAACCAACGCGAGGCTTCCTGTAACCCACCCTCTATCAACTTGAGGGATCAAGCTGAAGCCACTGGACAAGTTAAAAGCCAAAATCTATGCTCAATAAGAAAGTAGCATAAATACAGCAGGAGCAACAATGAAAAACAAAAAAGGTTCTTGGGAAGAACAGACCAAACTGGAAGATCACAGTAATTAAAATAATCTTGACTTTGACAGACACATGACAGGAGGCCTTGGGTTTATGAGTTTCTTCTTTCCCACATAAGGATACTACACTTGACCCTTACTGACAGCAAAGCTACATTTGTATCTTACTGCACTTCACAAAGGAAAGGTGGACGAATCTCAACAACTTTGCTGCTTAGAAATACAATCTTGTCAATCTGCTAAACTCAATGTGGAAAAATAAAAGGTTCAATTTATCTTAAGCCTATCCTTATTATTTGCATTATTTGTGGGTCTCATATTAAGTCCAACTTGTTTAATTTATTTATCAATGAAATAACATGACCTGAAGTTTGAAGGGAATTGCCATTAATATGAGGGTACTTCAAACAGTTTCTGGGAAAACAGAATTGAAAGATAATATGAATTTTCCATGAACTGTTTGAAGCACCCTTGTATATACATCTCTTTTCTCGTTTCTTCTCAAGGAACTTCAGTGTATTACTCAATTTGTTACTGAATGTGAAAATAAGAACAGGCTAGGCCCCGACCTCACCACCATGCAAGTCTTAGCTCAACTATGACAACTTCGACATAGAAGTGAGTCAACAAGTGTCTTCTAACAGTTGAATCCCATCAAACAAGGTACTCTGAGGTCGCCAAATCAAGAAAGATTTATGTGTATACTTCTCTCAGTATACACATAAAACAGAAAGTCTAGATTTTCCATCATGTGAAAACAACAATAACAAAAAACTGGTTCCTAAAAACTATCCAGGATCATTATGCTGATCTTTAAATGGATCTGAAATATGCCCCAACCCCCAAATATGTAATGGCAGTTTGACATGAAGGATAATCACCTGTAGTCCTGTTTTCCTTCTTTGTCTCTCATTGGCATGGTGCACCTGTCAAAGTTAAATAAGAAAACACTAAACAAACACTGCATGCAGCATTGGTGAGCCTATAGGCAGGGACAGGGTTTCCCCTATCAATAAGGGACACAGGCAAATTCAAGCTCTTTAGCCTCTCATAGGAGACACTCATGTGAATACATTAAAAAATAACAACAAAGGAAAGAGAAATGTTTAGAATGATAATTTCAAAAAAAGAAAAGAAATTGCCTCAATGTTTCCAGTTTCTGGCCAGCTCAAACTCTAGGCTTTTGAGCTTTTTTCAGTATTCTGCTTAACATATGAAATTCTCAAAATTCTGAGTTAGAA